>NC_056503.1:20162504-20178558 GCF_014905685.2 Nematolebias whitei
TTTGTAACAGAAGACGTTTCGCTCCTCATCCGAGGAGCTTTCTCAATTCAAAGAGCAGAGAGTGAGAGATACAGGTTATAAGGCTGAGTGAGATAAGACACACACACACACACACATAAAACACACACACACACATACTGTATATGTAGATTGGCAGATTGGCAGATGTAGATTGGCATCTCTTAACAGAGGAGGAGGCCTCGGATTTCCACTTTCAAAAACATATAATGCAACTTTAAGACTGATTCCCAGCCAGTTTTCACACGTGATGGGAACAGAGGGGCCTCATCTGTGAATTAGAGTAACAAAGACCTTAAGAAACCCCTACTGTTAAGGTGTTTAGGTGTGAATTGCCAATCTACATATGTGTGTGTGTGTTATCTCACTCAGCCTTATAAACTGAATCTCACTGCCTGATGAATTCAAAAAGCGTTCAATACAAAAACAACTGGACTTTGTAACAGAAGACGTTTCGCTCCTCATCCGAGGAGCTTTCTCAATTCAAAGAGCAGAGAGTGAGAGATACAGGTTATAAGGCTGAGTGAGATAAGACACACACACACACACACACACACACACATAAGACACACACACACACACATACTGTATATGTAGATTGGTAGTTCACACCTAAAAAAAAAAAACTTAAACAGTAGGTCTTTGTTCCTCTAATTCACAGTCGAAGCCCCTCTGTTCCCATCAGGTGTGAAAACCGGCTGGGGATCTGTTTTAAAGTTGCATTATATGTTTTTGAAAGTGGGAATCTGAGGCCTCCTCCTCTGTTAAGAGACGGCTTTTCTCTTTTTACATAAATTGCTTCCTTAACCCCCCTCTCAAACCATCTGTGTTCTCGGTCCAAAATGTGCATGTTTTGGTCCTCAAAAGAGTGTCCCTTATCTGTGAGGTGGAGGTGAACAGCTGAATCTTGTCCTGAAGAGCTGGCTCTCCTGTGTTGAGCCATGCATCTGTGAAGAGGCTGTTTAGTTTATCCAATATAGAGGTCAGGACAGTCCTCGCTGCAATGGACTGCATACATTACACCACTCTGTTTGTGTATGGGTGTTTTGTCCTTAGGGTGGACCAGCCTCTGTCTGAGAGTCCTGCTGGGTTTGAAATGTACTGGGATTTTGTGTTTGTTGAAAATCCTTCTGAATGTCTCTGATACTCCAGCAACATAAGGGATGATAATGTTTTTCTGTTTGTTATTCTCCTTTTTCTTTTTATTAGTGTGTTTTGTAGATTTCCTCACTGACTTGACAAAAGTCCAGTTAAGATATCCACATGTCAGATAGGATGATGTGCCTAAAGGTATAAGTAGAAGGTTTGATGCTAAACATTGGCAGTGGTTATGCTCCACAGGTTGGATGTGATGGGGAGGAGAAAGATACATTTTGGAAAGATCTAGATGAAGTGACTCAGAGAATATTCCAAGGGAGGAGAGATTGGTGATCGAAGCAGACTTGAATGGACATGTTGTTGAAGGAAACAGAGGGGATGAGGAAGTGATGGGTAGGTTTGGTGTCAAGGAAAGAAAGCAGGAAGTACAGATGTTGGTATATTTTACCAAGATAATGGAAATGGCTATAGTCAATACCTATTTCCAAAAGAGGGAGGGACATAGAGTGACCTAAAAGAGTGGAGGAAGGAGTATGCAGGTCGACTACATTTTGTGTAGAAGAGGAATGCTGAGGGAGATTGGAGACTGTACGTTTGTGGCAGGGGAGAGTGTGGCCAGACAACATTGGGTGGTTGTGTGTAGAATGACTGTTGTTGTGAAGAAGAGAAAAAGAGTAAAATCAGAGAAGAAGACCAAATGGTGGAAGCTGAAGAAGGAAGAATATTGTGAGAAATTCAGAGAGGAGCTGTTAAAAGCTCTGGGTAGTAAGAAAGAGCTTCCAAATGACTGGACTACTATAGCAACAATAATTAGAGAGACAGGTAGGAAGGTACTTGGTGTGTCATCTGGACAGAGAATGGAAGATAAGGAAACCTGGTGGTGGAATAGTGAAGTACAGGACGCCATTCAAAGAAAGAGATTAGCCAAGAAGAAATATGACAGTGAGAGTACTTAAGAGAGGAGACAGGAATATAAGGAGATGGGACATAGAGCAAAGAGGGAAGTTACTAAGGCAAAGCAGAAGGTGTACGATGAGTTGTATGGGAGACTGGACACTAAAGAGGGCGAGAAGGACTTGTATCGATTGGCAAGACAGAGGGATCAGGCTGTAAAGGATGTGCAGCAGGTTAGGCTTATTAAAGATATAGGAATGGTAATGTTCTTACAATTGAGGAGAGTGTGACAGGAAGATGGAAGAAGTACGATGAGGAGCTAAAGAATGACTAGAATGAAAGAGAAAGAAGAGTAGAGGTTGTAGAAACTGTGACCCAGGAAGTTGGAAAAATTAGTGAGGGTGAAGTCCGGAGAGCTCTGAAAAGAATGAAGAAGGGTAAGGCAGTAAGACCTGATGGCATACCAGTGGAGGTTTGGCAATGTCTTGGAGAGATGGCAGTAAGGTTTTTGACTCAAATATTCAATGGCATATATGAGGGTCCCCCGTAACCCAAAATGGAAGAAACGGGTAAAGATAATGGATGGATGGATGGATGGACATATGAGGGTGAGAAAATGCCTGAGGAACGGATAATAAGTGTGCTGGTGTCCATTTTTTAAGAACAAGGGTGATGTACAGAGTTTTAGCAACTACAAGGGAATTAAGTTGATGAGCCACATGAAGAAGATCTGGGAGAGAGTTGTCGAAGCAAGATTTAGACAAGAGGTGACTATCTGTGAGCAGCAATATGGTTTCATGCCAAGAAAGAGCACCACAGATGCCATCTTTGCTTTGAGAATGCAAATGGAGAAGTACAGAGAGGGTCAGAAAGAACTCCATTGTGTCTTTGTGGATTTAGAAAAAGCATATGACAGAGTGCCAAGAGAGGAGGCGTGGTAGTGCATGAGGAAATCTGGAGTGGCAGAAAAGTATGTTAGACTGGTACAGGACATGCATGAGAACAGCAGGACAGTGGTGAGATGTGCTGTAGAAGTGACAGATAGCTTCAAGGTGGAGGTGGAATTGCATCAAGGATCGGCTCTGAGCCCCTTCTTGTTTGCTCTGGTGATGGACCATCTAACAGATGAGGTCAGGCAGGAATCCCCGTGGACTATGATGTTTGCAGATGATGTGATCTGTGGTGAGAACAGGGATCAGGTGAAAGAGAACTTGGAGAAGTGGAGGTATGCACTTGAAAGAAGAGAATGAAAGTCAGCCTTAGTAAGATAGAGTACATGTGTGTGAATGAGTGGGAGGCCGGTGGAACAGTGAGGCGACAAGGAGCAGAGGTCACAAAGGTGCAGGACTTCAAGTACTTGGGTGCCACTGTCTAGGAAAATGGGGAATGTGGTAAAGAAGTAAAAAGGAGAGTCCAGGCAGGATGGAATGGATGGAAAAAAAGTTTCTGGGGTGATTTGTGACAAAAAGGTGTCAGCAAAGGTCAAAGGAAAAGTTTACAAGACAGTGGCGAGACCAGCTATATTGTATGGTCTGGTGACAGTAGCACTGACAAAAAGACCGGAGAAAGAACTGGAAGTGGCAGAAATGAAGATTCTGAGGTTCTCCTTAGGAGTGACAAGGATGTATAAGATTAGGAATGAGATCATCAGAGGTACAGCGCATGTTAAACAACTGGGAGATAAAGTTAGGTAGGCCAGACTGAGATGGTTTGGACATGTCAAGAGGAGGGACCGTGGGTATACTGGTAGAAGGATGTTAGAAATGCTGCTGCCAGAAAAAAGACAAAGAGGAAGGCCAAAGAGGAGATATATGGATGCAGTTAGAGAGGACATGAAGGTAGTTGGAGTGAGGACAGAGGATGCAGAGGACAGAGTGAAGTGGAGGAGGATGACTCACTGTGGCAATCCTTGAAGAGGGAAAAGCCGAAAGAAGAAGATTCCCTGTGATGTTTATTTTCTGTAATGTATTTGTGTATTTTTCTGTATTCTTCTTGGTGTAGTTCCAATCATTTCTCAGTACTTTTCGTCAGTCCGCATTTGCTTCCCCGTTTTTCCCCCACCTACTCACACCTGTTCCCTGTTATCATAAAGCCAGCCGTCTCAAAGCACCTCATCAGGATCGGCCTGCTCAGTCTTCAAACTTCTCTCCTCTGCTGCCTTTCACTGTGGTTCCTTATCATGGCTGATTGTCTTCTTTGAGTTTATGTTCTTAATTTTTTATTGTATTGTATTTTATTTATGCTTTGATGCCATACAGGCTTTTTTGTTAGTTTGTTTTTGGTGTGGTATGCCAGAACCAAATGATGTTAATACCAAACGTCAATGCCACAGTTTGATGCAAATAAGGAATACAGTACTACAGTTTATTTTAAAATCATGTTTGAAATAAAAAAAAATCAAAACGTGCATTTTCATAATATTAAGCACAACAGTGCAACTACTAGCTGATGATGTGACATGAGCTACAGCAGCACAAAGGTCAAGTAGATATGTACATATTAAAGTCTTGCTGAAATTGTTGGCAGAAACTTTTTATGGAGTATTTGGCAAATGGTCCAGATTCCTTTTCTGACAAACTAAGCTCAAACCTGCAGCCTTTGTCGTCTAAAATGCAGAATTGACCAGTGATCTTCTGCAGCTCCAGTTTGTAAAATCTCCATCTATCCATTATATTTTACACACTTCTTCCTTTTTGGGGCATGGGGGTCACTTGTGTCAATGTCCAGCCATCACTGCTCGAGTGATGGGGTACACCCTGGACAGATTGCAAGTCCATCACGAGACAAACAGCCATTCACTCTCACACATAGGAACAATTTAGAGTTACCAATCAGCCTAACATGCATGTTTTTGGTCTGTGGGAGGAAAATGGAGTACCCGGAGAAAACTCATGCATGCACAGAGAGAACATGCAAACTCCAACCAGAAAGGCTCCAGGCTGGGATTTGATCCGGCGATCTTCTCTCTGAGAGGTGGAAGCTCTACCAACTGTGCCACTGTGCCACCCTGGTAAAATATTTAAAATAATGATCCTTCATGTGGATGACAGTAAGCAGGTGTAATTAGTTATTTACAACACATTTGCTTTTATCCAAGACTAGTTTTCTATTCTTATTCATATAAATGAGAATTATATTCAGAAGAAGTCTGCTTTGATTTATCTTTTAAATGTGACCCCACATAAAACTTGTGTGACTTGCATTGGAGGATTATTTTCCCAAATATGTAGTTCATTTTCTGGTCTTACATGCTGACACTAATGGCTTTAGGAGTTTTAGTTTATGCTTTGCTCTGCTGTTGGTCTCTGTCCTGAATACAGAGCTCTACTGTCTATTTCTGACTTCCTCCCAGTGGTTTCAGTCACAGCAGGTCCACCACTCTACTGAGAGCATTTGATTTATGGCTGTTTTTGCTCCTATAATAATTAAGTTCCCTACTATATAGCAATAACTCTTAGTTGACATGAAAAACTAAGCAGTTCTTTCAAAATCTAGTTGGATAACAACTAAAAGCCAACTGTAAGGTTCAGCTCTCTGTAATCAAAATGGGTTTACATTGCCCCCAACCCTAACTTCAGCAAGGAAAAGGCCCTGTCTCTGCAACCTCACAACAACAGTGTAGAAGTACACCAGGCAGTCTCTTGCTGTTTGCATCATTGAGCCCCACATTGGGTGTGCAACACTTATTTGTGAAAAATAAAGACAATACCCTACAACCTTGGAGTACTTATAAAGATCTGAATTAAATCATAGCAAAACAAATCTATTTCCACTGATTTGCATTATGCTAAATTATTTTTTTTAAGCTGGATCTGTGAAACACCTACCTTTGGATTAGTGAAGTTGGTGAGTGGAAGATGGCTTTTAAGAACCTATTAGAACATTTCGAGTACCTTATGGCTGTTGGTTTAACTATCACCCACACATTAATTCAGGCATTAGTAAATAATGTGAGAATCTAGATGACATCCTATTTTTCTTAATTTTTGGAAACCTTTGAACAACATCAGAACCATATACAACAAGCACTGTAGTGACTCTGAGAAACAACTTTATTAAATGGTTAGGAACTTTAATATCTCATCCATCTTTTTCTTGAGAGATCTTTGAGAGAGAGGGCAGGCAAAGACACCAAAAGTACACCAAAAACATAAAAATCATGGAGGACTACTAAATGACTACGTTTCCTGAGTTTTTGTTCATTTTTGTCGTTGTTTCATCCAGAACTATAGCTCAACTGCATCTCCTTTGACAAAACCCACTTTTACCATTCACCTTTCATGTCATCAAAATGCTGAACAAACATCTCAGGATCCTTTCACCTTTGCACCAGTTTAGTTCTTCAAAATCCTCAGAGGCAATTTGTGGTTAAAGTAGACCCACTGAATGCTGGAGGAAAACCTAATGGAAAACTACACCTTCACTATTTTCTCCCAACATATTTTCCCAGTAGAAAAGAAACACATTGTTGGTAACAGAGAAATACTGGCTATTAAGTTGGCCCTAGAGGAGTGGTGCCACTGACTAGAAGGGTCAAAGTTACGCTTCATTGTCTGGATCAATCACAAAAACGTGGCCTATCTTTAATATGTCAAACAACTCAACTCCCGACAGGCCTAATGTCATTCAGACACTTCAACCTCACCAACACTAATTGTTTGGGTGACGTCTTTCCTCTCACCTGCTGAAGCTTGTAGCTCCTACAGAGTGGTCACATGTGGCTTGGTGGTCCCTCTCACTATTTTCTTGCTTGCAAGGTCACTCAGTTTGTGAAGATAGACTGCTCTTTGTAGATTTACATATCTCATATACCCTCCATAATATGATATATAGATTTACTCCTGGGGATGTATACAATAAATGATGTTCCATATTAAAGAATGAAAATGAATAGAAATTTCTCTTGCTAAAAAAAAAACAAACAAACTACAATCTGTTTATTAATATCCACTCCATAATAAATGTTTGGATTCCTGTTACTATAACACGTTGCAGTTCATTTCTTGATAACATGACAAACAGTGTGATCATGTGATGGAGCTTCTGTATGTTAAATCACAGAGAGGATGTCATTTGGTCTTTGGTAATGCCAGTTGCAGCATCTAAAGCTCATAAGTAATTGGTACTGTTATATAAATATTGAAGAGTTACTCAAGGTCAGTTCTTAACCTTTCAGTCACTGCACACAAACCTTGCACCCAAGTCGCAAATATATTTTATATATTTTTAATTCAGTGAACAACATTTTCTCATTTATTTATGCTGCAGTCAGGTCTCTTGTCCCCCATTATGGACCAAAATTGAGAAATTTGAAATGCTATCCATCTATGAAGGTTGTTAGCGCAATAACTTGAAAAGTAAGAAATGGGCTAACTTCCTTTTTAGTGTGTGACTGCATCTTGGTGTAAAAAAAAAAAGAAGTTCTGATCAAAAATGGGTCTAGGGTTTGAGATTAGGCAGGCCAAAGATTAGTCCATGGTGGCCAAGGCCACCATTGGCCACCTCTGACTCTATCACAATCCTCAAAGTTGAGACCCATTTGCAGGCAGGCGAGCGAGGCAGGAGTTTAAATAAAAATAATTTATTTAAACAACAAAACAAAAAGCTGTCGGTGCAGCTAAACTTACTCTGGCAAAACAGGATCAAGAACAAGACTGAACAGGACATCAGAGTACACAGGCGGAGCAGATCATCAGGTGGACAAAAACAGACAGGACAGAGGAGGACTGAGATGTCTGTGAATACAGAACAATGACCGGACGAGGAGTGGAGGAGAGAAAGGCTTTTTATAAGACAGAGGGAGAGTGAGTAATGAGAGCACCTGGGCAGGTGGTTGAGGGACAGGTGTGAATGATAAAGACTGAGGAGTGGAGAGGCATACTGAGGAGCGAGTGGAAAACAACAGAATCAGATATATAGGAACAGAAATCACACAAAAAGCAGAACAACAAAAGTACAAAAAGCAGAGTGGGGAACACAAATAAATATAAAGAAAACAGACAGGGACAGAGCCTGTCAGACTCCACTATTGCACTTGATGATGGATAAAATTGCACCCTCTGTAGGGTTTTTCAGCTTCTCTCAACCAGGTTCTTGAATGCAAGGGTGACTACCTGTATTCTCCCAAACAGTGTAACTCGTATGCTCTTCAAACCCAGCCGGTCAAAGCAGATGGCTGCTTGTCCTGAGCCTGGTTCTTGTGGAGTTTTTTTTTTCCTTTTTAAATGGGAGTTTTTCCTTTCCACTGTTGCCATTGTGCTTGCTCAGGATGGGAGACTGCTTTGAAGATTCAACGAGTCTGCTGGCTTCCTTAGAGAACTTTATTAATAGACTTTTATGTACACTGCCTGGCCAAAAAAAAAGTTGCCCCCTGGATTTAACTAAGCAAATACAGTAGGTACAAGCCTCCTATTGGGTAATTATTGCATGGGCGATTATCTTTCATCTGACAACAAGTTATTTAGCCTCAACTGGTGCAATGACTTGCTTCTCATTTCTTAAACAACCATGTTGAAAGACACATTGCATGGTCGTGGAAAAGCTGTCAGACTGTTTGAGAAGGATCAAATCATTGGCATCAAGTAGAGAAAACATCTAAGGAGATTGCAAAAACTACTAAAATTGGGTTAAGAACTGTCCAACGCATTATTAAAAACTGAAAGGATAGTGGGGACCCATCGTCTTCGAGGAAGAAACGTGGCCAGAAAATAATCCTGAATGATTGTGATCGGCGATCACTTAAATTTTTGGTGAAATCAATTTGAAGAAAAACAACAGTAGCACTCAGGGCTATGTTTAATAGTGAAAGTAAGATCATTTCCAAATGCATATTGTGACGGGAACTCAAGGTATGGGACTGAACTGCTGTGTACCCTTAAGAAAACCACTAATCAGTGAGGCTAACTGGAAAAATACTTCAATTTGCTAGGGAGCAAAAAGATTGGACTCTGGAGCAATGGAAGAAGGTCATGTGGTCTAATGAGTCCAGATTTACCCTGTTCCAGAGTGATGGGCGCATCAGGATAAGAAGAAGAACATTTTCTGATTGATTTATTATAAACCCCCACCCCACCCCCCACCCCCAAGCTCGCAATTATAGGGTGACTTTTTTTTTCTCCCTTATAAAATAAAATTTCATGCCACAGAGGGTTAAAAGATCCAATAAAATTTATTTAAACCTTTATTTTACCAGGAAATAAATCCACTGAGATTATTAATCTCTTTTACAAGGATGTCCTGGGCACGTCCTGGCATAATCTGAGTTTACCGACAGTAAAAGCTGATTGTGATGTCTCACTGTCTTTTTGAACTAGAAAATACTGACAAATCAATAAATTAAATTATAAAATTGTATGCATCCTAATTATTAAAAGGAGTCTATTAGAACATGGCATTCATGTAAAATTAATGAACGTAGAAGCTGCTGTCAGCAGCAGAAGAACAAAGCACCATTGTGGGAAATAAAATGTGATTTGTTTTGTGTAATAATTATTAGATCACTGAGTGGGAGAGAGTTTGCTATAAGCTAAAGTTTTCCTAAAAGGCCAGCTGAGGTTGTTTTATGATGTTACATCAGCGTAGGAGTGGAAAAACACAAGGTTCGTTCTATTCTATTCTAAATGGTCTCACAGTGGGGTTCAGGACTGAATGTGTTCACCTATAAAAACAAGTGGGTTAAAGGGGTCCAGAATATCTTCAAAGAGGAAGCACTGGCTAATCATACCTGTACTTAACAAAATCCAACTTCAATCTGATAGCTGTGTGGCGATTCCGACACGTGGAGACCGCACGCTGGACCATGTTTACACGAACGTAAAAGATGCATACAAAGCCGAACCCCGCCCCCACCTAGGACTGTCAGACCACATCTCAATCTTCCTGGCTCCTGCTTACATGCCCCCGCTGAGACGCTCCAGACCGGTACAAAAGGAAGTTAAATGCTGGATCCAGGACAGTGGCCCCATACTGAGAGATTGTTTTGACTGAACAGACTGGCAGGTTTTCAGAGAAGCTGCTGAAAATGGAGGTTCGCTTGATCTTGACCAATACACATCCTCAGTTCTGGGTTACATTAGTACATGTACTGACACCGTCTCCACTATCAGAAATGTTAAAAGCTACCCAAACAGAAAACCTTGGCTGAATGCAGAGGTGCGTAACCTGCTGGAAGCCAGGAACACTGCCTTCAGGTCTGGAAACTCAGAGGAGCTGAGTAGGACAAGAAAAGAGCTGGTTGCTGGTATTAAGAAGGCCAAGGGCACATATGCAAAGAGGATCGAGGGTCAATTCATCTCACAAGACCCTCGGAGCATGTGGAGGGGCATTAAGTGCATAACAGATTATAAAGGAAGGAGTGAACAATGCCCCAAAGACCCATCTCTGCCTGATGCCCTCAACAAGTTCTATGCACGCTTTGAAGACTCGAACAGACCACCCAGCACCAGACTCACCTCACCACCGGATGAAGAGCATCTCAGCGTGACCTCAGCAGAAGTAAGGAGTACCTTCAGGAGGATTAATCTGCACAAGGCAACTGGCCCAGACAACATCCCCGGAAAAGTGTTGAAGGAATGTGCTAATCAGCTCTGTGAGGTGCTGGCAGACATCTTTAGCACCTCACTTACCCTGGAGACAGTTCCCACCTGCCTGAAGACTGCCACCATCATCCCAGTTCCAAAAAGCTCTACAGTGACTGGTCTGAATGACTATCGGCCAGTGGCCCTCACCCCGATTGTCGCTAAATGCTTTGAAAAACTGGTCATGACTCGCATCAAAACAACCATCAACATCAACGAGGACCCTCATCAGTACGCATACCGTGAGAACCGATCAACAGAGGATGCAATCTCCTCTGTGGTCCACACTGCGCTCAACCACCTGGAGCAGAAAAACTCTTACGTCCGTATGCTCTTTGTGGACTTCACATCCGCCTTCAACACCATGATCCCCCAAACCCTGATGGACAAACTATCCACACTAGGACTGAGCCCCTCCATTTGCAACTGGGTACTAGAGTTTTTAACAAACAGACCACAGTTAGTGAGGATCCACAACCTCTCCTCCTCCACCATAACCCTCAGCACTGGCTCTCCTCAGGGATGTGTGTTGAGCCTCCTCCTGTTTACTCTGCTCACGTATGATTGTGCAGCTACCCATCCAGGCTGTCACATTGTAAAGTTTGCAGATGATACAGCGGTGGTGGGATGCATCACAAACAATGATGAGTCCAGCTACAGGGAAGAGGTGGAACACCTGGAGAGCTGGTGCAAAGAGAATAACCTTCACATCAATGTGAAGAAGACAAAGGAGATGATTGAGGACTTCAGAAGGAACAAAAACATCTACACCCCCCTGAACATAAGAGGATCTGCGGTGGAAGTGGTCTCCAGCTACAAGTACTTGGGTGTACACATGAATGACAACCTCCGCTGGAGCAACAACACCACCAGCCTGATCAAGGTGCACTTTAAATATCCTGGAATAAACAATGGCATTCCAGTTTATTCTGCCTCAAATTTGACATGGATTTCAGAACTTTTTATTTTTTATTTTGGCTGGTTCTGGCTTTTGAGTATGACACAGGCCCCACCCAGGTCCACAACTCCACTGCACACAGGATAAACCTGAAGCAGATCAAAAGCCAGTGTCAATCCTCTCCCCTTCGTTACTTGAACCTGTTGCAACATTCCCTAGTCAAACGCTGACACACAATTCAAGCACTTACAGCCAATTCCAGCTGAAAGCAGAGGAGCTGTTCAATCTGGTGCACTGTGGCGGAGAAATAATAGGTCCACTTCAGTTCTCTAACAATAAATCATGTTGTTGATGAGAAAATGGGAGCAGTTCTGTTAAATTCCCTGTATTAGCTTTAAAACGCTGTGTTCAATTTGTGCTACTTCTTTTCCAAACTGTGATTCTAAAAACGACAGATGTTAATACGTATTTTCAAGATAAGACAGCCAGTACCTGCACAGGAAAAGTGCATTACGGAAGGAGCTTAGATAAGAAAATTACTGAAGACTCACAAAAGTAATCATACTTATATTAAAGAGTGTTCCAACATACACCGTTTTAAATCATTTTCTTGTAATGTTCAATTTGACCGTAAAGTTTCAAGAGTTTCCCTTTCACAAGTCTGGGGAGATCATGCTTGACTGGTGGGATGCTATACTTCTTTGTAATTATAGAAAAAATGTATAAAAATAAAACTTAAGACTAAACTAAACAAGGATATACTGATATACTCCTTAAACTTATCTTGAACGCGTTGATATTTTTAAAATCATGTCCTGAGATGACATGATTTTAAAAATATCAACAAGTTCAAAATATGTTTAAATGATGCAATTCAAGGAGCTATTGGACTTTTTTTTCATTCTTTCATTATTTTTACTCCTACAGCACTAAGGTTGTGTTAACATCAGAGGTAAGCAGCTCATGTAAGTCACTCAGGACATGCAGGAGTCCAGCTGAGCCCATAATGACTGACTATCCTAATCAAAGCCCCGACTGCAGGTTCACATGAAACAAAACTCATAACTGCTCTTCAGATGTTTGAACGACTTACTAAGAAACACAAAGCTGAGGTCTGCTTCTGCATTACCGTTTAAATGATTTATTTTATATTAAACAATCAGGATTTATAATTAGGTTTACTGATCTGAAGTCTGATTAAACTTGAACATCATGTCTTTATTAGACTGAGTCTAAGGCAGTCGATGATGGAATAATGAGGCAAACAGCTGAGATTGTGTGTGTGTGTGTGTGTGTGTGTGTGTGTGTGCATGCACAGAACAACACATCTGCTCTCATTTTTACTTTAAAAATCACAGAAAGGTTCATCTGCCGCCTAAATAAATGTTTCTTTCAGAGCTTAACATGGTTGAAAGGCTTTTTGTTTGGTGAGAACATGGCTGACCCGGTTCGGTACTGCTCTGAAGCTGGGCCGGGTGAAAATCCTCCACCATGTTGTTTATGAATTCCTAAACTTTTTGCAGGGAAGTCTGTCTCATAGCGTTTGTGCACTGTATTGTGATGCAGTTTCAGGTTACTCTGATTGGACCGGGCCGTGCTTACAGAACAGACCAGACAAACAGAGTTCACGTTTGAGAAAACAAAAACAAAAGTCCTCCTCACACTCCGGGTGAAAATAATGTTGTTTGCTTGTTGTCTTGTTTGTCAGTCATTTTTGAGCACAAGCTACTTATCAGCTGTCACTTACTGCCGCTCTCATACAGGTGTGCACAGGTACCATCTGTTGCTAGGCAACAGCAGAAGAGCTGCCTCCATCTCAACAGATGGCTGACAGAAAAACTTTATTTCTTTTTGTTGTTGTTGCTTTTAAGAATGATTTAAGCAACAAGTAGGGTAGGTTGAAAGAAGGCAGACATAAAAATAATGCTAGACATAAAAAAAATATATATATATCTGTTTTTTTCCAAATCTCATCATCGACTGAGATCAGTCCAAAATCTACTGGTCGATCATGATAAACGTAATGGTCTCTCCTGGTTTGGAAGCTGCTCCTCAGTCCTGCCATGTCCACTCCCACCTGTGCCTTTTCTCATTCAGCGCAGCTGTTTGGTATCTGCTCGTTAGTCTCAACCCATATAACTCCTCAGTGTTTGTGTGGAATTCATTATGTGCCATGCATGGGTGTCCTGCTGGGGAACTTCTGTACCTCTTTCAGTTCAGTACAGTAACCTCACTACTTTGCGGTTCATTTATCGCAGACTCGTTCTATCGCGGTTTTTCACAATAAGAATGGACACGACACACAACAGGCTGATTGATGAAAGAGCCACACGCTCGGCATTGAATTTTTATTTAAAATAAATGGTTTTAAATTAATTAGCACCTCCTGCAGGTTTGTGCAACCCATACTGCAGGATAAACTTCCTGCTGCAGCTGATCAGCTGTTCACCGTGCAGACTGGAGAAGTGGGTGTGGCCAAGAGCTCTTGCAGGTGGCAAAGAGCAGAGGAGGCAGGGAGCTGAAATCATGACATTCTCCATGTTTAGTTTGTCATTTTTTAGAATTTGCAACAGTGTGGGAAGGGTTTAAAACATCTTAATGAAAAAAAATATATATATATACATATATATAGTAGGGGAACACCTCACCTCAAAAACAAACAAACAAAAAAAAGAGTTCACCACACACAAACATCATTCCTGTGTGTTGTGTTTGAAACTGTTTAAAATAATATTTGTTCATTCTGAATGAACAGACATATTTTATTCATTGCCTCAGCTCTCAAACTTCCTATGTTGACACTAATGTAATAAAAAATAAAGATTGTTACTGTGGCAACCTCACTAACCCAAAATAAATCCATTTCCCATGGAACTGAGAGATCATTTTAATGAGAGCTTTTGTTCAACTGACCTCGGAGTCTCTCAAACATCCGAACTTGCTACAATGTTGATATCTTGCCTAATTGAAAAGTAATACTCCCCAACTTTCGTTCCCATGAAGATGATAACAATGAAACAGCCTTTGTTTGTTCAAATTGACATTCCTTTCCAGGAGATGGACAGTCAACAACGACACCTCTGTTAAAACACTGCATGCTTTAAGTATAATTCTAAATGTGTCATGTTTTGAATGTTTATTCATGACAAATGTGTTTTAGGTCATCTTTCTTTAAGGTAATACATCTGTCTTATTTTCTCAAAAGGAAAACTTTTGAGGCAGAAAAAAGGACTTTAGATTTATAAAACAAGGCCACGAGTTTAGACCAATTATCTCTGTTCTAACACAGAGTTAAGTTTCACTTTTAAGAAAAACTCCAAAGCCTTCACACTTCACAGAGAACAGGGGGAATAAACACACTTCTGCACTTGACCTCAGAGCAAGAGGAAGCACCTTCACCAGACGACTTTTGTGCAAACTTCGAGAAAAAAATTCATATGTCCTAGAGAGACAGCCTAGGAAGAAAGAAAAGAGAGAGACGTCTCTAGATGGGACAGAAGATACAGAACCCAGCACCTGACCAGAACCAGAACCGAGCTGGCATTGATCAAAGCTAGCCACCTTCCCAGAGTGAACTATGAGTAATCAATCCAGGACATTTATCCATTGAACCAGGTCCAGAGGAAGGACTACAGTCTTCCATAGCCAAGGTATCTCGGGAGATTTATCAACTTACAAGCTGCACCTACCTGCTTGGTATCTCCGGAGGCTGTTCAACTGGAGAACTCACATGGTTTGCTTGTGTCCCTACATCACATCTGCATGATTCAAATCCCCTGCATGTGACACCGTTTGTTACATCGCCTTAACAGCACTGCCCAGAGATTTCTACAGCAGATCTGAAACCATTCTATTAAGATAACTGAGTGTATTAAAATGAAATCAATTCATCACAGCGAGTTTTCAGTTTCCAACAGCTGTACAGAGTTCTTGCCATACGCTGATGTTTTCCTTTAAAATAAATGACAGCTAGGAGTTAATGAAAGTGGAGTCACAACAGTTTGTCAGAGTTTCTGCTTTTAACTGTTGAGAGAGGAATAAATAGATGAATCTCGATGTGATTAGGCAAGATGTTTATGACAAATCAGTCAGTCAGAGTTTCTTTATTGTTATACACACCACATGTGGTACATGTGGTGGAACGAGATTATGTACACAGGGTCCCAGTTACATCCAACAATAAAATGTAAAAGAAAAACAGTGATAAGATCTAAGATATGAACTAAGAAAAACATCAACTAAATATACACTAAGCACTAGTAGCACACAAACAATAAAAACAATATGCCAAACAGAAGCACAAACATGAGTCTGTGTGAACAGATGAGCATGAATGAACACAGCAACATGAAACAGATCAGCAGCAACATGAAACAGATCAGCAGCAACATGATGTGATTTTTCACAGTGATTATCCTGGTTAGATATTCATGAGTCTAACAGCCTCTGGGTAGAAGCTGTTCCTCAGTCGAGTGGTTATACACTTACCGTATGCTCCTTAACCATCTTCCTGAGGGGAGTGGGGCAAAAAGTGTGTGTGCTGGGTGAGTGGGGTCCTTCATGATGCAGG
>NC_056503.1:20193558-20226774 GCF_014905685.2 Nematolebias whitei
TATATATATATATAGCTTAAAAGTTTCCTCAAACAAATGTTATGGTCATTGAAGTGGCTGAAGGTTAATTTACAGTGGTTAAGGAAAAAATAAATAAATCTTCTGTTCTTCTCCACAGTGTAACATGGTAGAACCCGCTTGAACATCTCACACCAGAAACGTGAAGGTTTGTTTGCATTCATTGTTCATGTCCTGTCGTGAAAAACACTACTTGTTTTGTTGTTTGCTTTATGTTTTGTTGTTGTTTTATTCATAAACATACTAATAAACAATGGGGGTATCATAATATCTTAATTTGCAACTATTTACCATGAAATAACAGATTTTTTTTTTGTTGCAGTATTTTTTACATTTAGTTCAGTCTAATCCAGCTAAACACCCTTAAAACTGCTACAGTGACTCATTGTTGCAACACTTTAATTTTACCTTTTGTTATCCTGTTGGTTGTGACAATGTGTACATGCCCAATACTGTAAAGGGACTTCTATAAGAGCATCTTGATCAGCAACAGAGAACTCAACAAAAATCTAACAAGGTGGTGTGTGATTTATTAGGGCTTCAGAGTTGTCGGATTTCTAAGGGACCAATTATTCCTCTAACATTGGCAGTTTTACACCAACGTGTCAGGACCATGGAGCTTCACACACATCCCATCTAAACACTTTATCACCGAACAGGATTAATGGAAAAGTGACAAAAAGATGAAACTGCACAGCTGCATGGATACTTTCAGTCTACAGCACAGTGTTTGGTAAAAGGAAATATCATTTTTATAAAACATTCAAACTTATCTTGTTGCAGATTGGACAGGAGGGCTTTCTGCCTACAGCTTGTTCTCAATATCAATAAAACAGAGTTTCAGAATAAAAACAGATGAAGGCAGTTAATGCCAGACGCAGCATTTCCTGCATGAGGTGGCTGCTTTAAACCTGATAGAAAAGGGTCTTAATTCTTTATTTTCTCATTGAGCAAAACTATTTTTTTTTGTCTTAGTTTTTTTTTTATGTACAACTCTACATTGCACATATTTACCAATAAGATGAAATTCTGTTTCAGCTGTTGGTTTATTTCAGAACAATTTTATGTTGAGTTTAATTGAAGTAAACTGCACGAAACCTGTAAAAGAAATACATTAGACTGCATTCAATCAAAATTATAATTTTTTACTCCAAATTCTCTAAAAAGGCTGTTGAGAATTTGTACTATTTTAGGTAAATAAACAGAATTAAATCAAAGTATAAAGGAAAAGTAATAACTGTAAGAACAAATATAAAATAAGAAAATGTATCTATAAAACAGAGTAAAAAAAGCAATAAATACATTTAAATGTTGAACAATGCAGAATGATAAGCATCAAATGTAGTGTTTGATGTTTGCTAGATGTCAATATTAAATTATTCAAAGGTTTATAAATAATATGTAGTTCACACATTTCTATACAGTGTTGAGAGACACTGAGGGCTGTGTGTATGTGCAGATGGGTGCAGGTGTGGAGTGGTGGATGATTATGATGATCAGTAGGTGTGGAGAAAGGGATTGTGGCTGGAAATTTATGAATCCCGCAGGAAGTTTAGTTCATGACCAGACATGAGCTTTTTGGTCTTACTGTAGAAAAAGTAATAGGTCTGTAAGATTGCTATTTTATATTAAAACACACCAGGATGCTGTTTGAACTTATATTAGTGAAGAAGGTACTTTTTTCCTAATTCTTTATTGTTAAAAAAAAAAAAGTTTTTCATTCAACCTTTATTTAGACAGGTAAACCCATCGAGGACTCATTTACAAGAGAGACCTGATTTAAATAAAGGATGATGACAACAATGCACAATAACGACAACAATAAACAGTTATAAAAAGTCATACAGTTTTTATTTATTTTGTTATTTTTTTAACAAATAGGATGGCTAAAAAAAAAAGAAAAGCAACATAAAAACAGCTAGATTCTAAGGCGAATGTAGAAAACTAAAAACAGGAACATGTCAGCATTGGTCCCTGCCAGGAGTCCAACAGATTCTTAAAGCCACTTAGAGAGGTCAAGGTCGAGAGCTTCAAATATTTTTGTAAGATATTCCAGGAAACAGGAGCGGAGTAGGAGAAGACCCTTTTGCCTAGTTCAGTCTGCACTGAGGGAACACTGCAGGTAATAATGTCCTGAGAGCACACGCACTCACGCAGTGACATGTAGGAGGAGATGTATGAAGGCAGCAGACCAAGAAGTGATTTGAAAATGAAAATGTACCAGTGAGAGAGTCTGCGTGAAGTTAATGATGACCAGTTAACCAGTGAATACAGGGTGCAGTGGTGGGTATGATAATCACAGCCAGTTATGAATCTTAGTGCACTGTGATAGACAGCATCCAACATCTGCAGGGTTCTTGTAGGAGCGTTCATGTAAATAATGTCACCGTAATCAATGGAGGGAAGGAAAGTCACAGATACAAGGCGTTTCCTAGCATTCAGGGTTAGACGTGATCTGTTTCTGAAAAAGAAACCCAGTTTAACTTTCAGTTTCTTTACCAGTTTTCCACATGAAGCTTAAAAGAGAGATGTGAGTCGACCAAGATACCCAAATATTTATAGGACTCAACAAACTTAATGGGGACACCATTTGAAGATGAGATCAGAGGAAGAACTGCTGGGACCAACTTCCTATTTGAAAAAAGCATCCCTTTGGTTTTGTCGGCATTTAGGACAAGTGTGAGGTGGAACAAATCTGTTTGGATGTTGTTGAATGCAGATTTCAAAAGCTGGAAAACCTTATCAACTGTTTTAGCTCGACAATAAACAACTGTGTCATCAGCATAGAAATGTATGTATGCATTAGGGATGTTTTTACCTACATTATCTATGTAGATTGTAAAGAGGGTGGGTCCTAAGACTGAGCCTTGTGGTACACCATTGTTAACTGTTAAATAACTGGAGGAAGTACCATTATGTTGAACACATTGCCTCCGGTCTGAGAGATAGTTAGAGAACCAACCAATGGTGTGATCTGAGAAACCGATTTCTGAGAGTTTATGACACAAGATGTTCTGATCCACAGTGTCAAAAGCTTTAGACAGGTCTAAGTAAAGTGCAGCACAATAATCCTTAGCATCCAGTGCTTCAACAACATCATTAAGAACATCATCAAGAAAAAACGTCTCTTAACAGAGGAGGAGGCCTCAGATTCCCACTTTCAAAAACATATAATGCAACTTTAAAACAGATTCCCTGCCGGTTTTCACACCTGATGGGAACAGAGGGGCCTCGTCTGTGAATTAGAGTAACAAAGACCTACTGTTTTAGGTTTTAGGTGTGAACTGCCAATCTACATATATATGTGTGTGTGTGTGTCTTATATGTGTGTGTGTGTCTTATCTCACTCAGCCTTATAACCTGTATCTCTCACTCTCTGCTCTTTGAATTGAGAAAGCTCCTCGGATGAGGAGCGAAACGTCTTCTGTTACAAATAAAGTCCAGTTGTTTTTGTATTGAACGCTTTTTGAACCTTCAGTGAAGCAGTGGTTGTGCTGTGTTGTTTCCTGAAACCAGATTGAAGGCAAGGTAAGATGTTAAATGAGTCCAGGTAATTTTTGATTTGAGAGTTTATCAGTTTTTCTAGAACCTTGTCTAAAATGCAGAGTTTAGAGATTGGTCGATAGTTGTTCAGTGAGGTGGGGTCACCTCCCTTCAGCAAAGGAAGAACAAAGGCTGTTTTCCAAGCGTCTGGGATGGAGTTTTGGTTTATGGAAATATTAAAGATGTGGGTCACAAGGACTGTGGTGATATGAGCAGTCAGCCTTAAAAAGTAAGGTGGAAATTCATCTGGACCTGCAGTTACAAAATATGCATTTTGTACATGCAATAAAAGCATGTATTTGTTCTGTTTAATAG
Source organism: Nematolebias whitei (assembly GCF_014905685.2). Taxonomy (NCBI): domain Eukaryota; kingdom Metazoa; phylum Chordata; class Actinopteri; order Cyprinodontiformes; family Rivulidae; genus Nematolebias; species Nematolebias whitei. Next base: position 20,197,435 of record NC_056503.1, read on the forward strand.
TGGGTTTCGACATAAATGTATTTGGAAAAAATCGACATGCAAGAGAAAAAAAGATAAGTATGGCAATGCTGAAATCCTAAAGAAGTACATCACTTCAGAACTACACTACACTACTACAGAACTGCAAAACTAAACAATACAACAGTTAAAGTAACACTCAGATGGTTTGGTCAGTGAGGTAATGGGTCAAACAGAAAAAGTCTAATGCTGGTGAGAGGAAAGGTGAATACAGCACCTAACAGAGTCTGACATCCATTGATCAATAAATCTATGCTCTTTTGCTTCCATTCTGGGACCAGGACAGAAGTGGAATTAAATGGCCAGACTCACTACAGCCACAGTTCAAATTAACTATGTAGATGAACATATGCTGTATATATTCATAAATTAAACGGATTCTTTCATTTTTCTGGACTGAATAATGTTGTGCATTGAATTATTAAAAATGTAACGTGAGACGTTAATTTTCTTTGACCCATCAAAATGAACGTGGTCATTTATTTACAGAATCAAAATTTAACATCACACATTTACATTAATTGGGCAAATGATTTCAACAACAACAGGTTAAAACAATCAGCTTTACAATCAGGAAAACCATTCGGCCATGATTTCCCGTTGCTTCAAGCTTCACAACAGACATTTCTGAAAAATATCTGGAATGATTTCTAGCAAAAAGAAGAATTTTAAAGATGGAAAATGAAGTTTATCTTGAGAGAGATGGGTGAGGGGATTTGTCTGTTTTAACCAGAACAGCACGCTCTTTCTGGGCCCAACTTAAACCCGGTACACTTTGCAGTTGAAGATCGACTTTTTACCTTTCTGAAGATATTTCAGTTCCGGCGTAAAGTTCCACTTCAAGCCACTTTTCAGCGTCTCCGTAAGAATAGTAGGGAACCGTTCGGAGTCGTGAGATCATCCCAGAACAGACATTTCATAATTCCCCTGATCTTCTCTCGTCAGCTTAGTTACTCTTCCTCCAGCATCCTGAATTCCAGCCTTCTGAACTCTGGAACTGCTCTCAGAACCGCAGAACTTCTTCAGAACTCCCGTGAACTAGGAAGTGTTGCACCTTTTAAAAGAGCTTACTTCCGTTTCATTTGAGAACTTTCTGATTGGTCGATGGACCAAAACAGAGGTGTGTTTTGTGATGTAAGAGGTTATTAAGAGTCAAGGAAAAAGATTAAGATTGTTTAAGAACAGACAAAAGATATTATGAAGAACTCAGACTTCGTGGAGTCAATTCTCTAGTATCTGCCTGAAAAAGTTAAACATGACATTTCTTTTTCAGTAAACTTGCAGTTGACCGAAACTTGACCTTTGACCAACTTACACAACTTGCTCATTGAAGACAGAAAATCAGACAATGCGTCATTAATCTGATTTCTACTTTGAATGAGGATTAAAATCACTAATACTGTTTCACAGTTGATTTAAAACATGAGTAGTTCACTTCAACATTAAAAATTGGTTTGAACTAAACACAATTTGATTATCAAAACATTTGTGAAATAGTAATGATAATAGAAAAGAGAGTGTTCTTTCAATTGATCAGTGCAGGACACTTAAAAAGTCTTCTGGATGGGCTTGATTTTGTGTTTCTGGACTCAAATCAATGAAATACAGTTCTTGTTCCAGGAGGTCCTTAAGGTCAGGATTTGACCACAGGCCTAGTTCACTACAACTATAATATATATTTTATTAAATTTTTGTGTGTCACAAATCACAATCAGTTTTATAAGTTGTTTGTTTTTACAAGTTTTCCTTGGAAAATGTTTAAATGTTTCATATTTTGGTATACCACACCAGCAGTGACGTGCGGTGAGGTTTGTGACAGGTGAGGCTCATCTGGAATCAGATGCTCACATATGTGAACCCAAAATAGAAGTTTATATTCAATTTAACCTTTTTATTTTATTTTAAAAAGGCATCTAATTGTGCCCCTCTGTGTAAAACAATGCGCAGCGACTGCACCCATTTCATTGTTGATGTCATGAACACCACTTGGAACTATTTTCAGAATAGTTTCATCTATTTTTTTTTTTTTTTCATTTCATTTAGCCTTTATTTATATAGGTAGTCTCATTGAGCCACAATAACTCATTTTCAAGAGAGACCTGTTTAGGAAGCAGATGGTGGGGGTTAAGGGCCTTGCTCATGGGCCCAAAGTGGGGCGAATGAGGGTGGGGCAAGTGTGGATGCTTCACCTACCCCACCCACAATTTTGATGTTGTCGGGGCCGGGGCGTGAACCGGCGATCTTTGGATCACAGGCCCACCTCTCTAACCTCTGCGCCACCACTCTATTTACTTAGTAAATAAACGCTCCTTTTCGCCAGTTCAGAATAAAAGGATGAGATAGTCCATGGTTTACTCCTGTGTTAGCTGACCTTCTGCACAGGAGAGATCAGCTTTGGGCTGCTGAGAGAAAATCTGTCTCAGAGAGTGATTGGTTGAAATTTTGACAGCTGCAGAATACAACTTCCATCAAAGCTGCAAAACATAACTATTTCTTATCTCAGACCACCAAAGATCTAAATGATCCTAAACGATTCTGGAAAAACATCAAATCTCTCTCAGGCAGCTCTCTTTCATCTGACCTCCCATCACAACTTCTTGTTAACTTTGTTCATGTGTCAAATAAGCACGAGACCCTGAACTGTTTCAACAAACATTTTGTTGCTTCTAGTTCCTTGTTTGCCAGAGTCACTAATGGAAAACCAACCACTTCCAAACATCTACAAATAAAATATCTCCTATAGGTCAATAATCAGTTAAACCAGACCTTTTCATTTTCAACATTTTCAGTTAGCGAGGTTAATAAATTGTTACAATGTTTAGACTCTTGAAAACTCTGCAGGCCCTGATGACCTTCCACCTTATTTCTTAAGGCAGATCGCTCATATCATCGCAGAACCAGTGTCTCACATCTTTAATCTCTCCATAAGCCAAAACTTTATTCCAGTCTTCAGATTTGGAAAACAGCCTTTGTTCTTCCTTTGCTGAAGGGAGGTGACCCCACCTCACTGAACAACTATTGACCTTTCTCTAAACTCTGCATTTTATCAAGGTTCTAGAAAAACTGATAAACTCTCAAATCAAAAAACGTATTTGGACATGTCATAAGCTCTTAGAAATTAGTTTCACAGACCACACTATTGGTTGATTCACTTACTATCGTTCAGATCGGAGACATTGTGTTCAACATAATGGTACTTCTTCCAGTTATTTAACGGTTAACAACAGAGTACCTCAAGGCTCAGTCCTAGGACCCACCCTCTTCACAATCTACAATGGTAATGTAGGTCAGATGCATCCTTACATTTCTATGCTGATGACACAGTTGTTTATTGTCAAGTTAAAACAGTTGATAAGGTTTTCCAGCTTTTGTAATCCGTTTTTCACATCATACAGACAGATTTGTTCCATCTTAAACTTGTTCTGAATGCCGACAAAACCAAAGGGATGTTGTTTTCAAACAGGAAGTCGGTCCCAGCAGTTCTTCCTTCAATTTTATCCTGAAATGGTGTCCCATTGAGTTTGTTGATCCCTACAAATGTTTGGGTATCTTGGTTGATTTGCATCTCTCTTTTAAGCTCCACGTGGAAAACTTGGTAAGGAAACTGGAAGTTAAACTGGGTTTCTTTTTCAGAAACAGATCCGGTCTAACCCTGAATACTAGGAAACGCCTTGTAACTGCAACTTTCCTTCCCTCCATTGACTACGGTTACATTATTTACATTAATGCCCCCACAAGCACCCTGCAGCTGTTGGATGCTGTCTATCATAGTGTGCAACAATTCATAACTGGCTGGAACTACTGCACTCACCATTGCACCCTGTATTCACTGGTTAACTGGTCATCATTAACTTCACACAGACTCTCTCACTGGTACATTTTCATCTTTAAATCACTTTTTGGCCTGCTGCCTTCATACATCTCCTCCTACATGTCACTGCGTGAGTGCAGCTACAGCGTGCGCTTTTAGAACATTTCTACATTCAGTGTTCCCTCAGTAAGAGCTGAACTAGGCAAAAGGGCCTTCTCCTACTCCACTCCTGTATCCTGGACTACCTTGCAAAAATATATGAAGCTCTCGACCTTGACCTCTCTAAGTGGCTTCAAACATCTACTAAGTTCCTAGCAAAAACCAATACAGACATGTTCCTAGTTTTAGTTTTCTACATTGCTTTACAATCTCGCTGTTTTTTTTAATACCATTTTATTTTATTTGTTCTTCTCAATTTGTATGCTTTTTATGATTATTTACTGTTGTCTTTGTTGTCTGTTATCATCACTAATTTCCTAAAATCACGTGCCTCTTGTAAATGAGTCCCCAAGGCTCAATGGGATTAAAATGTACAAATAAAGGTTGAATTTTTTTTTTTTTGTGTGTGTCCCTATGGGGCATCACTGCCCCTATTGGTGTAGCAAGGTACTTTCTACCTCAATCATGTGTGTTTTCACCATTCATTTATGACCGATTAAAAAAAAGAAACATGTCACACACATTCATTCAATATATTAGACAGACTGTAGAACTGGCTGCATCTGCAACACTTGTGTAATCAAACCTGTACAGTAGAGCCCAGACAAATAATAATAATCAATTAATAATAATAATAGTGTGTTATGTATTGTCATCATTGTATCTTCCCATAAAATGGCACAATTTAATCTCTATATTTAGCCCATCCACCACCAGGTAGAGCAGTGGGCAGCTATTGTAAGTGCTCGTGGAGTATTTTGGGGATAAGGTGTGCTGCTCAGAGACAGCACAAGGTGTGCAATGACTGGGGATCGAACCTGGGACTTTCAGGTCCCGAGTCAGCTGCCCTGCCTCTACACCATCTCGGCCCCAAAGCCTTAAAGTCCTCTATCACTGAGCCTGGGTTAATTGCAGAGAAATTTGTAAGACAGAAGAAGAACAAATACAATAATGCTGTGCCCTCCATACACTTGAAATCATCCCTGATATTCTCGTCACACTGTTTTCAATCCTTCTGAGTATCTGGTGTCTCTTTTTCGGTGGTTTATTGTAGCCAAGCCACAAAGTAGGATGCAGGTTTTCATCCGTCGCCCATTTGTCAAGAAAGTGAAATGAGCTCACATACAGCGTTTTGGGTGCTCTCTTCAAGTTCATATTCTTCAGCCACATTCTTCTTAATTCCTCTTCTGTAGGTAGGCGATAGAAATTATACAGCTTTTCACAGGAACACTTTTTTTGGGGGGAGGTCTGTGTTGAAAACACTGTTGTTGTAGCCACTGATTTAGTTTGGTCAGGTTGTTCATGCAGCTGCGAACAGCACAATCGGTAGGCTACATGAACTCCCCAAGGCTATTCTAGTAAACGTTATGGTTGTTAAATAAATGTGAACAAAAAAAAAAACTGTTTTACCTGCTAAACTGAATGTAAATTACTTTCAAATAAACCACCAGCTGTGCTCCACTAGTGTTAGCCAATACTTACTGCTACTTCCTGTGTCTGACATGAAGTTGTACCCATAATCATTTATAAAGTAGAGCCCCCAGGAATAAGGTGGATAGAATATATATTATAATCTGAGGTTGTGGTGCATCAAATTCAGATGTAATTTAGAGGACAAACTTCAGCACTAACGACACATATTTGCATGTACATTTTCAGTAAGATCTGTCTTGCTCACATAATTAAACCAGTTAGTATTGCTCATGAATTAGGACCTAGCACAGAATCAGATGAAGCTCGAGCAGGACACAACAAGCTTAGTCCTGTGCTAATATTTGCAGCATCAGGCTGAGGTTTATAAATGGTAGCAGCTCAAATGATGGTACGAGCTCTTACTAACGATGAGCAATACTGAGAAGCACAGCATCTCAAAAAAAAAAAAAAAAAAGGAACAGTCCGAAACACACCTAACAGGAAGTGTAGGCTGCCTGTTTAAACATAAAGCATAAACATTCAATATTGACAAAAAAATTAATTAATTCTTACACATATTTCCTATTCAACATTTTCATCGTCATATGCACAATTTCTCAAACTGAACACAGGATCAGGTTCTCTGTGTGTGTATGAGATCATTTTGCTCTGAAGAGCTCAGTAGCCTCAGTATCACAGTCTCACACAGACACGATCAGAGTGTGTGTGAGAGGACGAGCGGTGGGAGGTGTAAAGAACTCAAGAGGAGGAAGCAAAGGCAATCACTGAATCCCCGCCTGACACACCAAAGCTGCATTCTTCATCTTCTCATCTTGAACGGCACTACTAGGAATGACACGCGTCAAAAGCCAGCATGTTGCAACAAATATGTTGATGATTTATGACCGCAGTCACGTATTGCTCAACTACGAAGTGAGCTGAGCAATTATTTGTTGGAAAATAGCAGAAAAACTAATGCACAAGCACTGAAGCACCATGTTACTATTTGCCGATTATGATTCCATTTGCATTGTGATTGTCTAATCACTACTTCAACAGTTTTAGGGAAAAAAAATATATTTACAATGACTTTTGGTAGCAGCATATCAAACAGCATTAACAAAATATGAGGAAAATATCCACACACACCAGTTGTTTGTGAAATGAGTGAGAGAAAAAAGTTTGTAAGCTCAATCATCCAGGTAGATAAAACAAAAAACAGTTTAAATCGTCATCTGGACTAGTTTATTTTCGGGAGAAACGTTTCGTCTTTATCCGAAAAATTTCATCCGTCTGAGGCCTGCCAACCCAGATCTCTCAATGAGGTGTTTCAAGCCAGCCTCCTGTTGAATTCCAAGAAACTGGCTTTAACACACACAAAACGGAGACCATCCGTCGCAAACATTCGATCATCATGCATAACAATCAAATAATTTAATGAAATGAGTGAGAAAATCCAGAATGTGTTTAAGAGCTCTACAGCTCATGCAGACTTGACAGTAAAAGCATCTAACATTTAAATAAAACATAGAAAGCTGGATTTAAGATAGCTGAACTGGGATTTGGATATTTCTAATGACCTTTAAAACATTTAAGATTTCTTTTTTTTAGATTTTGCCAAAGAACATTAAATTGAGTGCTTTAATGTCACTATGTTTTAAAAGTGCTTTAAAATTCAAAGCAGCCTGAAAGCTTTATTAGAAACAGTGAGGAATAACGAAAAAAAAAAAAAATATATAGGTACATCTAAAATTAGAATATCACAAATATGTTCAATATTTTTGTTAGACATGTCAGAAGGTAAAACTCATATATAACATAGATTAATTACACTGGAGTGAAATATTACAAGTCTTTATTTTAGAAGTGACTTGACCTGAGGAAGGCAACATGCGTAGCCCATGTCGAGGATTTGTCTGTGCATGAGTTTCCAATATGGAACTTTATCACGATATTCTAATTTTCTGACACTGAGTTTTGGTTTTTCGTGAATCCATAATCATTAAAATTACAAGAAAAAAAGACGAGGTATTTCACTCATTGTGTCGTGAATTTTTATATTATTTGAGTTTCATTTTCTGAAATGATTGACAAAATCACACTGAACATTTTCAGGATATTCTAATTGTTTTAGATCTACCTGTAACAGTTAAGTCCCTATCAAACAGCAATCACATTTAATCTCCATAATAAACATTCAGGATCTGAAAGTTAAACACTATTTTGCATTGAGCACTAGAGTAAATGTTAACTTACAAACTGAACACAATTGAAATAAGAGGTCCTTGTTTGCATCCTGTGAACCAGAGAATAGGGTTCAAAACGTACTCCTAAATTCAACCCATTTTAACCCTGTTATCCTCTTGTCAACATTCTCTTTCTTCCTGCACCAGTGGTCCGTCCTTCCCCGCTCTCTGCCCTAGTCTAGTATACATCATGCCATCCAGGCAGCTCAAAGGATCGCTAAAGTGAATCCAATATGTTTGGTCAGGGCAGCCACTCTCCTAGGTGGTCTGCTCTGGTGGAACAGAAAGGCGGCTAATTGATTCAACTCTCAGCTGCCTGAGAAGAGCTAAATCAGCCACGACTGTATGGAGAGGAACCTGTGGTCAGGTGATAGAAGAAAGGTGCAGTCTAAACTAACAAGGATGATAGATTAAAGAAAAAGGTAGATTGCATCATTTTTAGATCTGCGGTCTGTTTGGTCCTAAACATTTTAACACAGTAAATATAACATATACATACTTTTGTTAAAATATGAGAGAAATGAAGCACATGACAGATCACTTTAAAACATCTTCCACCTTTACTGTGACATATATCCTGTACAACGTATAAAAAAACAACAACTGTATATATAAAAATAAAACAATATGGGCAATTCTCATAAGTGTGGAGAACCTTAAACTACTTTGTTGAAGCATCTTTTGATGCTATTACTGCCTTCACTTGAGAACACACCATGCATCAATTAAAGTGACTCTTATAAACTTACAATGAAGTTCTGCAGAATTAATCTTGCATTTTCTAAGCTCCATTCTACAGTAAAACATGTTCACTGAGGGCTCACAAAGCACTCATCAGAATGGAGAAAACCTGTGCCAACAGTGACATTAAATAGAACTGAGCTTCTCTAAAATGGTGGTGGTGAGATGTTCTGTGACAGGTAGCTTCAAGATGGAGGTGGGATTGTATCAAGGATCGACTCTGAGCCCCTTCTTGTTTGCTCTGGTGATGGACCAACTAACACATGAAGTCAGGCAGGAATCCCCGTGGACTATGATGTTTGCAGATTATAATGTGATCTGTGGTGAGAACAGGGAACAGGTGGAAGAGAACTTGGAGAGGTGGAGGTATGCACTTGAAAGAAGAGGAATGAAAGTCAGCCATAGTGAGACCGAGGACATGTGTGTGAATGAGAAGGAGGCCGGTGGAACAGTGAGACTACAAGGAGCAGAGGTCACAAAGGTGCTGGACTTCAAGTACTTGGGGTCCACTGTCCAGGAAAATGGAGAGTGTGGTAAAGAGGTGAAGAAGAGAGTCCAGGCAGGATGGAGTAGATGGAGAAAAGTTTCAGGAGTGATTTGTGACAATAGGGCGTCAGCAAAGGTCAAAGGAAAAGTTTACAAGACAGTGGTGAGACCAGCTATTTATATTGTATGGTCAGGAGACAGTGGCAATGACAAAAAGACAGGAGAAACATGCCCAGAGCACCTACTTATAGAGGTGACCAGAGAGCATCATTATCAAATGCCTGAAACACCTAAACTGGCTCATCTTGATGTGGAGGACCAACAGTTCTAGTTGAGTCTCTCCAGGATAACTGAAGTGAGTCATGCTACCTCGTGGAGAAAACTCATTTTGACATATTTGGATTTTTCCTTTGCTCGTGAACAAAACCTCAAGACACTTGACCTCCTCCACTTCAGGCAGAACTTCCCTATCAGGGGCTATTGCGACGATGGTGACGATGGCATCATGATGTGGGGTTACTGTTCCTTACAAGAAGAAAACTGATGCCTTGCGGCCGTGGTCTACACCAACACGTAATAGAAAATCTGTGTGGTGACCTGAAGAAGCCTGTATATCCTCATATCCCAACACTTTTAAATCAGTTTTCTAAAGAAGAGTGGACAAATAATAAATCCAAGACTTGGTTACTATATTTGATTATCTTTTAAGAAGATAGAAGGCCAGAATCAAATCAAAAGATGATTTAACATGCAACAATTTTGCACCTTTTATTTTATTTTTTTAATAATTAGCCCAAAACATGTTTTAACCTGGGTTAATTAAATAGGAGACATGTTGCAATAAAGGTAGACAAGGATTAGAAATGAATTCTGATGGTTTCATGTGTTTACATCACAAAATGCTGTTTTTAAAAGGAGTGTGTGAACTTCTTGTACTGACTGCGTGCCTTTTGGGAGCATTAAAAAGTGTTTATCAAGTTTTAGGACTTCATTTGATGGTTTCATAATGCATCACTAAAATGATCTGAAATTATGCTGTTTGGCTGATGGGGGAAAAAAAAACAACTACAGAGCATTTTGAAATAAATATTTCAACTAATATTTAAATATGATTCATATTTCTTGGACTGTTGGTCTGAGCACTTTTTGGGAAACTCTTTTCATATAAAACACCACTCTCCAAATGTGAAATATAGAGCAACATTCCAAGCAACAAGCTGTCAACATGTGACTAAAACTCAAGCCAGCTCATTTCATTAAAGTTGTCCTGAGAAGCAACAGGTAAACTCACGTTGAGCTGCTCTTTGCTTAAATCTCACAAAATATATCCGTCTTCTCTATTAAACATCAGCATCTATTTGTTCTTAGTCTATCCAAGTTTTTGAGAGGAGAGTGCATCTAACAAGACACACTTTTACATGTCAAGCATGTGTAAAACATGTGCACAGAGATGCGCCACACAGCACATCATCCAATCAATGTGCAGTTTTCTGCACAGACTGCACGAGCCGTGCACAGCCCCCTTTAGACACAGAAAGGAAAGAAAGGAGCTCATTCATCATCTTGCCTTGAAATGCGAAGAGGACCGTGACGCAGGGGATCCAAACGGCGGGTATCCACAAGTGATGCTGCATGACGTCCATGTGGCTCCAACAGCTCAAAGCTCCTCCAGGGGAAACTTGATGTCCTACTGAGGTTCTGTGTCCGCGGGAAATATATCCTCCTCAGAGGTTAATGAGGTATAATCAGGCAATAATGCTCCAAAAGAACCAGCTCGACCAGCAGCAGCAACAACAAATGTTGATCTGGACAGGGATGGCTCCATTGAGCCAGCTGTGCACTCTGCCACCATTTGGTCTATGCTGCCATCTGCTGCTTTTTACAGAGAAGAAGTTTATTTTTTTTTTCCAAGCTCAGACATGAAACTGCTGTTCATCAGGAGATGGAGCTCAATGAGCCACCGCACACATTATGGCAGCCCATAGTGATATCAGAGTCGAAGAGCTTGTGTGAACAAGTCAAGGTTAAATGAGGTTGGAGAAACCTCTTCCAGGAAGTTCAGTCCTTACAAGTCATTTAATCTGATGCATGAAGGTGATTGCAGCAGTCATGGGGCTCAGTGGGATCAGTCAATCAAACAAGCAAACACATAACACCACATTTAAATCAAGTAACTCAGGTTTTCATTTAGGCTATCACACTTCCGAAAGACCTTGTGCGCAATCAAACCTAAACGATGATGTCCCCATTCGCTGAGGGACTAGAATAGTGAATGTTTGTAGTATTCAAAACTAGTGTTTCTCTGGATTGGAATTGAACAGAGAATGCACTGTAGAAAAAAAAAAAAGTAGTTTTTGTTGCTGTCTGAGGACAACAAGAACAAAGTGAAGAAACCGAGGGCAAAGTGAAAGAACCTGGTGAGTGGAGGGAGAAATCCACGACCAGGCAGAACGGGTGGGGTGGCATAGGGTGGCTAACATATATTAATGTCGACCAACGCGCCGGCCACCCCTTTTATTTGAAATAAAAATAATAACTAAATTAATAAATCATGTTTTTAAGCAATATACAAATAAGAAAACATAGTTTTCTCAAATGATAGAGATGGCCAGTTTCACATATACATACTCTGTCTGTCTGTCTGTCTGTCTGTCTGTCCGTCCTACCTACCTACCTACCTACCTACCTACCTACCTACCTACCTACCTACCTACCTACCTACCTACCTACCTATCTATCTATCTATCTATCTATCTATCTATCTATCTATCTATCTATCTATCTATCTATCTATCTATCTATCTATCTATCTATCTATCTATCTATCTATCTATCTATCTATCTATATATCTATATATCTATATATCTATCTATATATCTATCTATCTATCTATCTATCTATCTATCTATCTATCTATCTATCTATCTATCTATCTATCTATCTATCTATCTATCTCACATAATTTTGGGACAGAATGTTTCTAATTTAATGATTCTTGTGCAGGGGAGGAAAGCAGATAAATGACAGATATCCTTTATGTTAATTTGTGTGTGAAGGTGACTCCATCCAGAGTAAGTGAAAGGTTGAAAAATTTGTTTTCTAAAATGCTCAAATAAAATAAAACACTGCCTCAAATGATTTTAATAGCATGCTTATAATCTAAGTAGCTGGCTGGGTTTATCAGGCTTCATGGTGATGAGTATCATCAAATGTCATGTTGTCATGAAAGTGCAATAAAACAGGATGTGTTGTACAGTTCAGTTGTTTATTTGACAGTCAGTTCCATTTAACTTGTAAAGAAAAAAAAACTTGTAACATTTGGTTAATATTGCTGAATTGAGTTATTTTCTCACAAAAAAAGTCATCAATCATCAATAGTTTTTTGATAATATTATATTTTAACAAATATAATAAATTCCAATTTTGGTAAGGTACATTTAGGTGAGCCGACTTGGGATGAGCAAGTCGCAGGTTCAACTCCCCACCATTCCCACATGTTGTGGTATCCTTGAGCAGACACCGAATACCTAAGTGCTCCCCGGAAGCTTACATAGCTGCCCACTGCTCCACCTAGTATATCTCATGTGTGATGGGTTAAATGCAGAGAACTAATTTCATCATTGTATAGAAACATACAGTGATAAAATCACAGCACTTTCTTCTTCTTTTTAGTTCTGTTCCTCTGAGAAATATGCTGCTGTTGTATTCAGGGTCACGAAGCAGGATATAAAAGTCATTCCCTGACAGAACATTAAAAACCAAAAGGTACCGAGCTGTGCTCTAATGGATCAATGAAGCCCCTCGTTAGGCACCACAGTCTCGCAGTGACAACAACTGCATGTAATGCTGCACACCTGCTCCATTTTCCCCAAAAGCCCCATCAGCAGAGACAGCAGATGCACAAAGCTCACCCCACAGCTCTGAAGACATGACTCTTTGCACTCAAGATAATATCTTTTGAAATCATTGTCATTATTTCATGCATGCATCTCTTTCCCCACTCATTCGCATCCACAGCCTCTTTTATCAGCCCCCCGGATACATTTTTAGATTTAAAATGAAATATGGCTTCCAGGAATTGCAGGATTTCAAGTGAAACAAATTGCCGTCATTTGGATTTCTCTTTCTCATTTTGCTATTTTCTCCGTGTATTACAATCTCAAACTCTACAAAAGATCCCCTTTATTCTTTGAAAAAATAAATAGAAGACTTGGTATATACACAGAGACATATTTCTACTATTATATATATATATTTAGGTTAATATCTTGTTAAGAACCAGACAGCACCATATGTCAGACTTAATCACATAAGTAGGAAAAACAATGCAGTTAGCCTTTATAAATGTTATATTGTGTATTTATCATATGCAGGTTAACACAGGGTCAACAATGCAATGAAATGTTCAAGATTAAAATAACCCAATCAACTCGCTAAAAACAAAACACAAGAAAACAATACCAAAGTACGCAATAAGAGCACAAAATAAAGTACCAAAAAGTAGAAAAGAAATGTAATATTTGCAAGGTCCAAAAGAAATGTGGTAAACAACAACATGGTAGAATATAGTGGTGAAAGTAGGATGAATTTGTATAAATTTGTATTTCACAGATAGTATAAGCTTAAATGCCCACGATATAAATTGAGCATAACTAACATGAACGACACAGGTTGTGTGACAGGTTATTGCACAGGTAGTGAGTAACATGGAGAATTATTGAATTATCATGGTAAGTTAGTGGCATACATGATACAGCCACACATTGCAGTAGCAATAAACATATTAGGTGTCACAGATGTGGCTTATTGCAATGTTATTGTCAGTTCAAACAATATTAAAAGCAAAAACAACTGGACTTTATTTGTTTTTGCTTTTAATCTTGTTTGGATTTACCATGTCTTGGATGAATGAAAATCTTCACCAGTGTTATTGTCAGTTGCTCAGTATTATTATCAAGAGTTTAATAATTTGACAGCTTGTGGGTAATAGCTGTCTTTGAGTCTTTTCGTGCATGCAGACAGACTCCCGTATCATCTGCTTGAGGGTAGTATACAAAAAAATTCCTTGTGCTGGGTGGGTGTGGTCCATCATGATGCTGCATGATTTACACAGACACCGGCTGCAGTAGATGTCCTGGATGGTGTGGAGATTGCTGATGTCCTCTGCTGTTTACACCACCCTCTGTAGTGCTTTCCTGCTCTGACTGGTGCAGTTCCCATACCACACTGTGATGCAGCCTGTCAGCAAGCTCTGAATAATGCACCTATTATAAAGTTGTTGAGGATGCTGGTGATCGTACCAAACATCTTTGATTTTGTTAGGAAGTAGAGTCTTTGTCAGGCTTTCTTGACCACAGTGTCTGTATGCAAAATGCAGGACAAATCCTCAGTAATGTGAACACCGTGGAACTTGAAGCTGCTGACCTGCTCCACCTCATCGCTGTTTATGTAGAAGGTGGAGAGCTGGCCTCCACACTCTTTCCTGATTTCCACTATCATCTCCTTCATTTTGCTGACATTTAGAGATAGGTCATTTCCCCGATACCAGCTGTTCAGTGATTTCACTTCATCTTTGTAGGCACTCTTGTGGTTATTGCTGGTGGTGAGGTCCAGGATGGTGGTGTCATCAGCGATCTTAAAGATGACATTTGAACTGGGCTTGGCAGTACAGTCATACATAAATAGAGTACAACAGTGGACTTAGGACACAGCTCTGAGGTGTACCAGTGCTGAGGACTATTGTGGAGGAGAGTTAACTGCCAATTCTCACTTCTTGTGGTCTAGCGTTGAGGAAGTCCAGTATCCAGCAGCAGATGGACTCCTCAATGCCCAGTGTGGTGAGCTTGGAGACCAGTTTGTAGGGGATTATGGTGTTGAATGGCAATAGCTGTAGTCAATGAAGAGCATTTTCATATATTTCTCATTATCACGTTTCTCACATCATTCTCATACAATTATCATTCTCAGTCATTTCAGTGATTTTTACAAATATAATACAAGGCCAAAACATGTAAAGTATTCCAGAAATTAATAATGTTCATAAAGTAATTAAAAACTGCTTTGTTGGTCAACTTGCTAGAAACCATGGCTGAGGCGGTTCCAAAAACCAAGCCGGAAAATGTAATGTAGACACATTTGACTGATATTCAATTGATACGAGCTGAATAAAGCCATGCCTGTCATCACCATCAACCCCCTCAGGGATGTGGAAAGGATAGGTGTCATCATCAACCCTGTCTAGGATGAGCGAGACCCCAGAGAAATTGGAGAGTGAGACTTGGGAAACTTTGGAGAGTGAGTCTCTGAGTCTGCTGTTTTATCCACAGGGGCCTCTGCACAGGGTTCAAAGTTTTCAGACTGCTTTGAAAACATGGGAGTCCCTGGGGTTTCAGGAGGCCAGGGGCTCTCTAGAGACCTGGAGCACTCAGGTGGAGCTGGTACTGTAAGCTGCTCTGAAGATCCAGAGGGCTCAGGGAGGAATGGGAGTGGAACTGCAAATGATAAGGTGGCTGGAGCTGTGGGTAACAAGATGGATGGAGCTAACTCAGAAAGCTTGTGGAGCTGAGGGTTCGAAGGCTTGTGGAGGGCTTGGGTTGCAAGAGATTGAGCAACTGGAGCTTCAGGTGGTTGTTGCACAGAGGGCTATGAAGAGGATTCACATTATTTAGGCTACAAGGGAAACTAAAGATGATCCATTGCAACTGGTTGTTCTGATGTTGCAGCAGGCTCTGGTGGTGCATTGACAGATGGTGTAATTGTGGAACAGTGGGCATAGAGGTCTCTGACCTGAGACAGGTCTCTCTTATAAATGAGTCCTCGTGACTCAGAGAGACTTTTTTTTCTTCTTTTGGGTTTTCCCTCATCAGGGGTCGCCACAGCGAGTCATCCTCCTCCATCTCACTCTGTCCTCTGCATCCTCTGTCCTCACTCCAACTACCTCCATGTCCTCTCTAACTGCATCCATACATCTCCTCTTTGGCCTTCCTTTTAGTTTTTTTTCCTGGCATATGTATATCTAACATCCTTCTACCAATACACCCACTGTCTCTCCTCTGGACATGTCCAAACCATCTCAGTCTGGCCTCTCTAACTTTATCTCCCATTTGTTCAACATGTGCTATACCTCTGATGATCTCATTCCTAATCTTATCCATCCTTGTCACTCCTAAGGAGAACCTCAATATCTTCATTTCCACCACTTCCAGTTCTTTCTTGTGTCTTTTTGTCCATGTCTCTGTCTTCAGACCATACAACATACCTGGCCTTGTAAACTATTCCTTTGACCTTTGACACCCTTTTGTCACAAATCAATCCTGAAACTTTTCTCCATCCACTCAATCCTGGCTGGACTTCCTTTTCACCTCTTTATGACACTCCCCATTTTCCTGGACAGTGGATCCCAAGTATTTGATGTCATGCACTTTAGTGGCCTCTGCTCCTTGTAGCCTCACTGTTCCACCGGCCTCTCTCTCATTCACACACATACTCTGTCTTACTTTGGCTGACTTTCATTCCTTTCTTTCAAGTGCATACCTCTACCTCTCCAAGTTCTCTTCCACCTGTTCTCACCACAGGTCACAATGTCATCTGCACACATCATAGTCCACGAGGATTCCTGCCTGACCTTATCTATTAGTCGGTCCATCCCCAGAGCAAACAAGAAGGGGCTCAGAGCTGATCCTTGTTGTAATACCACCTCCACTTTGAAGCTATATGTCACCCCTACAACACATCTGACCACTGTCCTGCTGTCATGTATGTCTCTGCCACTCCAGCTTTCCTCATACAATACCACACCTCCTCGCTCGCCACCCTGTCATGCTTTTTCTAAATCTACACAGACACAATGGAGTTCTTTCTGACACTCTCTGTACTTCTTCATCAGCATCCTCAAAGCTAAGATGGCATCTGTGGTGCTCTTTCTTGGCATGAAACCATATTGCTGCTCACAAATAGTAACCTCTCGTCTAAGTCTAGCTTCCACAATTCTCTCCCAGATCTTCATTGTGTGGCTCATCAACTTTATTCCCATTTAGTTGCTACAACTCTGTACATCACCCTTATTCTTAAAAATGGGCACCAGCAGACTTCTTCTCTCACACTTTTCTCAGCACAGTTCTTGACTCAATGGCACTAGCCTGTATACATAAAGGTTGAATGAATGGTGGAACTGCCTACCGCACTGGGGTCTCCGAGACTGGAGGTACAGCAGCAAAATGCAACATTTTTAACATTAAACGTGTGCTGTAATTGTCCATTCTTGTGCTCTACAAGGTTGCTGTTTGCAAGTGTGGACTTGTGTGGACCTGGTTATGGTTTTGTGTTGTTTAGTTTAAAATAGTTTTTGTCTTTATGACAAACTTAAAAAATTAACCTTTAAAGAAAAGTTTGTTAATACTGCTTTTTCTATGTTACTTTAAAAAACTCCAGTTTTATCAAACTTGCATTCCTAAAAGCTATTATCACTTTATTCAAGTTTTAACAAGTATATTTAAGCTTCTGCTTTACTTTGTACTTTTTGCTGAATTGCTCAGCTTGCAAAATGACTTTTTCCTTGAGTATATATGTAGAAAATTCCTTACTTCTTGACATGAATTCCACACTTGATGAGCTCAACAGAACACCAGTTCTGTTGGTCAGTCCATGCTGCTGTCATCAGAGAAAACATTCTTTCTACAGCAGCATTGGATTATATTATTATATTGTCTATTGTTGTCTGTGTTCTTTGATTAAAACAGGTCTCTCTTGTAAATGAGTCCTCGAGGCTCAGTGAGACTCACCTGTATAAAAAAAAGGTTGAATGAATGAAAATTAATGATGGGGATAATTAAGAGAAATGACACAACAGCAGTAATATTTGGTGTTTTTGTGCCTTGAAGCAAAGTTGACCACTTCTCCACAACTGAAGTTCTTTTCTCCACAACTTCTTGCTGCTGAGGCAAGGTAACATAGTACTCCTCCTACAGTTCATCCATGTAATTTTCCTCCCATCTGGAGGACCTCCACTGCATCAGTGAAATGAGAAAAGGTGGACTTGCTCATCAGTGCCAAGCTTGCAGCATTCTTCTGGTAGTTGTCGTCGGAATGGTCTTACCACTTCTCCAGGTATGAGCTCAGCCGTGTAAAAACGTGACAAAATGCCCTTGACTGCTGATGCTTTTTGCTCTGAAAACTGCTGAAGTAGAGTGCTGGTCTCCATTCCAAAGAAATAATCCATCAGTTGTTTTGTGGGCTTTGCTTTCTGGGTGAGCATGAGTTCATATAGCTCACAGACAATCCCATCATCTCCCTCCAACAGCTCCACAGCATAATGGAAAATCTTCAGCACATTACAGAGAAAGGACAGGTAAACCTGCAGCTCTAGTGTGTGCCCTTCACTGCCCTGGTCTTTTTTAAATAGCTTCCATTTTGGACACTGAAACTCTCCTTATGAGAAAAAAACAACACTTTATAGCTGTCCAGCTCTCACAAAGTCTCTTGACAGCAGGCTACAACCATCATGTGGATATGTGTCTCAGTGCCCTTTGGTACTCTTCTTCAAAAATTTCAAATAGTGATTTTAGTTCTTCAGTTCATTTGGAGGATAGTGAAAAGTGGCACAAAATTATAACTGTTGATTCAATATCAATTTCCAACCTGTCTCCAGCATGAATTACACATTGTGCCCTATGTGTGCCATGCAATTTGTCTTTTTGATGCTAGGCTATTCTGATTTTAACTTCTGAAACACAGAATTGGTTTTGCCATAATTCACACTGGCATTATCTGCAGTCATGGACACCAGTGAGACCTGCAACTCAGAAAGGAAGAAGTGAGTAAGGATAATGGATGAATGGATTATCTGCAGTGAATACATAAACCATGTCCAGGTTTAAGACATTTTCTTTGTAATTTGGTTGTGAATACAACCAGACCACTCATGTCTGCCCTCAGAAAAGTCTAGGATTTTATTCTTCAAGCCTAACATTGGTGTCCAGTATCTAATAAACAGGATTTTTTTTCTCGATTAGTTATTAATGTTATCTTTCCAAAAATGCATACATATCTATTACAAAAAAAAATTGATGTCAAATACATTTAAACTGTGCCAACAGTGGCAATTTAAGAAAGTATGGCATTTTATAACTGCATTATCCATTTTAACACATCTGTATAAGAGAAAAACAAAATGAAACAACCACTTTCTTTCATTTATTAAGAGAATACGAAACATTGCATTGTCTTTCATTCATCAGTTTCCTCAGTTCTGTCGTAAAGACAGCTGTCCAGCCTTACACACACATATGCAATATATAATAAATCTTCAGGAACTTAAGAAAGATGATTTTATCTGTGGGAGGAAATGGAAATACTGATATACACAGAATGACCTCAGCTGACAACTGAACAATCCACTGGTTAATGCCATTAAAATATGCCTTCGTGCATGCTAGTTATTTTACATAAATATAAGGTTTCTATCATACCATTGTTTCAGTTTTTTGCCTAAATTTTCAAAGTAGCATGTCTCTTTGTGCCATTCTTCTGGCCATGTATAAAGAAAAGTGATAAAAAAATGTTCTTGAAAGGTTAAAGCTGTCCCAGACTAACTCTAGCAGAAAATTAAATGTCAGACCTTAAAGATTTACCACTTTAAAATCCATCAGTTGGCCATTTTCTCAGACTTGGTATATTTCATATACCTACTAACTAATGTCATTTCCACCTGTCTTCTGCACATGTTATACCTGTCATAATGTTAGGCCATTTTCAGAAGTAGTACAGGATGTGCTTATACTGTAGGTTTTATAAAAGTATTTTTGTTACTTTTAGTCAGACAACAAAACCAAAGAGTTCAGGCTTAATCAAAGTTGAAATTGTTTACTTGAAGTCATTTTTCTCCTTTAAACTTTCACCTCTGTCACTGAGGTGATTTTTTTTTATTGTCTACTCCCCGTTCTGTTGATTCTTTATCAGATGGATCACTTTGACCTCATACTCAAAGGGTTAACAAAATCTATTGAGCTGCTGTGACAAGACTAGAGAACAAAACTGTGCTCAAACAACCTGAGGCTTTATTATTTTATGGTATTTTGTATCCCGTGCCCCCTACATTTTTGTTTTCCATCTGCTCTGTTGTCTGTTGATAAATGTATTTTGTTCCTTTGCGTTGCTCTTCAAAGAGGCTATCATGCAACGTATGGAAAAAATATCAAACCCATGGTGGTATACACTTAAGTTAGGTGTAGTTTTGAATAAATTACCAACACACTGATATATGATTGCAAAAGTTGACAAATGCTGATGCCAGACAATTTTGAACATGCACACAATTTTCTGCATATGTCGACGTGTTGCTGATAAGTTAGGCATAAGTTGCATGTATGCAATTGGTTAGTTGTTTATAAGATTGTACATGTTACTTGTAAATTACTCATGTTGACATATGTTAGAAGCCAGCTAGGCATTTGTAAATTATTTCAAACCTATGAGCAACTTACTTCTAACAGATCTTTAACGTCTGTCAGCTGTTTCCACAACAAATATTGGCGGATGCAGATGAAGGTGATGAGAATGAAGTTTGATTGGGTTATCCATGGCCCCTTGCTGCAGCTTCCTTGATCACAGATTTGTTTGATTTCTTCTGAAGCATGTTGATCAGTGCAAAGTTACTGACTGTGGACGCAGAGTGCACAGAGCTGCCCCTTCATATCCAATGTCTCATGATCGTCGCTCCAACATGCTTTGCATATGTTGCAGTAACGTTGTACATAAGCTCTGCATCAGTCAAAACCACTTGTACAAATTCTGTAAAAGCTATGGACAGATTACGGATAAGTTACTCATAGGTTATATATTTATTCGACTTGTTAGCAATACAGTATGTGAACATCCAAAAGAGGCTTCCAGTAGATTTATTTTATTCCATCTTCAGTGTATGTCACTGTGTTGGACAAACCTTTCATATTGTCACAATCATGTGACAGGGCTCTAAATGAAATACCTGAAATTATAATCATTTTCTTTCTTTAGCTTCTTTAAATTCTTCCATTTACATTTTGACTGAAATTGTCATTGGAGGTCACATGAAAAATGTATGAATACAATTCTGGCAAATGAAAAATTTCATCACGCTCTATTATGTCCCATCACACTGTAATGATGGTATATGGATGGAAACCATCTCATCAGCTCAGGGTTAAACAGACAGCTTGTGTGCAGCTGTGGCTGTGCTGAATCATGTCACTATTGACTTTTATTACGTTAACAAAGTAAAAAATTAAACAGTTTAGTTGGCAAAGTGACTTGCTGACACTGATGTCAAACAAAAAGGGACATGGAATGAGAAGTCAGTGGTGTGAAAATACAGACAAAGAAGCGTCACCTTTGAGGTCAGTAATTAAACAGAGGCAGCAGGAAACAGCAGCAAAAGCAAACTGTAGTTGTGTAGGAGTTTACAACAGATTCAATAAATTGGAGAACGCTGATTTGTAGTTTCCTAAAATCACTCTGGATTTAGATCCCAGCAGTTCCTCCTACGGATGATTTAGTATTCATGACTGAATGCAATCTTGCTGTCATGTTTTTTTTCCCCATAATAATACTGAAATTCATGTGCTCCAATTTTTCTAGTTGGGATTTTTTTTTTCCTACAGAACTGACTACTATGCAATCATGTCTTGTGTAACTTTGATGCTTTTGTAGTTTTTCTGTTTTAATTTATTCTTGTTGTATTATTAGTAAGTCTGAGAGTTACCAGATCCAAGCAAACAGTTACCGGAACACACCCTGTCAAAATAAGAGAGTTCCTGGATCTTGTTCCTGCAGGATCCAGCTCAAATTAAGTCCTGTAACTAAAGCTAAATTTATCATCAAGAAGACTTCCATCTGTGTTTGTTTTATGCTATTAGGTATAAAAAAATGTAATAATAAAAAAAAAACTATTTGTATTCTTTTACACACTTTTGAATTAAAATAATTCATGGAGAATATGGACAGAATAGAAGAGCAGCCATGGATTTCAAGCAGACCACATACTGGATGTCCCACTAACAGATTGTGTGTTTAGACTTAAAACTATAGAGACCTGAGAAAATACGTGACTTATCAGCCCCTCTGGCATGTGCTTTGTTTTCAATGTTTCTCATTAACGCCAATTCATGTGTTTATGTCCCCCTGAATCAATTTCTGGGCCATAACAAAGATAAATATGTTAATTTAATTTTCTGCATTCTGTCATTTCAAACACTAATGCATCATTCTGCTCGTCACTGAATATGGATAATGTGTTTCTTTATATTTATTTAAATGTATAATTTTCTATTATTTTGCCTTAAGGGTGAAATTTGTTTTTAATAAATTGACTTTCCTACAAAGATGTGCAAATGTTTTATTTTTTGACAGATGACATTAAGATGTGATTATGTAAACAAAAGAGAAAAAATGACAGGCACAAGTTTAGCCATCTTTTGTTGAAATACATAGTTATTAAGTAAAGAAAAACTGAATTTTGGAGTTGGTAATAAATTGTGATTTCTTCATGGTCATCATGAGCATGCACATTTCAGTACGGCCTTTGATTCTTTGGTTTTTGCTGGTTTGTTTTCCCAAACACTCATCTTACAACAGAAAGCATTGGATGTGTCCTCAAAACAAATTTAAAAAATGACAAAGTAGCAAAAATGGTAGAGGGCAAGGTGGAAACATTGTCTGTCTGTCCATCTGTCCATTTGTCCATTTGTCCATCCATCATCTTTACCCACTTCTTCCATTCTGGTTTGGGATCAGAGAAGAGCTGCTGCTTCTCTGCATCAAAAGGGGTCAGTTGAGGAGAATCATCTGATCATGATGCTCCTGGACACGCCCTTTGGAGGTTTTATGGGAATGTTCAACTGGTAGGAGGCCCCAGGGCAGAGCCAGAACTCTCTGAAGGATTGTGTGTCCTCTCTAGCCTAGGAACTCCTCGGAGTCCACCAGGGGGAGCTGGAGAGGGTCGCTGTGGGGAGGGAGGTAGGTCTGGATTTCTCTTATTTACCTGTTGTCTCTGCAACTCATCCATGCATCCATTATCTTTTACCAGCTTCTTCCTTTTTGGGCCGCGGGTGTCACTGATGTCCATGTCCAGCAATCACTCTATGAGAGGTTGGATACACCCTGGACAGGTCTCCAGTCCATCACAGGGACACATAGAGACAAACAATCATTCACTCTCTCCACTGATTGTCATTTTTCAACAATGGACTCAGGAAGAGCAGAAGATGAGGTCCGAGACCATGGAGAATGTTGTTTTTCACACAAGGCGGCAGACGGCTCCGTATGAGGTAAGAGAAATGTGCGTTTGTTTGCCCTGCGCTGTAGTCCACTTCCTGCTTTTTTCGGTTCGCTTGCATTCACACTGCATTCGAACAACGCTAGAGTTCACTTCAGCCGAACCAAGACTTAGGTTTTTAAGCGGACCAGAGTTTGCTTTTTTGGTCCACATCAGAGTTCGATTGCACATTCACACCTCCCCAAACAAACCAGACTTTCTAGGCAAACGGACTAGAGTTGGATTAAAGCGGACTAAACAGGGCTGGTGTGAATGCACCTTATCCACCTGGATTATTGAGCAGCATCAGGAGATAAACTGTTTCCAATGTGTCCTGATTGAAAAAGGTTTATTCTTGTAACATTTCAGAAAAAACATATGTATATTTTTGAATTTGTTGTTGTGGTTTTGGGATTAAAGGATTTTTTTTTCCTCTCTAAAATAAACTAAAAACATTTTGCCCTGGCCAATAGCTTTGGTTTCATATTTGATATGTTCATGTTTATGATATTAGAAATACTTTAATTGTTAGAACACTGCTGTTAAAAAGTGCCTTTTTAATGTATTTAACTTTTATACATATATAAAACAGTACCTTAAAAATGTTCTAAGCATCTTTAAGTCATAATATAATTTTGCACATACTGATGAGTTTAATCTCAATTTAAATAATAATCTTAGTCCAGCAATAATAGAAATATATTGAAGTTATAGTCAGTTTTGTGTTTGCTCAGGTCAGTTAGCTGCAGTGGATTGACTCTGAAAGTTATTCAGTTGTACCTGCACACCATACTTTTATTGATTATTTTTCTGAGACTTTTATTGAAATGTATTCAGTTTTAACAGATGTTTGCTTCCCCCCCCCCTCCCCCCCCACACACACAAATAATTACATTATAATCCGGCATCATGAGGCACAGGCAACAATGACACAACAGTGATCAGGAGAAAAAAAAGAAAGAACGCTCCTTTCTGGGACTGGATTGGGCCGAGATGGTGTAGAACTAGAGCAGCCACCTTGAGACCAGAAAGTCACAGGTTCAACTCCCTGCCATGCCCACATTCTCGTTGTGTCGTTGAGCAAGACATTTAATCCCTAATTGCTCCTCAGGCTATAACGTACCTGTCCACTGCTCCACTTGGCTTCATCTCACGTGTGATGGGTTAAATGCAGAGATCTAATTTTGTCACACAATGATGACAACACATAGCACTTACTTTCTGTGTGAGTGTGCTGGGCACACACACACGCACACACACACAGTAGCTGATGAGGAGGAATAAAGTAGCTCTTTGCCCTTGTTTGAGCACGGCCCTTTAGAGGTCACTCCTGGTTCTAATTTAAACCTGAATGCCTCAGAAGAAGAACAAAGAGCACTGATGTGAATCTAGATTAGAAATGAAATGCCAAAGAATAAAATTCAAGCATAATGATTAGGACTGCACTGAAACATGTGTTCTGCCAGCTGTAAGTTATTTCCCTTCAGTTTATCTGAATGGCTTCATTAATGCCCAGTACATTACCAGTAGGGACCATTTGACTTTTATAATGAATGGCTCAGTCTTGACTGCCTCTAACTAATATGCTGAAATGTGACTGAATTAGTGATTTGGTTCTTGCAGCAGAAGTGGGATGAGTGATTGAGCAATGCCCTCTAGTGGTTCATTTGTCAACATCAGTTCCAGTTATCCACTCAGACATACTGAACTGGTTCTGTAGGAGCCAACATGTGCAGACCACCTGAATGCATAATGAACACTTACAGAAATCACATGTGCAAGAAATAAAATGTAAAATGGAAGTCGGCACGTTGCTCAATTTAGAAGTTATTAAGCTCATAAGGTTGATATATATGGTGGCAGTAATCTTGAAATATAACATGGCAATCCAACGTTTTTCAGTCAGGTCATCTGGACAGTTTCTTTTTTTTTGTGCTGAAACGTTTCACCTTCGGTCCAGAAGGCTTCATCAGTCAAGGAAACACACAACAAAACTGATTCTTCCCCCAACAGCTTACTCCAAAGTGGAACAAACCAGTTCTGCTTGTGATAAGATGGTCTCTTTGGTACACCCCCTCCTCCTAACATGGCAATCTAATTTTTGAATGGAGTCTTTCTTAAGTCCAGATGCAGCCACGCACCAAAATGGAAGTTGGTACCTCTTATCCCCCCACCCCCCCAAGATATCATGCTCAAATTGTGACAAATATGTCTGTAGAGCGTGGATTTATCCACTTTTTATAACTGCCTGAGAAACTTCATTAGTTACATAAAACCTCAGTCACAGAATTAATGTCCAGTTATTAATTTTACCCTTTTTTAATCTTTATGCAGCGTCTGACAAAGTTAAGTGTCTAAAAATGTATAAACTTGTCTTAGGTTCTATATATAAAGCCTTTATTTTCTATCTTATCAATAGGCAAAACAGAATAAATATTCATGTCACACACACACACACAAATAAATCATGGTGATGCTGGCTAGAATGTATTAACAATCTTTATTAACTTCAAGTCCAGTGTTATTCTATTTCACTTGAACCCAATTTATAAGAAGTGTTTTTTTTATTTATTTTATTTTTACATTATTTACATATTTACATATTAATGTATTATTGGCAAGAAATGACAGTTGTCTAAATACACAGCCCACACCTGAGCCCAGATACCACAGCCGAACGTTATGAGCAGAACAAAAGACTGGATGTTTGTTCAATTACAGCCGCAGTCGATTTCTACAGCATGTGCTCTTTATCTGTGAAACAATTAACACAGAACAGAAGAAAAAAATAATCACAATTTATGTTATTTAAATCTGCAATCAATTCTGAAAGAATAAAAGAAAATACACCTAAGGTGTCAACCTCAGTTATAAAAAGAGGCCAAACTTAAAACCCTGGTTCAAACCAAGGGTCGATTCCAGAAACTACATAAAGTCAAGTCAGACACCTGCCATCTTTCCTTTGATCCATCTAATTTGAAGATCTCTGTTGCTCTTTCCACATCAAAATCAAAGATTACAAAAAATAAAATAAAAATCAAGAGAAAATGGTATTTTACATTTAAAATATTATCTTGAGGGCCAGACAAGGTGTCATCAAGGGCCACATTTGGCACCCGGGCCTTGATTGACACATAGAAGAAGATTCCCTTTTTATGTTGGGAGACAGTTTTCAGAACAGAAAGACGAGAAAAAGACATGATAAGCCCAAATGAAGGGGGAACATAATACTTCCTGTATTTCTGAATGAATTCATGTGTTTAAAAAAACCACTAAAAGATGAGCTGTGAGGTTTATTAGAGTGGATCAGACCTGAGAGAGGACAGCCGGACTCTGAAACTAAATGAGACATTTATCATGATTATGATGATGACGATTTTAAATCTGGGATAAATTCTGGATTAATGTTTGATTGTGACCTGCACAAACTGTCAGGGAAACCACCAGAATGATTAAAACATGGATTAACCTGCAGTCATCAGGTTTATATTGTGACTCTCTCCAAATGAATTCATTACAAACTCTTGTCATAATAACACCAACATCAACATATTTTATAATTATTGCTCCAGTCATTTTAATATTTCAATAAATAAAAATAACAGTTCCTGATTATAAATGAAGGTAAAACTCATTTGATTTGGTTTGGTTTGTAACATTCAGAACAAAAACACTAAATTTACCAAATTAATTGTTATAAAAGTCTAAACTAGGCCATCTGAAATTATATAATAAACAGAAAAGATAAGGCTGTATTATTTTGAAAATCTGAACATGTTTTTTTTTTCTGTTCATAAACACTAACAAGGTCATTTAATAAAAACGTATATTACAAAATGAGGCTCTAAAAACACATACTCTGTCCAATGATGTAATACTTTAATTGTTGTGTCAAATTATGTCAGAGCTAAAAAAAAAAAGATAAAAAAAAATAGAGACAAATGTGCTTTCAGGCACAAAGAAGCTCCAA
Source organism: Nematolebias whitei (assembly GCF_014905685.2). Taxonomy (NCBI): domain Eukaryota; kingdom Metazoa; phylum Chordata; class Actinopteri; order Cyprinodontiformes; family Rivulidae; genus Nematolebias; species Nematolebias whitei. The sequence goes on from NC_056503.1 coordinate 20,224,567, forward strand.
ACTGCTCGATTTAGGAACAATTACAGTTCAGACTGATCTGATTAAAATACAAATACAAAAGGTCAAAAACACATTTTAATCACAAACGGCAAAGGTGTCAATTTTATAACCAAACATTTGGCCAAATATGGTTAGAAATTATTTAGCTAAGACAAAAAAATTAAAATCAAATTAAAATCTTAGTAGAATAAAATCCAGCCTTTGGTCTAATGTAACACAAAAAACAGTTTGAAAATCAAAACACGCTCCTTTAATGTGTGTGTCCATCATGTGACATAATTTATTTCATTCAATATCTAGTCTACTGCTGTAATATGTACAGTAGAAAAAAGAAGATGTTAACTTTTGTGGAAAAAAAAATAAAATTATCTTTTGTAAAGCATATAGTTTAAGAAATAAGACATATTGTCTCTGTTTTCTCAAAGCAGCACCCATGTGACATGAGTGAGGAAAATAAAAACAAAGATGTTGGCAGGTATGATAAAATCAGCAGGGTCAATCAGCCAGGAGGGGAAGAGTACATTTTAATATTTTCTTTGAAGCCCCAATCATTTTATCACCTTGAGATAAGAGTTCAGACCTTTTAAAGTGGGATTCTGTGGAAATGATCAAACAGATCATATTAAAACACGTGTGTGAACACCTGGACCAGGAATAACAAAAGGATTGAAACGTGTTGTGCTTTACAGAGTCAGACATGTTGCTGTGGTGTTCAGCTCATCGAGTGGATCAGTACAGAAGTTGGATGCTGTGGAAACAACCCATGATGCATTGCAGTCTGAGCTAAAAGAGCAGGCTAGTTGAGGCTAACTGATTAAATTTCAATTATTATCCTAAGGTCTTTTAACTCTTTGGTCTTGGCTGCAAGGTTTGGGAAACTGTCAGAAAAATGTGGTACTGATCCAAAATTTAAAACAGTGTCACACTTTATTGTTTCACAATGCTGTGCAGCTTGAGGAATAGTTAGACGGCAGTCCTCCGCTTCACATGTGTGATCATGAGAAATATGCAGATAAATATGTTCCCCATTGTGGATTAAAAGAGTATAATATTTATTGTTTACACATAGGTCAAATCTAGAAACACTTGTTCCGTTCTGAAGCATTTAGTGATTTAAATCCATAGTTTTTGGTCAAATTAAGTTTGTTATTTCATAAGAATTTCAGTAAATCCTTAAGAAGACATGATGCAACAAAAAAGTATTTATTAAAAATATAAATTATGTGTCAGTGTTCTGAAGACAGATGATGTTAAAGCTTTAGGACCAGCAAAACGATGTCCATCCGCTCACATGCAGGTGTGTATTCAACCTGTGTTTCTGCTTGTTTATTTATTTATTTAGTGTTCCAAATGTAAAAACATCCGCTGCTCCACGATTCTTTCTAATGTGTAGTGACAACTTCAGAACTGCATACATATATATATATATATATATATATATATATATATATATATATATATATATATATATATATATTTATATATGTTTTTGTGACACGGATGCCTGCAGTGCCAGCACAATGCTAAGACATCACGCATGCCATTGAGTTTAGATTTATGAAAATTTACAAATTTACACTGTTCAAGTGTTGCGATTGTGTTAGGGAGAGTAAATGTCATGAATACATTTGACATTAAACATAATCAAAGTTAAAGTGTTACATAATTTTCATCTGCATTTGGTGGCAGGCCAAACTGAAAAAAGACCATGCAGAACAATGTAGTATTTTATATCCACAGCAGAGAAAGATATGTAGTCTCTGTAAGTAGGTCTAAAGAAAAAAATATCGGTATTGGTATTGATTACCGGCAAAATAAGTTTAAACATATCGGCAGGTCCCTGGTTCAAATCCCGGTCCGGGGGCCTTTCTGAGTGGTTTGCATGTTCTCTCCGTGCATGCATGGGTTTTCTCCGGGTACTCCAGTTTCCTCCCACAGTCCAAAAACATGCATGTTAGGCTGATTGGTAACTCTAAATTGTCCCTAGGTGTGAGTGAGAGAGTGAATGGTTGTTTGTCTCGTTTGTCTCTATGTGTCCCTGTGATGGACTTGCGACCTGTCCAGGGTGTACCCCGCCTCTCACACAGTGATTGCTGGACATGGGCACCAGCGACCCCCATGACCCAAAATGGAATAAGCGGGTAAAGATAATGGATGGATGGATATATATATATATATATATATATATATATACTGTATATATATATA
>NC_056503.1:20227174-20236121 GCF_014905685.2 Nematolebias whitei
ACACATATATATATATATATATATATATATACTGTATATATATATATATATGTATATATACTGTATACTGTATATATATGTATATATACTGTATATATTAAAAATATATAAATGTATATGTATGTATATGTAAATATAGAGGCAAAAGAAAAACCTTTTACCACAAAGCTAAGATAAATTCAGTCATAATCTGATATCACTCCAATCCGCTCATGCTGAAAGATTAATTTAAATTTAAGGATTGTTTTTGCATCATCACAGAACCGTTGGATTTCAGTCTACACAATCTAAGAGTACAATGTGAAAAAACGTCAGTCGGAATGGTGGCTAAACACTTTTTATCTTTGCTCTTGAACAAAGAAAAGTTACTTCTACAGGTTTCAACCAGACGGTATTGTACCTTATAACCACAGAACACAGCAGGTTGTCGCACTCGCTTGTTCAACAATTAAACTCCATAAACCCTGTTACTAAACGCGGCTTTATGACGTCTTTCAGTGGATGAAGGTGTCAACAATATGTGGGCACAGGGAAGGACTTCTGGATTATCAGTTTATGATTATGCACCCTATGAAAAATGAGTTTCAATAGACAAAGCAAATTATCAAACTCCATGGACTGCCAGATTAACTGAAATAATTCAGACACATTTAACCTGTAATGTACATGACAAATAAAGGAAATTATTATTATAAAATATTTCAGTTCATCCAGTTGAGGCTGTGGTAAGTTAAAGTCCTTTGATTATGTGAAAACACTGAGGCCTGGTTTGAGAGAGGGGATCACAATAATTAACATAAATTTCAAACATTGCTTCAAAAGTGTCTTTGACCAGCAGAGATCATTTTTCCTGATGTTGCTTCATGGCATGTGTTGTAATAAATAACTTAAATCTGTTGATGGAAAACACAAACCATACTGTGAGTCCCAGCTCAGACCCAGGGACTCAGGGACACTCCAGACAGGTCTCCAGTCCATCACAGGGACACATGGAGACAAACGAGACAAGCAACCATTCACTCTCTCACTCACACCTAGAGACAATTTAGTCAAAGTCAAAGGCTCGTCATTTGTCATTCGCACCACATGTGGCACATCAGGTGGAACGAGATTGTGTACAAAGGGTCCCAGTTAGAATTACCAGTCAGCCTAACATGAATGTTTTTGCTCTGTGGGAGGAAACCAGAGTACCCGGAGAAAACACTCATGCTCGGGGAGAACATGCAAACTGCACCCAGAAAGGCTAAGGGGCAAACCTGTGACCTTCTCACTGAGAGGCAACAGCCCTAACCACTGCATTACTGTGTCATTCACAAGGTCAAAGGTCAAAATATACCAGCTTTAATCGTCCATTCACACAGAAAACAAAACGTGCATCAGTGAAATTGTATTTCTTTTCTTCTTCTAGACACCTACAGACTTCCAAAGGACTTCCAGCTGTTCCTCATCTGCGTGACACATGGGTGAAAAAAAAAAAAATCTACCTTTGAAAAAAACTACATTTTTAGACAGGTAGACACAACAGTTTGAATTCTGACTCCTGCTTCATTTGATCATGTCTTTTTCTTTTATCTCAGTTTTTTAAAATTTTTTATTATTATTATTAATTTCATGTTTTCATCTGTGCACTTTATTACATTTTATTTGATGTAACGTGCTTTGTAATGTGGGTTTATAAATAAAAATTAGCCTAATTATCATTTTAACTCTTTGAACAACCTATAATTGAAAACATTTTTTTTTATAAAAACGTATTAAATGCAGTTTGAACAAAACGTAATAAACTTTCCGAGACTTGAGTTGTTTTAAGACGGCAGGGGGTCACTTTAGTCCTGCTGCTGCTCTGACAGGGTCAAAGCTGTTCAAATGAACAATCTGCAACAAGCAACATATTAACTGTTCATTAACTTTGGACAGAAACCCACTTAAGAAGATCTGAACGGGCTCTAAAAATAACACGTGTGTTTGTATGATCCATTTTAATGTAACAAGCATAAAATATAAGACTGTTCTTCGTAAGACAAAAATTTTAATATTTCCTTTAAAGGTGCATGAACACAATTTAAATGTTTGCTTTCTCTGAAGTTTATATTTATATTGCAACCAATAAACCAACAGAAAGACTCTCTGTCAGCTCTAAACTCGTAAGGCCATGTCCACCATCATCTGTCATCAGTAGCTGAATGATTTGGTTACTCTAAGCTTTTCGTTAAACATTCACTTCTCTGTCATTTCTACTATTGCTGTCTTTAAAACCCAGGAGTGAAATGAACTCAGAAGAAATAAAACGGACTTCTTGTTCCTCCAAGCCAAAGGACGCATGCACTAATGAGGGAGTTCAGCTCGCTTCTGTCCGACCGTGCAGGTGCACACTGAGACTGAAGACGGAGCCGGCTTTGAGTCCAAAAAATGAAACAAAAGTGCACACATTGTCTCAAACATCCATCGCTCAGGAGAATCCGCTGGGTTTTGTTTTATTCCAGATGTGAGAAATGATCCAAGTGGTTGAAAACTCATTTTCCGAAAGAAACATTTAAAATGAAGGGATTCCATGTAGCTTTGTGTTCGTCTCCAAAATGATTCATCCTGTCTACTAAAGACTTGGCATTAACTGAACTCTGCACTTTCAAATACCAGTTTCTTGCTCCTCTTTCGAGTAAAAATGTCAACACACACAGAAAGACACTGCTGTAAAGGGTAGCTGGGCTGCTTGAGCCCAAATTCAGCTTCTTTTTTTTTGTCAAACCTCCAAAATCAAACAGTATTAGTCTTGTTTTCAAATCAACCCGTCCTCCAACTCAGGTTTCAAACGAGCGAGCCTGCTCTGCTCTGGGCGGGCACCATGACTGGCACCGCCCCCATTCGCTCCAGAGTCGCTTGGCTGACGGCATAGGAGTGCGTGTGGTGCCCAAGTGTGGATGTCACCACGGGTTTGAGGCCCACGGAGCCATTGCTGCGCACCATGGCTGGAGGGGACGGGGCAGAGTTTGTCGTGACCACCAGAGTCTTGGGTGGAGGAAGTGTATGGCTGCCATTGGCGAACGATGTTGTTGTTGTGGGCGGGGCATGGCGGGACAGAGGAGCGGAGCCCGGGGCTGTAACGGGCGGGCCGTGGCCTTGTGCAGGGTTCTGGCTGTGTCCGTGTGCAGCGGCAGCAGCTGTGAAGGTCTGACGAGTGTCTCCGTTGTAGCGCGTGTAGGAGTTGGTGTCGTAGTTGGTTTTGGGGTTGTGCCAGTAGCGACTGTTGTACGTGTTCGTAGATGTTAGCGTGTCGTTCTCCGACGAGGAGGCGTCCGCATGGAAAGCCTTCACCGATGAAGACCGCTTGGGGGGCAAATCATCTTCTCTGTCGGGGAGACAAATCAAGGTCAAGTCAGATAGATTAGTCATCATCAGCACTTTTATAATCCTAACATAAAAACATTTTTTAAAAACTCATCAACACTTTTATAATCCTAACATAAAAACATTTTTAAAAACTCAAACAAATCGAGAGTTTATCTTGACTCCGTATTTGTTTAATTGGTATATTTAAACCAGTTTGAAAGGTACTTTTCATTTTGTTCTTTGTGGCAAAGATGACAAATTTTGATATGCAATGATTTTTCCAGGCTTCTCATTTCCTTTAGATGAAATATCCTAATCGTGACATTCTGGTATGAAACAGCAGAACTGTGAGGGATGAAACTTTAAAGAAAAATATCTTTCAACCTAAAATGCTCTCTTTGGGTCGAAGGTGAGGTTCTGCCTCAAGTGGAGGAGTTCAAGTATCTCGGGGTTTGTTCACGAGTGAGGGAAGAATGGAGCGTTTGATTGACAGATGGACTGGTGAAGCATCTGCAGTATTGTGGACTCTGTACCGGTCCATTGTGGTGAAGAAGGAGCTGAGCTGTAAGGCAAAGCTCTCTTTACCGGTTGGTCTACGTTCTTACCCTCATCTATGTTCATGAACTCTGGTAAGGATGCTCCCTGAGCGCCTCCCTAGGGAGGTGCTTCGGGCATACCCAACTGGGAGGAGACCCCGGGAAAGACCCAGGACTTGCTGGAGAGACTATGTCTCTGGGTTGACCTGGGAATGCCTTGAAATCCTCCCAGAAGAGCTGGAAGAGGAGGATGTGGAGGGAGATGTCTGGACCTCCCTGCTCAAAGTGCTGCCTCCCAGACCTGACTTCAGAATAAGTGGGAAATAATGGATGGACGGATGGAACTTAAATTGATGTACTTGTCTAATAAAAAAAGCAGTTTGTATCATTAACAGTGCAGGTCACAGTGATCAGACAAACACTATTCTTACAGCTCCAAGTCCTACAATTTCCAGATCTGGTAAAGTTACAAACACCACAAAGTTTGTTCAGAGCTAAACATGATAACTTATCTGAAAATATTCAATATATCTTTCTTTTTCAAGAAGGAAGGTACAAATGTAAGTGTCTTTGTCAAGTGAAAGTGTGTGTGCTGTGAGGAAGAGTTGTGTGATTTTGTGAGCGGAGCTGAAGTGATGTTCAAACATAAAAAATGTTTTAAAAAAAGTAAAAAGCAATATTTTTTATGAAATTCAAAGATTAGTAAATAACATGAAGATACAGTCACTTGTATTTATAAATACTATCAGATTGTTGTTGTCATTGGTGGTTTTATTAATAATAAATCAGATAATAATTGATAACTAATGGTGAAAAGGATGGGATTAAATAAGTACATAATTCTTCCTACTCCTTTTGAACATCTGAGATAAACTAAAAGAGGAGCTTGCCACTTCTATTTATTCTAGGTTTTCATTTTTGTTTCTCTCTTATTTGCTTAAAATAACTGCATGTATATAATTAACATGTTCAAAAATAAATAAATAAAAAATAAATAAATAAACAAACAAATAAATAAATAAATAAATAAATAAATAAATAAATAAATAAATAAATAAAGTCAACAACATTGCAATTCAAGACATTGTATTTCATCCCAGACATCTAAAATGTGATTTTATGTCCAAGATGTTTTTTTGAATAATTTCAGGGTGGAATTGCAGTCCAGTAAACATCTGACAGAAGCTCAGACTGTCTGAAAAGATAAATTAGTTTGTGATGATGAAATAAATAGCTGCCAGGAGTTTAATTAGGGTCAGAGCTCCCAACTTGAAATCCAATTTACTGGCCAAGGCTTTCTGAGCCGAGGCTTTATGATGAGGACACCAACACATTGTACAATCGTGTCCTCTTGTTTGTGATTTTTAGAGAACACAGCAGTCCACATGTGTCACGACTTTACAGTTTTACATTCTGAGTTATCACAGTGAAAAGCTGCAGGGCATATACGCTACATAAAACGTATGCTCATAAAATGGACTATTGGTCTCAGTAAGACATGAAGGACTTATTGAAAACCGGCCTTCACTGTGTATTATAAAATATAAAAAGGTACTTTCTGTAATATGTTTTAATCAAAAAGTTAAATACAAAAATAAGTTTTATTCTGTTAAAACATATTTTTAAAATTGTTATTTAGTAATGATTAATTTGGCCCCGCTTAAATTATAGTCAGATAAAATGTGGGAATCTTTAAGCAGGTGATAATCAATAGATAATCAATCAATTTATAAAAGTGTCCTCACTTGACTTCACTCAAATTGTGAGTGAGGTCAGAACCAAACAGATTTAAACTCCTAAAGTTTCTGGCAATATTAATTAATAAATAATAATAATTCAGATGGAATGTTTAATCATAGTGGAGCAGCTTAAACAAGTTTTGCACAAAAATTGTGTAAAACGTGATACAAGCACCACATTTTTTTGCTCAATTTTGGCCAATCAGGAAGATTTGACCATCCATCCACCCCTTATACATTTGTAGTTACCCTCTTCTTCCTTTTGGGTTGTGGTGGTCACCGGTGCCCATATCCAACAGTCACTGTGTGAGAGTTGGGGGACACGCTGGACAGGTCTCCAGTCCATCACAGGGACACATAGAGACAAACAACCATTCACTCTCTCACTCACACCCAGAGACAATTCAGAGTTACCAGTCAGTCTAACATACATGGTTTTGGTCTGTTGGAGGAAACCGGAGTACCTGGAGAAAACCCACACATGCACAGAGAGAACATGCAAACTGCACCCATTAAGGCCCCCGGTCATGATTTGACCTTCTTGTTGCGAGGCAGCAGCTCTACCATCTGAGCCACCATATTGCCTGATTTGGTGAACACCTCGAAGGAAATCATCATACCAAATTTGGTGTTTGTATCATGGTTAGCAGGATTTTTCTTTAATTCTCTCTAATATAAGTCCAACCTGATTTCATTGGGGATCTCCTCCTCTTCGTATTTGTTCTTGTTCTTCCAGTAGAAAAGTGTGACCACCACTAACAGTGAGCAGATAATGACAGCGAGGATCCCTGTGGCGATTGTTCCTGCTATCAGACCAACACTCTGGGGCTGGGCTGCAACACAGAGACAAAATCATAAAAAAACAAGTGGTATGTTTGCAAAGTATAAATAAAACACAAGTACTTAAATGTCTCACTCACACAGGTCTGACCTTTAATAAATCAACAAGCCTTGAAATAAATTCAGCATTATTCTTCAGATTTAAATTTTTCAGAAATGTGGTGCTTTTCAAAGTGAACTGCTTCAGCATACTTCTACTGCTACATCCTTCTTTTATTGACCCTGATAAATCACCGAGCTGCTGGAGCACGATGCGTGGGCTATTCATATTCTGATTTCAGTCAAGTCAATGGGAGCTAGCCGCTCTGAGCCGCAGAGCATCCGATTCTTCAGCCTGCATGCACATAGAATTGCTTTTTCCCACCAAAGGTTTACTTGTGCACATCGCAAGTGTGTTTTCGGTTTTTACGTCCAAACTAAAAATAAATGTTGGATGAGATGAGAGGAAGAACTCTGCAGCAACGTTCAGCCGGGACATTGCCCTACCTCTTCTGGAGTAAGTTTAAGTCTATGTCAATACTTTTTTTACTTAAGTTCTCAAATATAAAAAGTGAAGCATCACCTAGTGAGCTAGTATAAAAATCTAAAGTATAGGGATAGAGGTAAAAAGACAACATTACTGAGAGGAATGCATTTTTTAATGATGTGAAAATTATGGGATTATAAATGCATTTATAATGGGATCTCCCTATGATGAATTACATCGCAAAGAACACTACGCATACGGTAATTGGACTGAACTTATAAAGCACTTTTCTGTCTTATCACGATACTCAAAGCTTCAACGTTCATGCTCAATCATCCAGGTACAAAATCCAATAATGCTCATTTAAGTCATCTGGACAGTTTCTTTTTTGTGGAAAGATGTTTCACCCTCTATCCAGAGGACTTCATCAGTCTGAGGAGTCCCAAGAAAACTGTTTTCCCCACTAAGCAGTACACTCCTTTAGTGGGCAACCAGTTTTGCATGTGATAAGATGGTTTCTGGGGGCTGTCCTGCCCCCTTCGACTCCTCCCAGCCAAAGTGGTTCAAGACATCAAAGTTCATGCTCAGTCATCCAGGTACAGAATGCAATAAGGCTCTGTCAGGTCACCTGGACGGTTTCTTTTTTTTGTGGAAAGACTTGGGACTCCTCAGACTGATGAAGCCCTCTGGATAGAGAGCAAAATGTGTTTCCACATAAAAGAAACTGTCCATATGACCTGACTGAACATTATTGGATACTCAAAGCTCTTTACACTACAATCTGTGCCATCCTTTACCCATTCATACAGCACTCTACTAAATCTATACAAAGAAAAGTCAGAGCTTTATCACATTCATACACCGATGGGACACACATCCGAGGCAATGAAGGGTTCAGTGTCTTGCCCAGGGACACTTGGGCATGTGACTGCTGCTGGATTTGAACCTCCAACTCTAGACGGCAGTAAAGTTACTGAGAGATAATGGGAATAATTTAAAAATATTCTGACAAAGTTAAAAACACACAAGGATTTTTAGGCTTTGTCAGGAACGGTTGTATTTATCACCAACACCAAACAATACATAAATTAAAAACACAAATAAAAACAAATGTGTGGTGGTTTGTTTCCCCATGAGACCTTCCAGGAGGAAAGAGAAGGAGCACTTCAACGAGTGCGAGCCAGGAAAAAAAGGCGAGTGTGTGACCAAAGAAAAAAATAGTCACTAAGGACAGATTTTTAGTCACACACAGCTGCCTTGGAGAGTCATTACCCACACAACCTCAGAGAGCTAACAGAACATGCAAGAGCTTCGTTTAAAAGTTTGGTGTACACCGGTGGATTCAAGCGTGTCTGACTGTTAGCAAGATCTCATGAAACACTTGGCAGATTGTAATCTAAGTCTAATAAATAATTCACTGGATGTGCATCTACAACTAAATAGTTCCTGAAGGCAACCTGACCTAAGATGGCCACTTTAGCTAACTGGCATTAGTCAACATAAATATGATGTTAAAAAAAAATCAAATATAGAGACACTGAGCTAGTGTTTGATGTGGTAGTGGCTATTATTTCGTCTTTTCTCTGTACCACTTTACAATAAGCCTCCACTTATAGATGGCTATAAATAGTTTATGTATATGTTATTAATTCCTCTATAAACACGTAATAATCATTAATAATAGTTTATTATGCATTAATTAATGGTGACAGAGAGACCAGTCTCTTGACAAATAGTGAGCCAATTCTGTTCACCTATATATTTCATGTTGAGTTGTTATATTAAACATGTCAGACTAAGTTACTACCTTGTAAGCACAATAAACATACTATTTATTTAGCATATAATATTCTACTTTATCAATGCATTATAAGCAGGGCTTAATTTGTAAATTGGTCCATGCCAGAATGCAAATAGCGGGCACCGCCCGTCGCTACTACCGATTGGATGGCTTGGTGAGGTCCTCGGATCGGCCCCATATATATATATCTATATATATATATATATATATATATATATATATATATATATATATATAT
>NC_056503.1:20236131-20238293 GCF_014905685.2 Nematolebias whitei
TATATATATATATATATATATATATATATATATATATATATATATATTTGCTTATGTGTGTAGCTGAAAAGTATCACTTGACGACAGATTTAGTCCCCAGGACGTCATAAGGCACTGCTCCTGTCCAGACACAGTAATTCCTCTCCTCCCCATTCAGCCCGTCAGAACAATCATAACTTGAGTCTACTTACGTGCTACAACCTGCACGTTGAGCACACACGTGCTCTTTCCTATGACATTGCTGGAGGTGCACTGGTAAAGTCCTGAAGTGCTGGTGCTGATATTTCTCAGGGTTACAGTCCCCTGCATCTGGTCTGGTAGACACAAACAGTATTTAAAGTTACTATTCATACATAAAAACATCAAGTCCTAAACAAAAATACAGTTAAGAAAGTAAAAAACATCACAGATGACAGAGAGAGGTTCTTCTGACAGCCCACAGAGGGAGCTGTCCACCTGCTAACAGAAGCTGCAGATACAGCTGTGCACAGCTGGAATCATTTAAAATGTGCTCATCATTTCTAATAAACGTCAGCCCTGTCGGCCATCAGTCAGATGTCTTTATCTTCTCATGACAGAACAGATTTTATAAATTAGAGACAAACAACGCCTGTTTCAGGGCAAAGTTTCAGAGTTTAATTTAAGTTTCAGTCAAAAAAACTAATGTTTTGAGGAAACTAACGCAACTAGAAACTCATTTTTATAATACAGGCTGATCACTGTGTCAGACAGGAGCACAGTGTTTATTACTTGCATTGTGAAATCTGTTCTCTTATTTATTATTTTACTTTATTAATATTTCATTGTGGAAGCCCTCTTGAAGTTTATATACTGATTAGTGTTTCAGCAAGTATTATTGACTGTGAGTACAGGAATGTGTAACAACACTTGTATGTTTAAATCTAATCATGTATAATTATGCTGTTTGTTTATGGAGTTGTGAATACAGCTGTTTGTATATGCCATTTACTTTTATGTATTCCTTGTATAGAAATGTGATATACCATACCATACCATACCACTTTATTTATTAAGCACTTAAAACAGCTACAAGGCCAACCAAAGTGCATGTATTTTTTCTTTTAATTTCCTTACGGCTGCTCCCTCCTTCAGGGGTCGCCACAGTGAACTAACTTGCATGAAGGGTTTTTTTTTTTTTTTTTTGCCAGATGTCCTTCCTGACGCAACTACAGACCACCGAGCTACCACAACTCTCTGTGTGGAGCAGAGAGTTGCTATCTACGGTGCCTGGGAGAGCAGATGGTGGGGGTTAAGGGCCTTGCTCAAGAGCCCAGGGTGGGTGGAGGGTGGAGGTAGGTGTGGGTGTTTCACTTTTCCCACCCACATTTTGATGTTGTCCATACAGGGAGTCAAACTGGCGATCTTCCAATCACAGGGCCACCTTCTATAACCTCAGCACCACCCCTCATAATACTTTGTATGTACTTGTATACCATGTAAAAATATTAATACATTCCGGATAAAAGTTTTGTGTAAGAAATAATACATTAAAGTGAAGGGGTACAATAAAAAAAAAGTTTATACTTCCTCCTACTCGTTTGCAAACAGAAAAAAGCTGGCAACTTCTTTATTTACTCACAGTTTTTTTTTTTTTTTTTTACTATTATTTTAGTGTAGTTTGTACACTAAAATTTCCAAAACACAAATTAACATCTCGTACATTATAATGATGCGTTTTTGTAGATAAATTTACAAATGTTGTATAATTTCCTCACAGTGCCAAATAGTTATCTTTGGATACTATTTCAATTTACTTTACCATGCATGATACTACTCCTGATTAGTTTCTCCCTTGCCTCGTGCCAGCTGTTAGTAATCATGCCCTGTCTTATCTGTGTATTTGTTTGTCTTGTTCAGTGTCGCATCGTCGTTGGGTATGATCTTGTCTCGTCTTGTTCTGATCTTGATCCTGTCCTGATTCCGTCCTGTTTATACCCTGCCCTGTAAGTTTATGCTGCCATGTTAGTCATTAGATTTATTATTATTAAAATTATTTATTTTATACCCGCTGAGTCTCTGAGTACCTACCTATACCATTGGGTTCTACCTGCTCCTGAAAATCCTGACTTAATGCACACACATATATATATATATATATATATATATATATGTACATACACACATATATATATATATATATA
>NC_056503.1:20241293-20250171 GCF_014905685.2 Nematolebias whitei
GTATACTACGATGATTATGAGCAAAAAGTAAAAAAATTACAAGAATAAAGTCATAATAATATGAGAATAAAGTTGTAACATTTTGAGAATAAAGTCGTAGTATTACGAGAATAAAATCATAATAATGAGAATAAAGTCTAAATAATTTGAGAATAAATTTGTAAAATTTTGAGAATAAAGTCTTAGTATTACTAGAATAAAGTCATAATATTACAACGGCTGAGACACCGTGCTTGTCGAAGTTCAACTCCCACTGCATCCAAACTCTTGATGACCAATGACCATCCTCATTGTCTGCTGAGAAACAACAAACCTCTTGAATGGCACGCACATGTAACCTCCTTGCATTCGACCACTGCCTGGAAGCTCCTCTTCCACAAAAGAAGCAATATCTTCCAAATCCGTGTGGTTCTTTTTTTGAAACAGACAGTCGTTTGCACAATCATTTCAAAGTCCTGAGAGTGATAATCTGATGCTGATGTGCTAACAGATTAAATATGTCCTTATTTGTAAAAACCAGTACCAAAGTATACATAACTTAATAAGATGCTCAACATTCATCATTTTACAAGACTGCTTTGTCGTCTTGGAGTTCTGATAATATTACGACTTTGTTCTCGTAATATTTCACTCTTTTATCTGCTGTCATTACAGTCTGTGTGTGAAAAGCTTCCACTGAGTAGTAGTGTACAGAGTGATGATGTGAGGACTGGAAAATAAAGAAAGGAGAGTGCACTAGACCAGTTCCAACTGATGCTGAAAACCAAAAATGCTCTTTTGTACACTGCTTCATTTTGAAATCCTGGCTGAGGACGGTGCACAGTTTGTTGTCAAAGCAAGAACACCTTCCCGGTTGTCACAGAGAAGAGTGTTTGCAGAGTTGGTATTCAACATGAGTTGAGACATAAAACACACAGACAGACTCATCAGTGAAGGGGAAACCTTTGAGGCAGGTGTCAACGTGGGCCTGGCACATGACAGGTTGATGGAGGAACTAGACTCCCACTACGTGTGTGACATTTACCAGCAAAGGTGGGGCAAAAGGGAACTCCGACGGCCAGCTTGTTTGTAATACCTTGCATGGCGTTGGGTGGCAGCCTGGGCAGCGCGTCAAGCTTCTCCCAGGAGTAGGACGGCGTGGGAATCCCTTCCTCTGAGCTGCAGAACAGCATGATGTCGCTGCCTACATCCAGCGCTCCCTGGATCCGACACGCTGGCACCGAGGGGGGCACTATCAGATGGAAAGAGTGGGTGATGTGTTAAACACTTTAAAAAGCAAAGTTTTTAATTACTTTGCTCATTGCAAAAAAAAATTTTTTAAAGATAGAGGAAAATCTCATTCAACAAAAATAGTCTATTGCTGATGTTCTGCAACATATTTATAACCCACTATATGTGTCCCCTTGTGTCCCAAGCTTTTGCTTAAAATATTGTTTGTTTGTTTTTTTATTTTGCTTTTTGGGTAAATTTGTAAACATAACATAAACATCCATCCATTATCTTTACCCGCTTCTTCCATTTTGGGTCCCGGGGGTCACCGGTGCCCATGTCCAGCAACCACTGTGCAAGGGGTGGGGGACATCCATCACAGGGCCACATAGAGACAAACGAGACAAGCAACCACTCACTCACTCCTAGGGACAATTTAGAGTTACCAATCAGTCTAACATGCATGTTTTTGGTCTGTGGGAGGAAACTGGAGTACCCGGAGAAAACCCACGCATGCACGAAGAGAACATACAAACTCCAACCAGAAATGCCCCCAGACCGGGATTTGAACCAGGGATAGGAAGCAGCTCTACCAGTTGCGCCACCATGCTGCCCTAACATAAACATATTTATTTAAAAGTTAACAACAAAACCTAATATCTAGTCCCCCTGAATAAGAACAACCAGTCAAAAAACATTGTCCCCAACATGCGACTGCAGGAGGATAAAATAACCTTCACATCAATTTCATGAAAACAAAACACGTGGGGATGTGCGGTTAGTTACCCAACACTGTGAGGCCAATGACACCGATGTTTCGCCCTCCTCTGTCGGGGAAGTTGTTTACCAGGCACTGGTAGGTCCCAGTGTCAGACAGCTGGGTGTTGTTGATGAAGATGGAGGCACTTGTGCTTGGCATGGTGGCCACAAAGCCCACGCGGCCATTGAGATGGTTGGCGAGGTGGAACACCTGGCCATTCTGGTAAATTATCACCTGGAATGGGAGAGAGACATTTTAAAAGTCACAAAAAGAAAATAAAAAAAGACAATTAAAAGATTTGCTCCTAATATATTGGGTGGGCTATTGCACATCTCTTCCACTGGAGGGAGCCCTATTTCCACAGAGAGGACATCAACAGAGAGTGGTCAGAGTAATGGAGTGAAACGGACTTTTATTTCCCCAGAAACAAACAGACAAATTGATAAACTGAAAGCTTTTTATTTGTGTGTCGGCTTTTTTCAGCTTTAGTGGCATGATTTTGGGGGGAACGAGTACACACTAAAAGTATGCTTTTATGGCTCTGCGAGGCTCTTCAGATAAAAGCATTCTCTAAATGGAATGCATAATTGAAAACATTTTATCTTGGAAACATATCAACTAAAAAGCTGATGATTTCAGGAGAAAGCGTCAGGCAGTCTTTAGAACAGAGCATCAAACAGAGTTAGAAATGAGCACTGAACTTATCCTTAGTGAATAATGACGCCTGCAACACACTTGAGTGGATAAAGTCACGTGTCTAGGGTTGATTTAATCTCGTCCCAGGTTCAATATAAAGAGCGATGGAGGATCAGCTTGTCCCACAGCTTCCCCCGGGCTTCACATCGGGGCTGAACAGCTCGTTTGTGAGGCCGAGCCACATGAAGAACAGCTCTCACCCCTCAGCTGGCCTCACACAAAAGATGAAGGACCCACGCATACACACCAGCGCAGAGCTGTGACTCTCGTGCACACACACCAGCTTGCACGCGCGCACACACAACGTGGAGGGGAATCAGAGGGGCTATTCACTTTGCTGAAAAGAGTCCTCATTGAACTGTTCAAAGACCCAGGCGGGGGAAACAACCAGCACCAGTGTGAATGGCTGTGCACACATGGATGTGTGTGAGAGTTCTGATGAAAATGTAGCAGTGTGTGTGTGTGTGACCGTGTCCTCCACCTCTGCCTAACGATTGTAAATTGCGTGGCTGCAATTTCCTGAGTGCTGCGCGCTCGCTTTGTCCTCCTCTGTGCAGATGAATAGGCCGCTCCTCAGCTAAGATGAGAGCCTGCCACTGCATCTCCATGGCGTGTGTGTTGCAGCGTACATTCATTTACTAACAAGAACTACGTCCCTGATGAGGCGTGTGTGTGATGGGTCGCCTACAGTAGCACGCCTCATCTACCTAATCATTTTGATCTAAACGCTGCTCCGCTCTTTGCCTTCCCAGAGGTTTCTGTCTGTTTAACAGATGGCACCTGCTGTGACCCGTCTCTACTCTCCTGATGACCTAACAATATAATCTGCATGCTGACTGAAAGTGATCCAATCAATCGACCCCACGCGCTTCACTCTGCTCTCCTGTGTCAGCGTGGCTGAAGGGATGAGCTTCTGATGTGCCATATTGCATCCATTTATCTCCTTTTTGTCTCCGCCGGATGTGTTGATCCTTCCATATCCGAGCGTATGCATAAACCACCTCAGTCGATCGCGTGACCTGGTTGGCTTTGTGGCACTGCACAGACAGAAAAGAGGCCATGGCCAGCGCTCAGATGGCCAACGGCCCTAAGAACTCTTGCTGGACTTGCTGGACTAGCTGGACGCCCCACTGCCGGCCCAGCGGTAAACCTCTGTTTCATCCTTTTTCTCCTAAAATCCTAAACAGAGATTCGGAACAGGCATGTGCACACATTGCCCTACTTCCCGACGTTTCCCTTGCTCTACCATCCACAACTGATCTCTCTCTCTCTCTCTAACACACACACACACACACACACACACACACACACACACGCATGCACACATACACACACAACCTCACCATACTCTGTCACTGTACCAATTTCCTGATCATATCCTACTTCTAGCTGACCCCATGAGGACCCCTTTGGCAGTGGTCATGAGGGATGCTGGCACTGCCTCAGTAAAGCCTGAATAAACCTCTAAACACCCAGAGCTCTGTTAAATTGACTGACCAAAACTGCCACTGTTACCTATGTCCTTCCTTTGAGACATCCAGAACAATAACCCATTTTAACAAAAATCATCATCATTCGACTGTGTCCTACAATTTACAATTTACTTACTTTATACTAACAATGATGCTTTATAGTAGCAAGTATCTTAGCAAACTACTTGTGTGTGTGTGTGTGTGTGGGGGGGGGGGTCTGTGTGTGTGTGGTTTGAACACTGCAGTCCAAAAACATGCAGGTTAGGCTGCCTTGAGGCCCAGGCCTCCCTTGAGAAGAGATCTGTATTCTTTATGGGATTTACCTGGTTAAATAAAAGTTAATATAATGATAATAATTTAAGGACACTACTGAAACTATTTACTTTTTTAAATATTTGGTTTAAATTGTGCATTGTATTTTTGGATAATTGGTGCAGTTACTCCAATGTTAGAGAATATTGTGTTAAAATTAAACAAATGAACAATTTATTTTATCCATCCTTCCTTTATCTTTACTCGCTTCTTCCGTTTTGGATTGTGGGAGTCACTGCTTCCCATGTCCAGCAGTCACTGTGCGAGAGGCGGGGGGCACCCTGGACAGGTCTCCAGTCCATCACAGGGACACATAGAGACAAACAACCATTCACTCTCTCACTCACACCTAGAGACACTTTAGAGTTACCAATCAGTCTAACATGCATGTTTTTGATCTGTGGGAGAAAACCCACACATGCATGGAGATAACATGACATGACATGACATATAACATAACACCTCACCACCGGATGAAGAGCATCTCAGCGTGACCTCAGCAGAAGTAAGGAGTACCTTCAGGAGGATTAATCCGCACAAAGCAACTGGCCCAGACAACATCCCCGGAAAAGTGTTGAAGGAATGTGCTGATCAGCTCTGTGAGGTGCTGGCAGACATCTTTAACACCTCACTTACCCTAGAGACAGTTCCCACCTGCCTGAAGACTGCCACCATCATCCCAGTCCCAAAAAGCTCTACAGTGACTGGTCTGAATGACTATCGGCCAGTGGCCCTCACCCCGATAGTCGCTAAATGCTTCGAAAAACTGGTCACGACTCACATCAAAACAACCATCAACATCAACGAGGACCCTCATCAGTACGCATACCGTGAGAACCGATCAACAGAGGATGCAATCTCCTCTGTGGTCCACACTGCACTCAACCACCTGGAGCAGAAAAACTCTTACGTCCGTATGCTCTTTGTGGACTTCACATCCGCCTTCAACACCATGATCCCCCAAACCCTGATGGACAAACTATCCACACTAGGACTAAGCCCCTCCATCTGCAACTGGGTACTAGACTTTTTAACAAACAGACCACAGTTAGTGAGGATCCACAACCTCTCCTCCTCCACCATAACCCTTAGCACTGGCTCTCCTCAGGGATGTGTGTTGAGCCCCCTCCTGTTTACTCTGCTCACATATGATTGTGCAGCTACCCATCCAGGCTGTCACATTGTAAAGTTTGCAGATGATACAGCGGTGGTGGGATGCATCACAAACAATGATGAGTCCAGCTACAGGCAGGAGGTGGAACACCTGGAGAGCTGGTGCAGAGAGAATAACCTTCACATCAATGTGAAGAAGACAAAGGAGATGATTGTGGACTTCAGAAGGAACAAAAACACCTACACCCCCCTGAACATAAGAGGATCTGCGGTGGAAGTGGTCTCCAGCTACAAGTACTTGGGTGTACACATGAATGACAACCTCAGCTGGAGCAACAACACCACCAGCCTGATCAAGAAAGCTCATCAGAGACTCTACTTCCTCAGACGGCTGAGGCGAGCTGGTCTGGGAAGCTCAGTCCTCACCTCCTTCTACAGGTGTGCAGTGGAGAGCATCCTGTGCTCCAGCATCAACGTGTGGCATGGAGGCTGCACAGCTGCAGAAAGAAAAGCTTTGCAGAGAGTGGTGAAGGCTGCACAGAAATCTGTTGGAGTCAGTCTCCCCACCATCACAGACATCTACACCTCCAGATGCAGGAAGAGGGCCACCTGCATCATGAAGGACCCCACCCACCCAGCACACACACTTTTTGCCCCACTCCCCTCAGGAAGGAGGTTAAGGAGCATTAAGTGTAGAACCACTAGACTGAGGAACAGCTTCTACCCTGAGGCTGTTAGACTCATGAATCTCTAACTAGAATAATCACTGTGAAAAACCATATCATGTTGCTGCTGATCTGTTTCATGTTGCTGCTGATCTGTTTCAATGTTGATGCGTTCATGCGTGCACATCTGCTCACAGACTCATGTTCATGTTTGTGGTGATGTTCAATGTTTTATGTTATGAGTGCTTAGTGTATATTTAGTTGATGTTTTTCTTAGTTCATATCTTAGATGTTATTACTGTTTTTCTTATACATTTTATTGTTGGATGTAACTGGGACCCTGTGTACATAATTTCGCTCCACCACATGTACCACATGAGGTGCAAATGACAATAAAGAAACTCTGACTCTGACTCTGACTCTCTGAACATGCAAAACTCCACTCAGAAAGGTCCCGAGCCGGCATTTGCACCGGTGACCTGGCTGAGGCAACAGTTCTACCAACTGTGCCACCGCCCCATTTTACTTTACAGTATAGTATTTAACATGTATTTGAATGCATAATGTGTCACAGTGGCAGGAAGTTAGACCCAAGTAGACCCAAACTTTACTTTAGGAACTCAAACTCATGAACTATTTTATTAAACACACAGTAGTCTAAGCTTAAGACAGTATAACAAGCCAACCATAACTATATGATTTATCAAAAAGGAAAGTCTTAATCCCAGTCTTAAAACTGGACAATGTGTCAACCTTACAGACAGAAACTGGAAGTTGGTTCCACAAGAGAGGAGCATGATAACTGAAAGATCTTCCTCCCATTCTGCTTTTGCAAACTCTAGGAACCGCAAGTAAACCTGCAGTCTGAGAGCAAAGTGCTCTGCTAGGAAAATATGGAACAATAAGATCTCCAATATAAGATGGAGCTAGGTTGTTGAGAGCTTTGTAGGTTAGAAGTAAGATTTTGAATTTTATTCTGGATTTGACAGCGAGCCAATGGAGAGAAGCTAAAACTGGAGAGATATGATCTCTCCTAACTCCAGTTAAGACTCTGGCAGCAGCATTTTGGATCAACTGAAGACTTTTTTAAAGAAGTATTTGGACATCCAGATAATAAACAGTTGCAATAGTCCAGCCTAGATGTGACAGTACAGGGAATTAACTAAATTCTGTAGGTAGTTTAATAGGAGAGCTGAAACATTTAAATGCTAAGTATATTATTTTATTATTATTATTATTATTATTATTATTATTATTATTATTAATAATGTGAACAACAATGTCGCTGTGATTTTGTCGTTCTCAATGCCATGACATTTTGTACACAAAGCAGCTGAAGACAGTCAGTGTGCTTTTGTGCAAGAGTGGAGATGGCTGAGCTTAGTCCACAAGGAGGTAACACAGGCTATTTAAATCTAATTTGAGTATCCATAGCCATAGTGGTGCTCAGCTGGTGGGGTGTTTATCAGATGTTAGGAGTGACCTTTGAGTTACTCACTTTGGAAACCTGGAGAGTTCTTGTCTAAATGAGGAGGTGATGATGTGGAAGTGATGAGTGAGATTGCTTCGAGCACAGGTGAAGAGGTCACCTATTATGATCCTTAATGTCTTGCTGCCCAAGATGCATTTAATACAAAGGTAAAAATCATCACTGCAGTAATTATATTTAATACTGAACCTTTCCAAGAGGGTACAAGTGATCTGGAGTTATAGTGATGCTTTTAGTAATCAAAGCTTCTAGAGTAAGAGTTGTGTCCCCTGCAGTGATCCTACATATTAGTCCTGCTGCTGGGGCCAAGTAAATACAAATACCAGTCTGTGCTGATAGATACAAATAAACCTGCTGGAGAAGACATGGATCTCTTGTTATAGCTTCCTTTGGTTGTTCACAGTGGAGCAGCATTACCAGAGAAAAGGACAACCCGATCTCCAAAAGTCACCCAAAGAGTGACCCACCCACCAACATTCTGCAGTTTCACCCCATCAGTTGGAAGTTTTAATGTATTATTCTCTAGCTTTTACAGTACTTAGACACTTTGTTAGTGACTATAATCCTGCTGATTGTTATTGAAGCATATAATCCTTCTGTGGTTGAGATTGCAAGTGCTGCACAAACTATGTATTTTTTCTTTAGTAGACAGAGACAAGATGAACAGAAGTTTAAATGACCAACTACTATTTCTCTGAACAAGCGGAGGACGGATGGACGGACAGATGGAATTTATAAATCAAACAAGTCCAAAGTCGCGTATAATTGGTGGACTTGGCAGCTGTGAAACTGAACTCATCACAGGAGCCAAAGTCTGGGCTAAATAGAGTCAACAAAATGTTTCTTAAAATGTTAAAAAGGGAAGAGGGTATACCTCAGACTGATTGTTTGGATCAATTAGATCAGCTAAAATACCACAAGAGAGGATCTCGTTTATAGATTAACATAATTTCTATGCCACAGGTTCTTGGAGGCCTCAATTTCAAAAAAGTTTTTTTTTTTTTTTATGTTGCAAGTTTAATCATTTAAACATAACCTTTATGTACAAACTGTTATTTAGAAAATAATGATTAATGCACATTTCGCATGCTTCCTTATTGGAGGACTTCACATAAATAGAAAATAGCATATTTTAACATTTAGGACAGTCTAAGATAGCAAA
>NC_056503.1:20253171-20265235 GCF_014905685.2 Nematolebias whitei
ATGTATGTATGTATGTATGTATGTATGTGTATATATATATATATATATATATATATATATATATATATATATATATGTATATATATGTATGTATATTTATATTTATGTGTATATAGTAGTTTGTTCTTCCTCCGCATTCCTGCATTTTCTCCAGCATCTCCAAAGTTTCACGAGTCTAAAGTTCCGCATCTCTAGGATGACCTCATGACACTCTGTTCAATACTGTGTCTTTCTTCTACTAGAAAATATCAGACTGCAGATTTAGGCATGGTTGCACATTCTATAATCATAAGAGAAAACTCTGCCACATGTTATAAACAAATTATTAAAGAAAATAATAAGTACCTGGTTGTTGTAACATAAAAAAACACAACTTTATGAGAAAAAAAAAATTTGAAAAAAAAATGAATGCCTCAGGTGGTGCAGTTGGTAGAGCTGCTGCCTCTCAGCGAGCAGGTCGTCCCGGTTCAATCTCAGCCCGGGACTTGTCTGGGTGGAGTTTTCATGTTCTCTCCGTGCATGCATGGGTTTTCTCCGGGTACTCCGGTTTCCGCCCATAGATCAAAAACATGCATGTTAGGCTGATTGGTAACTCTAATTTGTCTCTAGGTGTGAGAGACCGACTGAATGGTTGTTTGTCTTGTTTGTCTCTGTGTGTCCCTGTGATGGACTCGAGACCTGTCCGGGGTGTCCCCACCTCTCGTATAGTGATAGCTGGATATAGGCACCAGTGACCCCCGCGGCCCAAAAAGGAAGAAGCGGGTAAAAGATAATTGATGGATGGGAAATTATGCCTCAGTATAGATGAAAAACACAACTGGTCCAAACTGACAAACATTTTATGACCCAAAGATCAAACAAGATGGTGTGCTTGGATTGATAAACTGAGTCACTGCCCCTGTGCAAAGGTCAAAGGTAAACCTGAAGACTTTACTGCTAAAGCAGCTTGCAGACAGCTCTGTACATGCAGCCGACGACAAACAGCCACTGACACACACATACAATATCCAAAATAAATCAGGCACCAAAGGTCATTGGGATGTAATATTCACAAATTAAAGGGCAACAAATGCATATCAGTGTCTTTTATGAGTGAGTTTTATACTTTCTTATCTTGAGAAATTACTGAGTTGTAGTCATTTAGGTTGACTTTTGTTAGTGAGTTTCATGCGATTTCATGCAGTATTAGAAGATCTCATGGGACTGGCTCAGAGTTTGTGTTAAAGATGACTCAGCTACCACCACACTAAATTTTAACTCCATATCTAAATTTGTGTTATACCCATTTTTGATCTTGGTAATGTCAGTATACTTACGGTTTGAAATGGATAAACTTAAAAATAAGAATTACTTTCAAAAACGTTTTACAAACACAGAACCATGCACA
Organism: Nematolebias whitei; assembly: GCF_014905685.2. Classification (NCBI taxonomy): domain Eukaryota; kingdom Metazoa; phylum Chordata; class Actinopteri; order Cyprinodontiformes; family Rivulidae; genus Nematolebias; species Nematolebias whitei. The sequence continues at coordinate 20,254,559 of NC_056503.1, forward strand.
GATTAAATTATACAGTGTTGCTTTTTCACCTGCATTGGAGAGTATTGATAATGAACCACTGTAATCTAGATACTTACACTGAGCTGCCTAAAGAAAATATATTTTGCAAACTGCAGGAACATTTGGTTCTGCAAAATGACAGCTGAAGAGCCAGACATGAATCCCCACCCCCCACAAAAAAAAACACAGACTCTCTTCTTGTCAGTCACGAGTCATCTTGCACCCCTCAAACCCTCTCAGTGTGCAGTAACTCCATTTCCTGGCATTTCTGCATTTTTGGCAACTCCATCGCTGTGTCTGCATGTAAATCTAACATCCTGGCTCACGTACCAATCTGCCAGTAAGATGACATGATTGGCACCGGGCTCTGTTTCTTTTATTCTTCTGTTTGGCAGCTGCCAGTCTCAAGTCCCTTTTAACTTGTATCCAACGGCCTGATTCTGCCAAAGACATCACCAAATCAAACAGGAAGTCAGGATTTGTTGATTCCAGGTAGAGATAGTTTACTGATAATAGTAACGGATGTGAAAAGTTTTTCTTTATCGAGTGTCTTCTGATTTTTTTTAATGATCGAATAAATATATTACGCACTGCCACTAAAAACTATTTAATTAAAAGGAGTTTTTGGTCAATTTTGAATGCTGTTCTTTCAGTCAAACAGTAAATAGTTTATTACCAGTTTTGACATCAGATATAAAAGACGGAAAATGAACAATAGGCAAAAGTCTGCGTCCAGGCTAGGCTAATGGCTCATGTGACAGACATTAGTTTCCTGAATCAATTGTTTACATTTGCACTACATTTTCTGTGAAAAAAGTTAGATGTTCTTTAATATTAGTTTGTTGCTGTTTTTTTGCAGAAAGTATGCCGAGTACATCGCCTGGACATACAATATGTCCCCCGTCTCTGGGAGATTTGAATTGTGAATGTTCGTAGTTTTCAAGATGTGCTTTTCTGGACTGGAATTAAACAGAAAATGTAAACCTTAATGTTTGTGGCGCAATATATTCAATTGAGTAGGAGTTACGCTGCGGAGAAGAACAGAGGTCTTTGTTGTATTATGCTAGTTTTTGTTGTTTGTTTTTTTTGGTCTGAGGCAGCACAGAGTGATGAATCCCGGAGAGTGGAGGGTATAATCTACAACCAGGTGCAGTGGTGGAGACAGAGGGTGGCCAACGGTGGCCTTGGCCACCATAGATTAATCCTCGGCCAACCCAATCGTTTAAAGAATCTATACTTTTAAGCAATATAAAAACTAGAAAGCAAAATTTCCTCAAATGATAGGATTTGTCAGTTTACACAGACATAACATATGTTGGTAGTGGTGGTGGTCATGTTGGATTTTGATGTGGCAACCCAATGGCAGGAACCTTTCTGAAGCCTAGATGCAGCCACCCACCAAAATGGAAGTCAATCCATCCATCCATCCATCCATCATCTTTACCCACTTCTTCTTTTTCAGGTTGCAGGGGTCACTGGTGCCCATGTCCAGCCATCACTGTGCTAGAGGCGGGTTACACCCCAAACAGGTCTTTAGTCCATCACAGGGGGACACAGACAAACAGACATCCACTCTCTCACTCACAACTAGAGACTATTTAGTGTTACCAATCAGTCTAACATGCATGTTTTGGTCTGAGGGAGGAAACTAGAGTACCCGGAGAAAACCCATACATGCACGGCAAGAACATGCAAACTCCACGCAGAAAGGTCCTGGGCCAGGATTTGAACCTGGGTGACCTGCTCCCTGGGAGGCGGCAGCTCTACCGACTGTTCCACCGTGCTGCCCATGGAAGTTAGTCAGTACCTCACTTACCGGTATTTTACAAGTTGCATTTGTCCATCTGTCTGTCCTTCCATGTTGTGAGCACTCTTCATTATTCAATTACCCCTTTTTGCTTCGTGACAGGGGACAATTAGAGAAACTGATGCCTCCTGCAGCCACACACATTCCCCACCTCTACCCATAATGGAAATTTCACTTTGAAGCAATAACTACACAATATTATAATCCAGTATTGCATAATCCAAATTAACAAATGTAAAAGAGGGGGGAAATAACATCTGTGAAAAAATAAAAAATACATACAATAGAAAAAGTGGAGTTTACATATATATTCATCCTTTTTGCTTTAAAGCCCAAACCATTAAGTGCAGAAGCCAAATAACTACTTAAATAATAGCTACCATGGGTGACGTGAAAACTGACCTATCATGTTAGAGAAAATGTCCTGTTGTATAACTCCTCTCTGTCTTTAGGATATGTGTGTTCTGTCCATGTCCACTTGTCTAATCCAAGCTGCTGACCGATCATTTCTTTTCTAAATTCAGTCTCACAACAGATTTTTAAACATAAATCTCCACTGTTTGAGCAGTACGTTGTGATGTATTCCTGTATTTGATATCAGATCCAGAGTTCATAGTGTCTGTATCAACGAGCTAAAACTGGCAGGTGTCCACAGGGCTGGAAACAACTGTAGGTGCTGCCTGCAGTTCTGTTGCTAACAGGGCAATATTGTAAATCTACTGACAAATACGGCGATGAACCATCCAGGCAAATAAGTAAAAAATGAAACAAAAATTACCAAAAATTATTTTTAGTGCCATTTAAAATTATCCATATGATTGAAAACCACAGAACAAAACAATACACAGTAAGCTAAGCATTTCAATAATTATTATTTATTAGGAAGAATCACTTTGTAATAGAGGATGAGATTTTATTTTGTCTTGTTTGTTTCTGTGTGGAACAGCCTCACCTGCTCTTATGTACCAGCATATGAAACATAACTTTAAAACTTCTACCTTTTAACATTTAAACTAAAATAAAAGAGTATCTCACCACCTTTTTCTCTTCTTTGGATAGTCTACATCTCCATTTAATTAACACAAAAACCACAGTTTTAAAGCAAATATATGTTCAATTTAAAATGTCTTATTTAGCAAGGCGCCGTTGTGCTGGAAACAGGTGGCACGTCATGTTTCAGGTGTTCCTGCAGAGCCAGACGGCTGCTGTCGTCTACACAACACAGGTTAATGCAAGCATCTTCTCCGTCATCCAGCCTGAACAACAGATAATACTCTACGGTGGTTCTTGGACCGACCCGTTGGCCTAAGGTAAGCTCGTCTGACACTGCTCAGTTATTAACTGGCTTGTAGACAGAGATTGCTTCCTGTCTACATTTTTATTTCCTCTTTGTTCTTGTCTTTGAAGTCTTTCCCACTGATTCTCACTGGTTTGATCTCCCCTTCGCCGTCTCTCTCACTCAGTAGCTCTCCAAATGAGGACAGTGATTTTAAAGACCGCCAACTCCGGCGGAGCCACCTGGGAGCAGTAACGCTTCTGCTGGTGAATTGGTCAGCAGCAGTTCTCCAGCTATAAGGGCTTATAATGATTTATTGTCTGTTGGAGTCTCTATGGTTCACCTTCACCCTGATCCCCTCTTCATCTCAGTGCCACGCACGTGCGTTGCTAGAGAAAACCACAGAGTGAGTCTGGTCTGGATGTAGAAGGGCAAGAGTTTGAATCATATTTGAGATTTTATAATGGTTTATTTTAGGGCTATTTGCTGTAATAGCCTATTAGAAACTACAGTCACTATTAGATGAAGAAAATGTAAACCTGGGGACCAAACACAAACAGTAGAGTTTAACCATTATTTTTATTCAAGCCTATTGTACTTCTTATATTCGTAAACTTTCAATGCTAATACCAAGTGTTGTTCAACTGCATTTTCTTGTTTTCTAGAACAATGACAATAGAATTTTATTATTTTCTACATGTGTACTTGTGTGTATTTCTATTGAGAATTTATTAATGGAAATGTTTGATTTTTTGCAGAAGGGTTGTTTGGAAATCAGAGTTCATGCTCAATCATCCAGGTACATAATCCAGTAATGGTCACTCAGGTCATCTGGACAGTTTCTTTTTTGTGGAAAGAAGTTTTGCCCTCTATCCGGAGGACTTCATCAGTCTGAGGAGTCCCAAGTAAACGGTTTTCCCCATTAAGCAGTACACTTCTTTAGTGGACCAACCAGTTTGCTGGAGATACGATGGTTTCTGGGGCTGTCCTGTCCAGACAGAGGGTGAAACACCTTTCCACAAAAAAGAAACTGTCCAGATGACCTGATTGACCATTATTTGATTTTATAACTGAATGATTGAGCATGAACTTTGATGTCTTGAACCACTGTGGCTGTGGCTGCCTGCCTGGGATGAGTCGGCGGGGGAAAGGACAGCCCCCAGAAACCATTGTATCACCAGAAAACTGGTTGGTCCACTAATAGTGTCCTGCTTAGTGGGGAAAACCGTTTATTTGGGACTCTTCAGACTGATTAAGTCCTCCGGTTAGAGGATAAAATGTCCTTCCACAAAAAAAAAAAAAAAAAACTGTCCAGATGACCTTATTGACCATTACTGGGTTATTTGGAAAGGCTGTAAACACATTTTTACCTGTTATAGATATCTTATTAAAGCACTTCAGTCTGAAGAAACAGAGTTTAATTCTGACCAAACTGACAAACTACTGGCTGGTCCAGTCATGATCAAGGCCACAGTGGATCGATATCTTCTGAAACAATTCAAATCTTTAAAATTTCATTGTGTTGTTCTTTTTTTGTTTGTTTGTTTGTTTGTTTGTTTTTGATAGAAGATTCTTTCACAAACATTTATACCTCTGCCAACTTTGCATTATCAAGTCATTCAAAAAAAATATTTTACTTAGCTGCACCAAGATCTAGCTGATGCAGCTGCTACTTGTGTTTGCAAATAAAAACATTGTCAATCATAACCATGAAATAAAAACAATGTAGAGCATCCATCCATCCATTATCTTGACCCACTTCTTCCTTTTCAGATCAGGGTGCCCATATGTAGCAGTCATGGTGCGAGAGATGGGGTATGCACAGGAAAGGTCACAAGTCCATCACAGAGCAGCAAAAACTAATTTTGCACAAAAAAATGTTCAGAATGTGATAAAAGCATCAAATTTAGCAAAGTTGTTCCAAAGAGTCTTCTGAACAATTCAACCTGATTGGTCATCAAAAAATCTAAGATGGTTAATTTAATATTATAATTAATATGTTATTAATTTACTAAAATATTTTACTTGTTACAAGGCTAGTGACAGAGGAAACAATATAATTTGACTGTTAATGATGAAATAATCACATTACCATATGATTACTAGACAGAAATAGGATAATTTTGGCTGCTATCTTGGATATTTAATCTCCAGGCAGGAAAATTTGACAAAAATCTCCAAGAAAACCATCACATCAAATTTGCTGTTTGTTAAATAAGGCTTGCATTAAAATTATGAGATTGGAGTTGTTTTAAGACAGGAACAGACCACTTTGGTTCTGGCCCGAGTTATACTATCCATTAGCTTATCAACTCAACCAGAATGAAACTTCATTTATTATCTGCTTGCTTCCTTAGATAAATATCTTTTACTAATTGGCTTTTTTATGTGTGTTTTTGTTCAGTGCCCTGAGACAACTTCTGTTGTGACTAGGCGCTATATAAATAAACTGGATTCAAATGTATTTCTCCAAACTAAGTTTGTTCAAAGAAATATCCACAATGTGTAAAATATTAATCTGTCATAAATAGTCCACACAACCCTACTTTCAAATATCTGTATTAGTTTTTTCAAGTAATGGACAGAAATTCTCTGGCTATAATCTGCAAAACATCATTTGACTGTCTTTCGATTATTTAGACTGGTCTTTTATTCAAAACGGAGATTTTATGAGTTTTGTGTAAATTAAAAGAAACATTGTTGACGGAGACGCAACTGACATTTAGTAGTTACAGTTTGACAAAGAAAAGGCAATGCAAATGGGAACTGATATGAAATGAGATTATTTAATTATGTGTCTAGACAAACATAATCTATTTTTAAAACTACAAAGCTCAACTTTTTTTGACAAGTGTGTTCCATCAGAAAATGGGTTTATATGAGAAAAGTGGATCATTTAAAACCTTTATTGTACAAAAGTGTATTATATGAGATAAAACTTGAACTGACACATGTTAAGGTCTTGGCGGTGAGATGAGGGTGTAAAACATTTAAATATTTTTGTTTCTTCCTGAATCCAAATGAACACACATTTAAAAGAAGTGGAAAATTTGGTACATTTCCAAATACAGCACCTCTATGTTTTAAAAGTTTTTATCTTTTCCCACTGATCTCGTTCGATGTGTGTTTTTGCCGAGGTGTTGACCTGCATGGTAATGCTTTCTTACTTATTCTGTATCTGGATGTTTGATGTAGGTCAAACGCTGGCTCAGCAGAACACTGGGAACAAGAATATGTTCACATTCTGCACACTGGTCAAATTTACATCCTATTTCGTTCAGAGGATATGTTACTGTACTGAAATACGCACATACCAGTACACATAAAAAATGCACAAAGCTCTATAGCTCTTGTATGAATCAGCAAAAAAAAAAAAAAAAAACAGCTTTAAAAAAACATCTTAATAAACATGCTGAGTGTGCAATCTTGGAGCAGCCAAAGTGTTTTTATAAGACTGCAGAGGAAACAAGAAAGTCAAAGCAGCATGGTTTGATCACTAAGAAGTTTTATGACATTCTGATAGGATGAAGGCTACCTGTTGAGCCATCTATATCTTTATCCTCATTTACAGCTCAAAGGGAAAGGCAGACAAAAATGTTATGTCCATGTCTTTGTGTGTTTGTGTGCTTGTCTGCCTGAGACCAAAACAAAAGCAGCAATTGACCACCCTTGAGTTAGCTGCAACCCCTCTCAATGCCTGGCCATCCAGTTCTGTGGACTTCATCACTGGTCTACCTCCCTCAGAAGATGGCATAGTTGTATTACCCAACATTGACAAAATTTCCAAAAATGCACACTTGCTCTTTTTCCTTCAGTCCTAGAAACCACTTGGATTTTAGTGCAACGTCTTCTATCTTCATGGAATATCCTCAGATATTGTGTCAGATCAAGGACCTCAATTTATAACTCATGCTTAGAAAGCTTTCTGTAGGAGCCTCAGTCCACTTCTGATCTGGTTTTCACACCCAGTTCAATATGGAAAGGAACGCATCAACCAAGAATCTAAATTTGCCCTATGTTGTGTGATCCACAACTATCCTTCCACTTCAAAATTTAAAGATAATTTGGATTAAAAATGTGAACAACACACCAAATTCTACTGCTACTTTTTAAACTCCATTTTGTTCTTGTCTGGGCTATCAGTCTTTTATATTTCCTAGCCAGGAGTCGGAGATTGCTTTACCCTCTACAGCACCATTTCAGAAAGTGTTAGAGGATCTGGCACCAGACCAAGGCCACATTTCACTGAACAGAACCTGACTGATTGGCTGATAAACACAGAATCACAGCCCCCCCAGGATTCTCGCAGTGAGAAAGTATGGCTTTCTACCAGAGCCATCTCCTTATAAGAAACTCAGATAAAACTTACACCAATGTCTATGGTCCCCTCAAGATAAACTCCATTGTATATCCTGTCTGAGTTAGACTCAAACTTCTGGCATACATTCAATTCAATTCAAAAATACTTTATTAATCCCAGAAGAAAATTAAATGTTGTTGTAACTCATCATCCTGGTTTCATTAAAAAGTTGTTATAGATGCTGATGGCTGGGGGCAGGAAGGATCTCTTGTAGTGGTCTGTCTTGCAGCGGCTCTGAAGAAGCCTCTGACTGAAGACACTCTGTTGTTGCATGACTGTCTGATGAAGAGGATGCTGAGGGTTGTCTATAATGTTCTTTATTTTATGAAGAATCCTTCTTTGTACAATCATCTCCAAAGGTTCAAGAGGCGTCCCCAGAATTGAGCCAGCCTTCTTTATGAGCTTGTTGATCTTTTTTAAGTCACTTGCTCTGGTGCTGCTACCCCAGCAGATGATGGCAGAAGAGATAGCACTGTCTACAACAGACTTATAGAAGATATGCAGCATCTTGTTGCAAACACTGAAGGACTTCAGCCTCCTCAAGAAGTACAGTCTGCTCTGTCCCTTTCTGTAGACGGCTTCACTGTTGCATTTCCAGTCCAGTCTGTTGTCCAGGTGAACTCCAAGGTATTTATACTTCTCCACCACCTCCACTTCTTCTCCCATGATGGAAATAGGGTTGGACCTGACCATGCTACAAAGCGGTCCACCAGTTCCCTGTACTCAGCTTCTTGTCCATCTCCGATACACCCGACCACTGCAGAGTCATCTGAATATTTCTGCAGATGACAGGAGTCTGTTTTGTACTGGAAATCTGAGGTGTACAAGATGAAAAGGAATGGTGAAAGTACAGTCCCCTATGGTGCTCCTGAGCTACTGACCACCTGGGTAGACACACAACCCTTCAGTCTCACAAACTGTGGTCTGTTTGCCAGGCAATCTTTGATCCAGGCGATTGTTGAAGCCTCTACCAGAGTCTTCTCGAGTTTCTGACAAAGCAAATCAGGCTGGATTGTGTTAAATGCACTGGAGAAATCAAAGAACATGACTCACAGTGCTGTCTGCCTTTTCTAGATGACAGTGAGTTTGCTGAAGCAGGTGTATGATGGCATCTTCAACTCCAAGTCCATGCCGATAAGCAAACTGCATTGGGTCCTGATATGTGCTTGTTTGTTTAGTCAGGTGGGCCAACAGATGTCTCTCTAGGACCTTCATGATGTGGGATGTCAGGGCAACAGGTCAATAGTCATTGAGGACTGATGGGTGAGGTTTCTTTGGTAATAGAACAAGGCAGGCTGTTTTCCACAACACTGGGACCTTCTCCTGGGTCAGGCTAAGGTTGAAGAAATACTGCAGAACCCCACAGAGCTGCTCTGCACAGACTTTCAGGACTCTGGGACTGACACCATCTGGACCTGCAGCCTTATTCCGGTTCAGTCTCTCCAGCTGCTTCCTCACCTGACTTCTATAGACGCAGACAGCGGAGGCAAAGGAGCTATCGGCATCTTCTGATTTGGTTGAAGACCAATATGTAGAAGAAGGTTCCATGACTGAGGTGGTAGATATAGTATTTGAGGTGTGACAGGACAGCCTTCGGTCAATGGAGGGTTTGGCTGTGGGCAAGAGAGGAGGATCCTGAGCTTGTTCCTGAACTGAACCTGTTGAAGAATGTGTTCAGTTCATTGACTCTGTCCAGGCTTCCATCCTTCTGATTCTCCTTCTGCTTGAAGCTTGTGATCTTTTTCATGCCTGACCATACCTCTCTGACATTGTTCTGCTGGTGCTTGCTCTCCAGCTTCTTCTTGTACACCTCCTTGTTGTTTCTTATCTTGACTTTTAGTTGCTTCTGTGTACTCCTCAACAATTCCCTGTCTCCCTCCCTGAAGGCTCTTTTTTTCTGGTTTGCAGTTCCTTCAGGTCAGTGGTGCTCCAGGGTTTGTTACTGGAGAAGCATCTCACTGTTCTGGTGGGGATGGTGTTGTTCACACAGATGTTTATATAGTCGGTCACACACTCAGTCATGGCAATGATGTCCTCTCCATGTGGCTGGCACAGTGCATCCCGGTCTGTAGCCTCAAAACAACCCTGCGGGGCTTCTTCAGCTTCCGTTGACCATTAAAAAAAAAAAACTTTTTTTAATTCCAGAGGGAAATTAAATGTTGTTGTAACTCATCATCCTGGTTTCATTAAAGATATGTTATAGCTGCTTATGGCTGTGGGCAGGAAGGAAGCTTTTTCTCACTGTCCTCTTTATTACAGGTTGCCTCTAAACAAGGGGTTTATATTTTGAGCAGAGAAACACAAGATTGTGATCTGATTTGCCAAGAGGGGGTCTTGATTTAGCAATGTGCAGTATGAATCTTTGACATTTGCATAAAACAAGTCCAGTGTTTTGTTTTCTCTGGTAGAGCAGCTGACAAACTGTTGGAATGTCAGAAGTGTAGCAGTGATTGAGACATCATTAAAATCCCCAGATATTGCAACAAATGCACTAGGGCGCTGTGTCTGTAGCTTAGCAATCTCTGAGCTGATGACATCACACGCAGTCCTGGCAACAGCACTGGGTGGACTGTAAACAGTTGCCAAAATAACACTGGCGAACTCTCTTAGCAAATAATATGGACGACAACTTAGTGCTAACAGTTCAATATCTGGACTGCAGAGATAACACTTCACAGTAACATGTCCAGGATTACACCTTCTCTTGTTCACAAGCACTGCCAACCCACCTCTCTTTTTTCTTCTTTTTTTTTTGCCATTGCTCTTTAAATCTCTATCTGCTCATATGGTCAGAAACCCTGGCAGAGAAACGGTGGAATCGGGGATATGATCCTGAAGCCATGTCTCAGTGAAACACATAACACTGCTTTCCTGATACTCTGGATGGGTCCTTGTTAGGTCTTGAAGTTAATCCAACTTGTTTCCCAGCAATCTCACATTGCCCATCATGATCGATGGAAGAGATGGTTTGAACGTCATTTTTCTCTCTTTCTCTCTCCTCTTTGCTCCAGCTCTGCATCCACAATGCCTCCTTTTCAATTCATTTGGGATTTGGGGCTGTAGTTGAGATATTACTTGAGGTTTGGAGATGTTAATCAGCTGCTCCTGGTTGTAAAAAACAACCTTGTTGTTTAGGTTACACACAGTACATCAGAAGCATCTGTAATGTGGGGGGGGGGACACTATAGTGTGTGTGTGTGTGTGTGTGTGTGTGTGTGTGTGTGTGTGTGTGTG
>NC_056503.1:20265245-20283181 GCF_014905685.2 Nematolebias whitei
GTGTGTGTGTGTGTGTGTGTGTGTGTGTGTGTGTGTGTGTGTGTGTGCGCATGCATGTGTGCGTGCGTGCACACGCGCCAGTGTGCAAAAAATTGTACAGTACACTAGTGTACAAAAAAGCAACATTTCATCTAGATTTCCTTATTTTAATTTCATTTAAAGCATGTTTTTCACCAAGTTTGTATAAATTCTGCAGTTTTAAAGACATTTTAACTTTAATGCACTTTATTAACACACAGCTTCAGATCAGCACTATTTGTGTTTATAGAGAAATAAAAAACATCACCACTGTACTTTTTTTCTTGTGTTCAACACTACTCATCTAAATGATGTTTCTTACAAAGCTTGAGGACAATAAGGTGTGGGGTTTAAAAGATGTTTCAATTTTTATGCACATTTTATTTACACAGCATCTCTTACACCTGCAGCGTCTTACAGCATCACAGTTACTGCTAAGCTAAGATGCTACAGACGTAGCGCTGCACTTCTCTCCTCCCAACATGTATCTATGTTTATGATCCTAACCCTCCCAGTCAACAACTGCCCGCAGTAAACTCGTTAAGCTGGCAAGCGAGCAACACAGAGGCATCTCCACCTCCTCCACCTGTGAGCGTCTCCTCCACCTTTGAGCGTTCTCTGCCGAGGCAGGAGGAGACAGAACAGAAACAATGAGGGCTGATGGATAGCTGGAGGTAACCAGGAAAACCTGGAGTGGAGTTTTAGTGGTTTGAGTGTTCTCCTATTAATGAAGTGGAATGGATTTGTTCATGAAGAAAGAGAAACTGTGTCGACTGAACTAATGTTTCATAGTAAAAGTGGTGGTGGTGGGGTGTTCCAAATTAACGTTTTTTTTTATGTGGGGGGGGGACATGTCCCCTTCACATATAATGGTTGTGACGCCTATGGTTACGCATTATAACAAATGTCCAAAAGCAAAGATATTTCTGTAAAAATCCTTCCAACTGCACAGCATCCGACACCAGAGGAAATAATCATCCAAAAAAGTGATTTATATCCAGACAAAAGAGGAATTAAAGTTTTCAAAAGTAATATCTCAGAACGAAGGTAACAGAGCTAGTCCAACATGCAGCCACCTTGAGCGGCGAAATTCTAGATGAGAATGAGACTCCATCCCACATTTCATATCACAAATGAAACATCAATACTAGTGATCTCTGCCCACTGCCAATACCCCTGAAAGCTGCATAAATTTTCAATAAACATCCTGCCTACACAGTCCAGCACAATCTCAAAATCTAATGCAGAGGTGGGAGTCTGCAAACTTTGATTAATTGGGACAGCTATAAACCTGAAGAATGCTCTTGGATCCCATGTTCTTTCATTTTGGACTTCAACCTTATTTTATTTTCTAAAGAGAGGATGAAGAAAGGCAACTTGGGCCACCAGGTGGCAACCATTGAGAGAGGGGTACTGTCATGATTTCTGTTTGTTTGTTTGTTTGTTTGCTTGCTTGTTTGTTTGTTTTTCCATTATACATTACAGAGTGAGTTCTAAGAAAGTGTTCCTGGAGGGCACTGCTCTTACAGCGCCTGTCAGCAATAACATCTGATTACAGTCCAACTAACTTAAGGCTGAGCTGTGCCATATTTCATTGTTGGACTATTAACAGTAATACAGTGATTTTAGCTTACAACCACCTGAATGTTTCATTTTATTTTCTAAGATAACTAATTGTCCTTTTATCGGTGTTTCATCATAGAAATACTCCAGACTCTTGCAGTTTATCACTGACCTATCCTGTCCCCTACATATACAATAAAACTATTTATTTTTACTGAGGAAGTCTCTCGGATGAGAGACGAAACGTTTCTACATTTTTTTTGTTGATTTGCTTTTGTTTTGTTTTTTTGAATGTCCAGAGGACCAGATTTAACTATTTTATATTTATTTTTACATTACCCTTTCTGTAACTCTTTCCAGCTTAGTACTCTGAATGCTGGTTATAAATTATATTAATTAAATATGACAATGTACAATTAATTGAACCATGCTGTACAAAGTTTCCAAATGTCGTCCTTGTGTTTATTGCATCTGAACATGCATTGCCAATAAGTGCACTGAAACAGAGCTCCACATCAGAACATAACGCTACGTATTTTTTAATAAACCTATTGGCTTTCAAGTCCCAATAAAAACTTTAAAGTGCCTCCGTGCAGCACATGCTGCTCACACAGCCAGCATGGCAGCACTTTGGGAGTTAGGTAATACTGTTGTCAGTCTATGACCTCTTCCTCAATAATAGGCCTATAAGCCTCTGTGTGTGCATGTGTGTTTGTATACGTGTGTGTGACAGTAAATATGTGTGTGCTTCATAGAGCAGAGTCCCAATGCCAAGCACATCTGCTCCGGACGCCTCCAGTGCTGCCATATGGCTGGCAAATATGCCTCTGACTCCTCCTCCACAAAGAGAGTTTGTAATGAAAAGAGAAGTTGAGTGAGAATGGGTGTTTGTGCATTACAGAAAAACAAAAGTGCGTGTAAAAAGAGCAGTGTGTGTGTGTGTGTGTGAAAGAGTGAGAGAAAGAGAGAGAGCAAGAGAGAGCTCAGAGGAAGGAAGGCATAAGAGAGTAACAGCTGGTGACTGAGGAGCTGCACGTGCTGCCCCTTTAGGTTGAGTGGACAGATCTGCTCCACTTCCAAACACACCGATGTTTAAACACCCAAACACAACATGCTCCTCCGTTAATTCCAGGTCCAGGTCAAATACTGATTGTGTAACAGATCCTCCATTCATAACCACAGGATTCACCTGGTAAGGACAGTACGTTGAAGGAAAAGTGTTACAGCTGTGCGTTATCGCACATAAAAAAGTTTTACATTATCAGAGTAAGACCACTCCTAGGTCAAAATTTGGTTCTAACCTTGCTATGAGGGTGACATTATGGTATGGTTCAATACATTTAAAAGAAACAAATGCAATACTGTAGGTCATTCTTTGGCTAATAATGACTCTTTGAAGAGGTAGGAAAACAAACCATGATTGCAAATGGAGGATCTCAACTGTCAACCGGAAACATCACTGTAAAATATCCTGAAGCATGCTCATGATCATGATCCCTGTAAAATGAAAAACTAAAATCACTGCATCCCATAATTTAAACTGTTAACTGTGTTCAAAAGGGCATGCATCAAACAACAAGTTTAATAAACTCCTAAACTGAAAGGTGTCTCTCTTTTCCTAACAAACTGTTCAAATTAAACAACTAAAAGTAAGAAGCAATTGTTTCACGTAGAACTTGGAGTTGATGCAACACAAAAAACAAAACAAATTAATACAAAATCTTACATGGAAATACAATAAAATAAATTGAAATAAAATAAAATACAACCCTGATTGGATGGAGGCAGTGATTTCCTGTGGCTAATACTATATTTGCTGGCGTATAAGTCACTCCAGAGTATAAGTCGCATCAGTCGAAAAAGCATCATAAAGAGGAAAAAAACATATATAAGTTGCTTTGGCATATAAGTCGCATTTATTACGTGTCACCGCTGACCCGATGCGTTTATTTAATGGTCATAACAGCTTCATTTAGCCTGGGTGATGCAGTGCCATCCATCCATCCTTCCATCCATCCATCCATCCATCGTGGCCAGAGCCGCTAGCTCTCCAGCGTTCCTCCTCATGCACCAGCTGAGGTGTGTCTCAGTTTAACTTTTCCTTAATAAATGCACTTTAATGGTCAAAACAGCTTCATTTCGCCTGGGCAGCGTGGCGCCTACCATCCATTCAACCATCCAGCCAGCCATCCATCCATCGCGGCCATAGCTGCAAACTCTCCAGCATTCTTCCGCCTGCACCAACTGAGTGAAGCGAGTGAGCCCAGGACTCGCTGTTCCAGTTTTTTTAAATTTAAAGTGTCAGTCAAAATTGTGTTATGAATATGAAATATAAAGTATAGAAGTCGCTTCGGCATATAAGTCGCAGGACTGACAAATCTATGCAAAAAAATTGTGACTTTTACGCCAGAAAATACGGTATGTTTTTTATCTGGTTGGCTGTACCTGTCCCAGACATTTGTACAGCAATAGTTTAGTTCAGATACATGTATGGTTACGTGCCCAACATATGACAGGATTTTACAATATAACCAGTGGTAACATTGAGTATAATGTTCCTAATGACAACATTCTCACAAGCTGACAAACAAATGTATCTCAGCTGCACATTTACAGTAGATACACTACAGCCACTTACTCCTCCATTTGAACATGTCAAAGTTCAGAGAGTGTATTGGGGTACACATCTTGCTTGCATCTTTGTGACCAGGACGTATAGTTAGTTTCTTTGTTTGTTTGTTATTTTGGCTGCTCTCTTCTGCACAGGACATCACAGCAAGGGAACCATGATGAAATATTTGGCATTTGTTTCACACCGGATGCATTTCCTGGTGAAACCTGGTTCAAACTGACAGCTTCAGGACGATAAGATCACAACACTGACAAACTGAGCTACCAAAGCCCAAAGTATGATGTTCAATATGGTATCACAAACAAATATATATTTACAGTTTATTACTACTGCTATTGCCCTCCTTTTGTCTCCATCCCCTCTGATCTGTAAACATTATGAATTTATTTTGATGATGCACAGAATAGATCCATTATATTTTAACTAAGTGTCTGATTAGATGTTAGTGTTTGGTTAAATAAAAAAAACAAGATCAAGTCCACATTTTGATTATTGCCAGTGTTTATTTAGTGGTTGTGTTTTGCTTTAAAGTTTTTAGTACAGTCTTGCTTTGTTACATTTCGATGTTCAGAGTAATATATAAGTAATGACTTGCATATTTGCCATAATTTATATGGTTGTCATAACATGTCAAAAAGTTGAATAGCATCATAATGCAGATAAAATTAAACCTTAGCTTTGACTGATGTGATAAATAAACTGTGCAGTGTCCTGGCAACATACAGTATTGAATTGAGGAGATAAATATTTTAGAAGTATAAGCTTTATCTAAAAATAAATAAGTAACTAAATAAATGCATAGTATTTTTCTTTGGACACTGGTTGCATTTATTAAACATATTTTCTGCACAGTTCTTATGTTTGACCGTAGCTCAGTTGGTAGAGCTGCCACCTCTCAGCAAGAAGGTCACCAGTTCAAATCCTGGTCTGGGGGCTATTCTAGGTGGAGTGTGCCTGTTCTCTCTGTGCATGCGTGGGCTTCCTCTGGGTACTCCGGTTTCCTCCCACAGACCAAAAACACGCATGTTAGGCTGATTGGTGACTCTAAATTGTCCCTAGGTGTGAGTGAGAGAGTGAATGGTTGTTTGTCTCATTTGTCTCTATGTGTCCCTGTGATGGACTGGAGACCTGTCCAGGGTGTCCCCCGCCTCTCACACAGTGATAGCTGTGATGTAGGCACCAGTGGCCCCTGCGAACTGATAAGGAACAAGCGGGTAAAGATAATGGATATTTTTTATTTTATCAAAGACAAACTTTCTTTCATAATATTTATGCCTAAAAATTCACCCAAATAATTCATGTAATCTAATGAAGTGTGAAGAAAGAGGTAGAAGTCCACATCCAGGTGGACTGACTTGGCACTATTTGCATATATGTACACAGTCTAGCTAAGCTAGACACACACACAGACTTGCATAACAACAGATATTTTTGGGTTGAGAAAACGACAAACACAATACACTGTACCATGCAAAATCATAGAAGTTTAACAGTAGCTAATGCATCGTTCTTTCACACTGGTACGTCATTTTTGACAAAGAATGGTTTTATAATC
This sequence comes from Nematolebias whitei, assembly GCF_014905685.2. Classification (NCBI taxonomy): domain Eukaryota; kingdom Metazoa; phylum Chordata; class Actinopteri; order Cyprinodontiformes; family Rivulidae; genus Nematolebias; species Nematolebias whitei. The sequence goes on from NC_056503.1 coordinate 20,271,014, forward strand.
ATGAAAAATAATAACAACTGGCATTTGTTTGGCTAGCTATTAGCCTAGCCTGGACAAAGACGTGCCATTTTACTCAAACTATGCATTATTTGACTGATGTCACAACTCATAAGGTGTAACCACTGACAAATATTTGACAGAATGTCATTTCAAAAAGGACTGGACACTTTTTGAAAGCAATATAACAAATGCCTAAATCAGTCCTACAGAGTCAGTCCTATAAAAACAGTAGCAAGGGCTGAACTGAAAATTAATGAAAAGCAGTCAATACCTGTAGAAACTAAGCAGTCCTTGAGATTTATTCTTTAACAAAAATAAAAAATAGAAGAAAACGTCATCATTGGAAGCACAACACAAAGAATAGGGGAAGCCTCAAGGCTTTTCTCCCTTTCTAAAAACAAAACATCTCCAGTTCCTTTCTTCACGACTTGTCTTCCTCTTCTTTACTCCCTGCTCCTCTCCCTTCTCCTCAGCTGCCTCAGGCCTTTCAGGAAGGCTACATTAACATGAACAAATCAATACATTCACAATGTCCGCTGCTGACAGGTGAGCCAAAAACCTTATAGTGGGGATGATGACGTGCTGACAGTGGGTACTTCTGTGGAGAAAAGCCTGAGTATGTTACTCACATTTATCTTTTCTGTACAAATGTTTTATGTTCAATGGTCTGCTGAGTGTTATCATGACTTATCTTCTTGGCAGTGAGCAGCCACAAACACATACTGACTTTGTGTAGACCCATTTAATTGCTAAATAACAATCATGTGAGTCTTAGATCCACACTATGTGAGGAGCCTTGTCCTATTACCAGTGGTAAGGTAGGCCTGCATTGTGTACTGTACGTTGTGTACTCATTGTGACTTGGCTTGAAATAACCATGGGTTAATGTTTTTCACCACTGTTTTAGACTTGACTTAGTAACGATTGAAAAAGTTGTCAAGTGATGGTATTGCAACATATATGCAACACCTCCAGCACAATATGATCTCCACAGTACAGCTTGTTCCACAGAGTTCAGTTGTTTCAAACTTTGTGAAAATATCAACCTTAAAAAAACTCAGCAGAATGCAACGTCACAAATTTCTGTATTCTGCAAAACTTGCAATCTGCATAAAATGAGTTTACCTCCTATTATACTGTTTATTAAATCAGTTTTTTAATAAGACGTTGGCAGCAGGTTTGGCAATGGTGAGGCTGCCTGCCTTACGGGAAGGATTGCACCGTGCTTCAAGCGCTCAGACTCCGATGCTTTGCGAGCTAAACCTAAGCTGAACGCAATTTCTGATAATCGTGGGCCACTTACGGCTCCTAGAACTCGATGGCATGAAGGAATTGATCTTGGAGAAGGATACAAGTACAGACTAACGGAATGAACACAAATTTGACTGTTTGGATTTGCCATTGAGTGTACCAGCAGAAACTATGAAAGCAGACATAAAATCAGTAGAGTCGACTTGCCCCAAAATAATTGTTGTTTATCTGAAACTGGCTTCCTGCTTGGCCTTGGATAGGCCAACTTATCTCATATTGCTCCTGGAGGATGTGTAAATCATGAAGCTCTGCTCTGCCCCCCTCCCTGCCCCCAAGAATATCTGTGGATCCTTATCAGAGCTGAACCGGCTGATAAACACTGTGCCATCTTTATCAGGACCATGGAACTTTCTGGTAGCATTCACAGACAATCTCACCACATTTGTCAGCCTCCTTCCCCCCTGCAAAATGTCTTATGTCCATCTGCATTGCTTGTGCTCAGGTAGGTTTTTGCTACCTTATAATGTGCCTTGTGTGTCAAGAACACAGTGTGAGAGATCTTTTTTATATACTTTCAGAGATTTTTTTTAATATACTTTCTTTCCTCGTGTTTGTCTTCCCTTTTCTTATCTAAGAGATAAGGGCAGCACTTCACAATGAACCTGCAGCCCCCGTGCACTTCCGTCTACACTTGTTGGACGGCTGCACTTATATGTATTTTCGCTGCGCTTAACTGTACAATTAAAATAAAGTTGATTCTGATTCTGATTTTTTTTTTCAGTGGCTCAGTAAGATATGGGATTGCAACAAAAGTGTTCTTATTAACTTTGGAGAATGTAGTTAGTGACATTGAATAAATACAGCATGCATATTGTTGTCATCCTACTCTTTGCAGTAATGTTGAGCCGTTCAGATGATGTATGCATAACAACTATATGTTATTCATCATGTCTCTCCAGCACAGCTTCTCTGCAATACTTTGCTTATTGTGTAATACTCTGTCTGTGAAGACAAATCCATACACTTAACACTAAACTTGTGCTGCTATTAATAAAACTTAACATCTATCTGCGGGGGATTTAAAAGCTTGGATGTAGTATTTTTTTCAAAGTACTGAGAAAGGTAGTGATTGATTCATCCTGTTTATTTTTCAATAAAATGATAAATCGCTTATAATAGAAAATGCTATTGTTGCATTACTGTGAAATAGCCAAAAGGAAACCTTTTAAAAACAATGATGTCATTGCCCCACCTTTAACTCAACCTACAACCCAAGTGCATCATTGTAACAACAACAGTAATGGTAGATCGTCTGCTTGTGTTTGTGCTGCAGATGCTACAGAATCCACTACAGCAAAACCTTTCCATGGAAGAACAAAATAGAATAAAGGTACTTTACTGAAACCTTTAGGGAAAATTAGTTTGCCACAACAGCAGAAGTTCAAATATTAAGAAGATTATAACAACACTGGTAATCAACAAAGACCCATTAAGAATAATAGTGTCGTGCAAATTGAGAAAGAGGTGGTGCAATGATGTTGAAGTATATAAATCACATACTCACAGTAGCTGTGTGCAGACACAAGTTTAATGATGTCCATCTGTTAGACAGATGCACCGTTGGCAGAAATGATTTCCTGTGTGTCCTCTGTGGTATCTTAAACTGTACTGTGTTACTTTAAGGAGCATTAAGTGTAGAACCACTAGACTGAGGAACAGCTTCTACCCTGAGGCTGTTAGACTCATGAATCTCTAACTAGAATAATCACTGTGAAAAACCATATCATGTTGCTGCTGATCTGTTTCATGTTGCTGCTGATCTGTTTCAATGTTGATGTGTTCATGCGTGCACATCTGCTCACAGACTCATGTTCATGTTTGTGGTGATGTTCAATGTTTTATGTTATGAGTGCTTAGTGTATATTTAGTTGATGTTTTTCTTAGTTCATATCTTAGATGTTATTACTGTTTTTCTTATACATTTTATTGTTGGATGTAACTGGGACCTTGTGTACATAATTTCGCTCCACCACATGTACCACATGAGGTGCGAATGACAATAAAGAAACTCTGACTCTGACTTAATGAGCAGAAATGAACAGCAATGTTTGAGCAGACTCACAACAAGGGACAACTAAATATTAAAGAGGAATAAAAAGTGGGGCTTAGCATTTACAGATTGTACCCAAAGTGTGTAGAACTTGTGCCCTTTCTCCAAGCCTAGTTTCCAGTTTTAGGTGTATTTTTCTGGCAGGTTACAGCGCCACGTAAAGGCCTGGCATACTTACTACAGTGTTTGGGGTCGTTCTGGATGTTTCTGTGCGGTCATTTCTAGAAATTGTGTTGTTCAGAAACAGCAAAAAAATATGATTGTGATATATTTTTTGGGTGGGGAATGAGGGGGCGGGGTCTAAGTAGACAAAACCAATCATACTTTTATTTAAAAGCTCTGGCACAAATGGCAACAGGCGATGTAGTACCAATAAAATGTATTCACCTCTAGGATGTTTTATGATTTTTTTTTTTCAGAGAAAACTGCTGAAACGGGAAATCTGTCATGAGAAAACTCATTTTAAATCTCCCGTACAGTTTGGCAAACTCTAGTGGATATTTATTGTTAGAGGTCTGCAACAGTGGCTTTCTCACTGCCACTCCCCCATAAAGCAGAGGACCTCAGCAACAGTTCTATGATCAGTCTGCCATATCTCACCTGCTGAACTCATTCAGAGTGCTCACAGGTGTCTTGGTGGTCTCTCTCACTATCTCCTTTATGGTCACTAAATTGTGAGGGCAGTCTGCTCTTGGTAGTTTTACTCGTGTTGCATATTTCTTCCATTCCTCAATGATGGATAAAGAAAAAACTCCTGGGATGTTTAGGGCCGAGGAAATCCTTTTGTATCTGTCCCAGCTTTTACTTTTCACAGTCACATGAGTGTTTTTATGCAGTTCCTTATTTTATATTAAATACTTAAAGTAGTTGGTAGTGGGGGAGGATTGGTGGCACAGAGGTTAGAGAAGGGCAGCCTGTGATCAGAAAGTCGCCGGTTCAACTCCCCGGACCAATATTAAAATGTGGGTGGGAAAGGTTAAACACCTGCCTCCACCCTCATTTGCTCCACTCTGGGCCCTTGAGCAAGGCCCCCAACTCCCATCTTCTACTCCCCTGGGTGCCCTAGATGTCAGCTCTCTGCTCCACACAGAGGGCTGTGGTAGCTCGGTGGTCTGTGGTTGTGTCAGGAAGGGCATCCGGTGGAAAAAAAAAAGTTGCCAAGTCTTTGTGCGAGTTAATTCACTGTGGCGATTCCTGGAAAAGAGAGCAGCCGAAAGAAGAAGAAGAAAAAAAAGGTAGTTGTTATTACTCCATAAAAATTTGATTTCACTTTGTCATTGAATTCATTTTATTTTGTAAAGAAAGCCAGTTTGTATTGTCCAAGATGAATTTATCACAGATCTATAGATCCATGGGGGGAGGGGGGGTACTTTTTTATTGGCACTATCTATACTTTCAAGGATTGCTAGGCCTTTAACTATTTATGTTAACGACCCCTATGATTCATTGACTGAAAATTCAGTTTTTGCAGTTCAGAAAATAAATAAATAAATCTTAAGTGGTACCGTTTATTTTTTTATTTTAGCATATTCTCATTTATTTTCCATATTCTACACACAGACACACACATATACAGAGAGCACACCCCTCAATAATCAGTTGAGCTATTCACTGCTTGGGGCTCCACACAGAATGAAGACATTCATCACGTAATTACTGTGGAGGCAGTCACACACTTCATCAGTCTATTCCTGTCTTAAAGAGCCCCAGAGAGAACAGCAAATGCAAACAATTTCCAAAAGATATGAGGTCTTTTATACCTCCATGGAAGGCGAGCAGAAAGAGAGGAGCAGGACTTCCAAAGCATCAAAATGACAACTTGACTGCTTCACTCATCTACGCCCAGGCGGTGTGGTCGAAAGAAGATCCAGGCGCATGCTCAAATGATTTAATAAAAAGCTGATAAATCTTCAAAATCTCTGTTATACTAAAGAATAATTTCAAAAATACATTTCCCCCCTCTACTACGGTAGATAAGATGCAATCAGCCATCAGTGTCAAATCACAGTAACTGTGGAAAACACAACGCCTGAGGTATCAGTATGAGATGTGGTGATATAATGGAGCGTTATAAGAGGTGAGGCGTTAATGCCGAGTGATGGATGGTGCTTTGGGTGAGAAGGCCAAAGACTGACATGAGGAGCATACTGGAAATCGATGGTCGTGTAAAAGCTTTAGAGTAGTGAATGACATGTTGAATCTCTGAACGGAAAGGCATAAAAACCAAATGAAAAACAAGGATTAGTGGAGAAAGAGCTCTGACGTTAGAGATTATTAACTGACTAACAAGAGAACCACATACGGCACATTATAAGCTCGTTGAGAGGCAACAGCTCTACCAACTGAGCCACTGTGCCACCTTGCTTTACCATACTATCTTTTTATATTTATAATGTAAACATTCAAGTGATTGTGGTTATTTTCACCCCAAAGGCATTTGATTAATGAACGGTCTGTGAACGCCCATGTGTCTGCACAGTCTCCTTACTTCATGAAATGGTTTCAGCCTAATGCATTTTTCAGATTCCTCATTAGATTTTGAAATAGTCAAGATGGTAGAAGGATCATTTATTCTCATGAAAGAATATTTAATGCTTTGGTGAACCATGCAAATCCAAAGAGGCATTATTTGAAGATAAATGTGAATGTCAACATTGTTTAAAACGTATTAACATAATTTATCTTCATTTGTTGTAAATGTAGCAAATATACAGTTAACAGATTATATATATATATATATATATATATATATATATATATAGTGTAAACTCTTTCACAAAGAGGGCAGGAGCTGTAACATGACAGTACACTGTGAGGAGTGATCAGAAAAAGCTAAATAAAGCCAAAAACTGGATGGAGATGGCACACTGACATGACACAAGCACAGAAAAGTATAGCATTAAGAACTGAGCATGTTGTGTTGAGAACAAATGTGTTTTGTGATGATTCGTTGCTCTCAATGTGCAGGAACAAAGTATGATAGAGGTATAGAAAAAAAAAGCCCCCAAAAATATCATCCCTAAAGTCTGGCATGTTCCCTGGCTCTAACTTGTACTCAGATGCACATTTTCTAAATATGTGTCTCTAAAAACATAAAAGTCAAGACATTACCACAGTCATTAAAGTAGACACAATTTTATAATTTGAGGAAGGACGCCATCATTGTCTTCCCATAACACATCAGATTCTCCAGACACCATCAGCAGGGAGGCTGTGAGGATGGAGCTCAGCTGTCTACGTCCAGAAAACTCTGCAGGTCCAGATGGATTAAGCCCCAAACTCCTGGAAGGATGTGCAGCTCATCTATGTGATGTTTTTTGTACGTTTTCACCTGAGTCTGAGCATGAGGGTGGTTCCTGCTCTGTGGAAAACAACATGCCTGGTACCAGTGCCGAAAAACAACCAACCGATCTCGCATAGTGACTACAGATTCAAGGCCTTGACATCACATGTCATGAAGCTGCTGGAGAGGCTGGTCCTGAAGCACATCAGATCAGTGGTGGAACCATGCATGGACCCCCTACAGTTTGCATACCACCCATTGCATTGGAGTTGATGACGCCATCATTTACTTGCTGCACAGAGCCTACATGCACATGGACAGGGCAGGCAGCAGTGTGAGTCATGCTCTTTGACTTTTCCAGTGCTTTTAACACCATAAGACCTGCTCTACTCTGCAGCAAGCTCCTGGACATGCAGGTGAATGACTCACTGGTCACCTGGATCAGAGACTACCTCACAGGTCGGCCACAGTATGTGAGGCTGCAGGACACCACCTCTGACACCATACTCAGCAGCACAGGGGCTCCTCAGGGGACGGTCCACTCACCATTTCTGTTCACCTTCTACACCTCGGACTTCAGGTACAATTCACAATCCTGCCATCTGCAGAAGTTCTTGATGACTCTGCCATTGTGGGCTGCAACACTGGTGACCAGGAAGCTGAATACAGAGGTGTGGTGGATAGAACCACTTGCAACTCAACGTTGGAAAAACTAAAGAGCTGCAGGTGGACTACAGGAAGAAGGAAGAAGATCAGCCCCTGAGTTTCCTCAATTGTGTGTTGCTTTGTAATGCTAGCTTTAAGACTAGGCTGGATGAAAATGTTCTTATACTATCTAACCAAGTAAAGTCAGGTTCTCTGGATGTATTCTTCTTGTTGAACAAGAACAAGAAGAATCCGTTCAGAGGACTTGACTTTACTTGGTTAGATTTTTCTACCTGGATTGTTGAGCATGTGTCACAAGACATTCTTATACTAGTGTTTAGATTCAAAATTGCCAATTATATTTGTGGTATTAAAGGTAGTTCTATAGCTACTACCACAAGAAATACCTGAATGGCAAATATTGGAAGTAGCTACGGAAATACTCTGTATTTTAAACTTTCAAACTACAAAGTTGCTGACACCTTAAAATGCAATGCTTGACAGAAGATATTGTGGCACAACTGCTATAAAACCATAGAAAATAGGTTGACAACATACATTAGAGCTGAATGTGATCAGCTAGTTTGATACCAATTAAATACCTTGATCAGGACCCAAATCAGATATTTGTAATTAAGTCAAGATATCTCCATTATCTAGAATTATTCCACTGCATGATAAATGGATACAATCCTGGGCTTGAATTCAAAGTTCAAGGTTCTTTATTGCCACTTGCACCACATGTGGTACATGAGGTGGAACAAAATTGTGTACTCAAGGTCCCAGTTACACCCAAAAATATAAAAAAAAATTAAGCAACAGCCTGAACATGAGTCTGTAGTGAGTAGATGGGTATGAATACAGCAGCTATAAAGCTGAATAAACCATATATTATCATATAAACCAAAATAAAGCTGGGAAATGATTTACAACAACAGATAATTCATTCATTTTAAATGTGTTTAGATTAATACTCTGGTAAATATGTTCAAATGTAATTTTATTCACCATGCACCTGAATGATTACTGTAAGTTAAATATTTATTATGTTATTTATTATTATTATGAAGTTGAGACCACTTCAGAATGTCCCTGTTGAAATCTCTAAACTTTTTTTCTAAAGTATATAATTTAATACTTTACCTTCTTCAAGTGGTGATGGGTGTTAGGCATTTATTGTCTTTTTTTTTATCCTTAGCAGTTCAGTAATATTTATTATTGTTGAGATTAGAAAAAGTGTAGTGAAATAAAACACATTCTGTTTTGCCACTATTTGCTGCAAAAGCTAAAATAAAACCTACACTATGTGAAACAATTGTGCACTTTCTTAATTATCACATTTTGAATGCATCCACTTCTTATTTTTATTTAATTATAGTATTTATTTTAGAATAGTTTGTATCTGTGCAAATATTATGTTCTGTGGCAGAACTCCTGCTTCATTGTTTCAGCTGCTCCCTTAATTGATGTCAAATCATGACTCAAATGGTCCTGTTAGTGTGAAGTACAAATAAAAATTAGGATGAGTATTGATCAAGTCATTGACTAAATCTACTAACAGTGTAATTTCATTATGTTGCTCAGTTGTAAATGTCCAGTAACTCTAATTTGTTTTGCTGTTGTTGTTACTGCCTCCCTGTGGACCGGATCATAAACCAACCACTGGTTTCATTGCAGCCTATTTATTTTTTTATTTTTTCTGTGCCAAGGAAAACTTTCCCATTGCTGTTATCATTTGCATTCAAATTAATTCCATCAAAAGCAAAGCAGAATATTCAGTGAGCCAAGTGCAAAGCTAGCTGTCGTCACCATCTTCAGTGATGGGGGGAGAGAGAGCGAGAAGAAAAGAAATCAAAGGAAGAAGAGGAGAGCGTTGGTGATTGAAATTAGCATCTGATTTCAGCTTTTGAAAGAACTAACTGGAACAAGGGGGGCTCACAAATTAAAGATGACTGATTTCTTTGGAGAAGCTCACCGCTGACAATGACAAGCAACTGGAAAACAAACAAAGGAATGTGTAATTCATCAACTATTAAATGCTCACTCTCATCACTGTCATTACTACTGCACCAAAGCAATCATCACTATTGATCCATTTCAATCAATATTACAGCTTTGTACTCAACCTGAACCTAACACACACACACACACACACACACACTCCACACACACCTCGGCAGGCAAAGGTTTAGGGCAGAGCCCAGAGCTGCCCAGCAGATTGCCTGCAGCAGTATAATTGCATTGCATGTCAAAAACACTAATAAATAAATCATTGATTACTCTCCTTTGTGAAGTGCTGCTGCCCCATTATTGAATATTCATGCAGATAAAAACATCAACAATATGCAGGCTGCTTTCTGGATTTACATTTTTTTTTTCATAGTTTTTGGTTTGCTTTTCAGAATACAGAAAATAAAACAAAATTGTGAATGCCTGATACATCTTGTTGCGTATTCATGTTAGGTTATAAATCAACAGCTTCATCGTTTTATTTCTCTGCTTATTATTAGATGCACAAAATAACTCAAAGTGATCAGTTTTGTACAAAAACGCAAACCTGGAGACAATTGACTGACGGTTATTGATCCCTGATTCTTAGAGGCAGAGATCCTCACAGCGGTGCCACTTCCCACTCCATTGTTTCTCTAACATCTCATTAACATGAAAACAATACAATACCACTGTCCTGACCTGCTTGTCTACTATAGAGCCCATTCAGCTTGGAGTCAAGCATTGCACGATCAATGTTTGCCCCTCGTGTTGGATTGCAAGTTTTATTTGTTTGTTCATTGTGTTGTTGGAGAATTCTAGTTGAAAGTGGGAAATTTGATCCGAATACCATCAAAATTGTTGTCATGTGTCCTGCAAGAGATGGTAGAAATGGTCAAGTGGATAAACCACACCTGTCATTTTGTTGTACACTATTCCAAAAAAAGAAAAAAAAGGACCCAGTATGAACGTTCTAACAGAAAGTAATGTTCAGAAGAGAAACTTTGGAGCTGGTATACTTCTACTACTGTACTTTCTGGTCTATATACCAATACTTTTTCACAAGCTTTGAACCCTGCAGCTTATTCAATGCTGTGACTAGGATATCATATTACATAATGTATGTATATTATTATTACTTTACATACATACATTATTTTTTGTACTTTTTTATAACATAGTCAGACATTACTCAGAGCTATTCAGTCAAAATGCCAAGTGCAGACATTTGACCGGTTTGTTAATGCCACCGATGATGCTGTTAATCACAAGGTCTCGTGACCAATGCACTTTCTAGTGTATTATATACCGTAAGTCTATAGAAATGCCTGGTTTGGATGTACATGATAGTGGCTCCCTAAGACTGGAATAGGGCACCTGTGCCCTAAAGCAGGAAGGTAGAGGCCAAGACAGTTTGGTGTAAGTCACAGTGTGTGGGGTGGCTGTGGATGAGTGGTTAGAGAAGTTATCCTCCAATGCAAGAGTTGGTGGTTTGATTCCACCAGCAGTCAAATGCCTAAGTGTCCCTGGGCAAGACACTGAACCCCTCATTGTCTCCTATATGTGTCCCATCAGTGTATGAATGTGATAAAGCACAGATTATTCTTTGTATAGATCTAGTAGAGTGCTGTATGAAGGGGTAGATGAGGACACAGATTGTGTTGTAAAGAGCTTTGAGTATCTTGATAAGATACAGAGGTGCTGTACAAGTACAATGTGCCACTGACTCACAGTCCAGATCCAAACCTCTGAACTCAATCATAGTGTGATGCAACGGTCTCACCTTGGTGTTTGTATGGCGATTTTTACTAAGCAAACCATGTGTGCGAACCTATGATGAGCGCACAAAGATGTGCAAAATACACAAAAATCATATACTTTGTCCATACATGATGAAATAAACATTATTACTGATGTCACAGATGCATTCAATAATGTTCTTCACACTTTTTACCATCTCGCTTGCATTTGTGTCCCTGTTTAGTTTCAGTACCATGCACTGGTTTGTTCCATGTCTTTTTCTTTCTCTCTCACACATTCTGACGCAAGCAGTCGTGCACAGACATCTGTCTGTGAGCTGCGAGTTTAATGTATAAGAGTTACAAACATGCATAGGACACACACAACATGCACATACATCAATGATGGCAACTTAGACTGCATGATTACTGTGACTAAGCTGCTTAGGGGTTCTGTCCCATCTGGCTCTGGTGTTTGCAACATCATTCACCTCCCACCCTGTACACACATCGCCCCTTTCTCCCATCCTCGTGCTTCATCCCCCACCATCCACTCTTCCTGTGATCTGACACACAAACGCACACACAGGGAGAGAGCAATGAGGCGGAGCAAAATAGATGGTAATCCTGCGTAATCTGGGTTTACCAACTATTAGGCCTCTGTGGTGTTATTTTACGTAATCTAATCACCTGAAACGTGCAGTCATCGACCTGAGCAAGTTTGTAAGTGTGTGTGAGTGCATATGTGTGTTGAAGTTGGAAGGTTTGCCTTCTTGTTCCACCTGGCCATGTGGGAGGAAATCCAAACAGGCGCAGGGCAAAGTTCCTCAGACAAATTCACCCAAATATAGATTCTGGTGAAAAGGCACACATATGGAAGCTGGTGCTTAATCCGCATGCGTATTGCGTAGATCCTCCTCCCCCTCCCCCACCACAACAAAAATGAACACGTGTACATAATGCATTCATGGACAGAGGCCTTGGTAGTGGAAGGTTTTGTGCCACATCAAAAAGTCCATCTGATTTAGAATAATTCAACACACAAATGAAGACATGAAGAAAATGTGCCATAACATTCATCATCAACAAAAAAGGTTGAATCATGTCATCTGGACTTCGTTTTTTTGTTAAAAAGAAATGTTTCGCCCCTC
>NC_056503.1:20283581-20289735 GCF_014905685.2 Nematolebias whitei
GAGGGGCGAAACGTTTCTTTTTAACAAAAAAAACGAAGTCCAGATGACATGATTCAACCTTTTTTGTTGTTATATACCTGGATGACTGAGAAAACAAACTTTGTGTTTTTGAAACCATTAGTGAAAAGGCCAGACTTCAGGGGTATCTGAGGCAGGCTTGGAACACAAGAGTCAGGGTGGCTTCTGGGTAATACCAGATGGCTAGGCCTCAGACCGACGAAGCCTCTTGGATGAGGGGCGAAACGTTTCTTTTTAACAAAAAAACGAAGTCCAGATGACATGATTCAACCTTTTTTGTTGTTATATACCTGGATGACTGAGAAAACAAACTTTGTGTTTTTGAAAACATTCATCATGTTTTAAATTTATGTCTATTGTTGTTCCCTGTGTTTATTTTTTCTTGTTCATCTTAACGTCCACATTAACGTGTCGCGTATCAATTCTCCGTCATATTGTTTGCCTCTTTTATGAAACACCGTTAAGATGGTCCTTCAACATGTACCGGCCCCACCCCTCGATGTGATTTGTGTAACAAGTGAAGCAGCATCAATGGGTTGACATAAACCTGCTGCCGTTATGCTTGTGAACAAGTGAGGGAAGTAGTCACAGAGTTGAGTTGGTGAGTAGGTGTAAAGTGGAGGGCAGCACAAACAGCACTCTGCTCTGATCAACAATGCTGCTGGTTGTTTTTGTGAGTGCATGCATCATTTTGTGGGACTTGGTCTGTTTAATGGATGCATTAGTGGCTGACAAGAGTCACATCAGAACGAGGCACATACAGTATTTGTGGTCAAAGATTATGAATGTTTTTAACTATTATGGCTGAGAATGCTAACTCTGCCCATGAACCATTTGTTTGGGTTAGCAGACAGAGATGGATGAGGAGCTGGGCAAGGCTGCAGCGTGTAGCTGGCACTCCTAGGACACCTTTGAGTCTGTGAGCTCGGCTGAACTGATAATAGTACATAAACAAGTTGCACAGATGACTCGTGGCAGATTCTTGTGACTGGTCGTCAAGTGTGGACTTTCTGAGTATTTGTGCAACCTGTCCTGAAAAGCTGGCCTTGCAAGTAAATACCAGTTAAAAATCTTCTCCTGCCATTGAATGTGGTTCTTTTTATAAATAGGTAAGTTAGTAGATAATAGTTTTCTCCAACAGGTATGTTGCTAATTGTCTTGTGAAAAAGTTTATTTTTGCCTCTCAAAGTTTTTATGAAGTTTGTCTTAATGTTACATCTCAGTGCAGTACAGCACAGTCACTGAAATAGTCTTCTCTTGGTGTATCTATTCTAATTCTAATTTTAATTCTATTTTAATCTATTCTAAGGTTTCCTAGCTTAGCATGGCTACCACCTCTATATTTTTCCACTTCCTCTCTTCAGTGCTTAAACAGTTAGATGATCACCGTATCTTTGCCATATAAGTCACAGATTGTTTGCATAAATTTGCAAGTTCTGCGACTTATACACCGAAGCAACTAATATACATTTTACGCACATATGTTAACCCAATTTTTGGCTGAGATCTGCCAGTTTCATTAATTCTGACATGGAAAATATTGATCACTACCATTTTCAGCCGCTAGAGGGCCCTCAGCTAATATGGCAAGCTAAGTGTCTCATTAATAGGTAAAAGTGGCTATTAATGAGACACTTGGTTTGCCATATAGAGTCACCTTTGTCTCGCTCCTGAACTCCTGGAGCAAATGTCATATATGCAGCATTTCACAGCACCACTCAGGAGAAATGCAGCTGATTTAACCATTAAAGTGCATTTATTAAGGAATAGTTTAACTGAGACACACCGTTGCTATAATGTTAATCAAACAAATAATTGATTTTAGGTGGTTATCTAGGAAAATTTCAAAGAAATGCACAGAGTCCTCCCTCTGTGCGCTTCAGCAGCTGTGAAATGGCTTTTGAAATGGAGCTGATTTTACTGTCAAAGTGCATTTATTAAGGAAAAGTTAAACTGAGACACACCTTCGCTATAATTTTGAGCAAACAATTGTTTTTAAGTGTTAATCTTGTTAAATTCTTGCTAAAGTCCTCCCGTGCACTTTCCCACATATGCCATTTTGGCAGCCAATCGATTTTTGGAACACCGGCCCACATTTCCAGGTGGTCAGTGGTGACATGTAATAGATGCAACTTATACAGCGAAGCTACTTATTTATGCTTTTTCCCACTTTATTAGACATTTTTGGAGTGATGCAACTTATACGGTGGTGCGACGTGTATGGCGGCAAGTACGGTAGCTGCTTTTCTGCCTCCTCACAAACTTTTAACTAATGTCTTATGATTGTAGAGTTACAAGTCACTGAAATATATTTCTACAGAGATCAAAACAAAAGTGTAGCCTCTCGAGCTGGCTGCATGCTACAATGTGAGGCTCAAGGTAAAATACATACATTACAAGCTATTGAAGTAGACTAAAGTGAATTAAGATGAACTAAATTAACTCCATTTACTAGCTCAGCTATCAAGAAGGTGTGAAGAGTTTGATGAAAAACTGCACAAGCCCATAGTTCACAGCCGACTAGTTTCCACTGGACTGTGTTGATTGTGCTCTTTATTTTATTTTATTTTTTTTGTAAATTGTTTTGAATAAATAACACAGAAATATATAGCAACATTAAAAAATTTACAACATGACCTGAAATAATCCTGCTGGCAAGGACTAATATGCCAAAGATGATAATTAAGTTGCACAGATAAAAGAAAAAAAAAATCACAAAGTGTATCCCTGAATACTGCTTATACTGTACAAAGTACAAAAAGCAGGGAAATGCAAAAAAAAAAAAAAAAAATACTACATATATAATCAAATGTATTTCACTGAGAGTCAGTGTTATGTTACACTACAGTCCCCAGAGCACATGAGGTGAAACAGATGGTAGAGACAGTACACGCTTTCTTCCTTAAGCTTTATAACATATGGATAAAAAAGGGATTTAGAGTAGCTTCTACTACTGATCTTATGCAGTGCACACAAAGACCTGCGGGTAACACAGAGAGTCTTTGTTTTATTTGTAAAACATTTAAACCTTGGGAAAAAAGAAAATAAAAAGTGTGTGTGGTTGTGTAAGGAAATGCTTAATATTTTAAAGGACGAGAGTGATTTTTTTGCGGACTAAAATATAAAAGAAACATATTTGCATCTCCTGTCACTGCTAGTAAACTAAAACAGCTCTTTCAAATAACTTTCCTACTTAATAAGTTTCCTACTAACAATGATAAGAGGAAAAAACATCTGAAAATATAATTGGATCTTGGACATATGACTTGGAGAGGTTTTTCTTTTTATTATATTATCCTGATTTTTGTGTTATAAATGTATTTTTGATATTTTAGGGTTTTACAAAAGTTCCTTCCTTTGTCTATGATATTTTTTTTTACAATTCTCAAATCCTCTAGACATCCTGGGCTCTCCATGTTTCCTGCTTTTTACTCGCCTATCACATATTCTCAATCAGCACACCTGTTTCCATCCGCCCTCATCCCTCCTGGTGTTGAAATACACATGGGGTTGCACACACTCTTGTTGGATGATCCAGTTTGCAGTTTGTATTATGTCCTGTCATGCTGCTTTCAATTTCTGTTCTTATACTTGTCTTCTTATTGGGCTCTCATATCTGTTTTATGACACTTGGTTTGCTTTAGGATGACATTTGTTTGTATGAACAGTATAATAGGAGACGCACAACAGAGATCCATGACACCCTAAGATCTGGGTAGGTGAAGAAGAGGAGGATGTAAAATGAAAGAAACCTTGAGAACCTACAGAAGGTACCAGACATGATACAGTTTCTTGTTTCACAAAAGAAGCAGAATTTTGAGAAATGTGTGAGTAAGATTAAAACAGGCAAAATAATTATGTTACAACAGGTAGTCCAGGCCTTGCCCTGTTATATTGTCAGCAAAGGGTGAGCCATTATGTTTTTACATATGTGTGTGCATGCATGCGCATGTTTGTGGTGTTAGCAAAATATCTGATGAAGCAGTGGACAACTTTTAAAGAAAATTTCGGAAACTTATGCATCTACAAATAACTTACAAGAAATACAATGTAAACTCTCTCTCTCTCTCTCTACATATATATATGTATGTATATATATATATATATATATATATATATATATATCAATTCTTGGTATTAACTGTTAGAAGACAGTCTCTGACTTTCCAATATTCAGTACACTTACACTTTGGTGATATTCTTGCAGCTGTTATTTGATTCCAGAAAGCATATTGTATTTTACGACTTCAAAAATTCATAACAGCAGATTTATGACATAAGTGTTTCATGAAACAAAATCTGTAGTCATAAAAATATAATGTGAAGTTTGCTGAAACTGTTTTAAGTTAACCTTGTTTAATTGGTCACAAAAAAGACAAATCGCCATCTGGACAGTTTCTTTTTGGAAGAAACATTTCGTCTTTCTTCCGAAACACTTCATCAGTCTGAGGCCAGCCAACAGGATCTGTTGTATTAAAAAGCACCTTATTGACGGGTTTCAAACCAGTCTGCTTTGGAGTTCCCAGAAGCTGGTTTATACATAAAACATGGAGGACCATCAGTTTTAAACAATTGATCATTACTGCATAACAATCAGATGTTATAGGCTAAATGGCCACTTACTACTCAGCGAACCAGCCTGAGGACAACCTGGCCAAAACGCTTCACAAGAAAAAGAGTAAGAGCCTTGCTCAAGGGCTCATAGTGGGTTAAATAAGGGTGGAGGCATGCATAATAAAGTGTGGGCTCTTCACCTTTTCCACCCACATTTAATTTGGTCGGTCCAGGGACTCAAACCAACAACCTCACAATCATAGTTTCACCTTCTTTAAGTTCTGTGCCACCACTCCCATGTTATGATAATTAGTGAATAAAGTATTTTACTAAATAAATTGGAATGTCTGCAGCCATCCATATGTAAAAGTTGAGACCTAATGGACAGTAAACATGGTTTTGTACTTTTTGGGGGTGACACATAGCTTTCTAATTTAGGTATATAACAACATTTAAAAGAGAAACTAACTTTCACAACATCCAGAGCTGCATTGTCGCACTATTTGTCTCATGGGAAGACTGATACGCAGACAATTACGTAAAAGGAAGATAGGTCAATGTATTTACCCATCTGCAGCACTAAAGTGGCAAGCGTTTTTCCATTTGCTGAAGGATTTTTAACATGTTTAAAATGAAATAGTATGAAACTAAACTTTGGCACACTATGCTTCTGCATGTGGTGAAGAGCTGAGAAAAGGGGGCAGTGAAAATCTGAAGGCAAAAAAAAAAAAACAGCGAGAGAGGAAATTGGGAGATGGAGATATAAGGCCCCCATCATGCTTTGAAAGGATCATATAATGAATGATTCATACATTTATCGTTAACAGTACTTTAAAAACTTTCCATTTCTCAAATGTTAAACTTCACATCTTCCACGTTTTGAGAAATGAAAATGTATTTGCTTGATGGTTCTGATGATGAGAGAGAACTGTGTGTAGCCAGTTATAACCATATTTTAATACACAACGTTTTCATTCACACAGCTTGCTTTGTCTCCAACACTTATTTTGGAGAACTAGCATTACTTTAGATGAAGATAAAAGATGAAGATGAAGATTACTATAGATAAAGATAACAGCCTTTTTGGGGGGATAAATGCAAGCACAAAATAGTTAATGAAAATATTTTCATTGATTTAACTGATTATAATCCTAATAAATTATTACGGAACGGAAGAAGAATGGTGGTGGTGAATTGCTGGGTGAGTTTTAGCATCCACCACAATAAACTGTCATTAAACAAAGAATAGGGCTCAGTGTTAGGGGTGGGGGGCACAATCAGTCCTGGTAACAGTACAGTTAATTACTAGTGAGACAATGGGTATACAACTAGGACAATGTGTAATTCATTGGTCAATGTTATCACCATTCACTCCTGATGAAAATAGAGAATATACTGTGGCTAAACTCTGTAAATATGTTGGTAAGAAGAGAATTCAGTAGTAGGATGACAGCAAGTGTAAAGATAAAGTACTGTGGATGTGCCAAAATGTATATATATATTTTTTTTTTTCACATGTTGCTGCACCTTCTTTCCATGTTGGGACGATGCCTGATGATGCAATGAACAATGATCTTACCAC
>NC_056503.1:20289745-20316035 GCF_014905685.2 Nematolebias whitei
CATGTTGGGACGATGCCTGATGATGCAATGAACAATGATCTTACCACGGAACAAAACATTACAAAGCCTCAAATAGTCTGAAGCTTCTTTTTTTTTAAATACAGATTTAAGACCTTTAGGCACTGTTTACATGAAACTGACCTCTGGAAACTTTTTTTTCCCCAAAGGTTATTGGGATGAATAAACGAAAAAAAAGTTCAGGTTTACCATAATTTCCAGGCTATTGAGCATACCCAGATATAAGCCGTGCCCAGTAAATAAATAAAAAAATTGTACATATATAGGCCACGCTTGTATATAAGACGCGGGTGTTCATGTTGTAACATGATATATTTACACAGAAAGATTTTTAAACTGGCAGCACGGTGGCGCAACTGGTAGAGCTGCTGTCTCTCAGCGAGCAGGTCCCTGGTTCAAACCCCGGTCCAGGGGCCTTCTGGGTGGAGTTTGCATGTTCTCTCCGTGCATGCGTGGGTTTTCTCCGGGTACTCCGGTTTCCTCCCACAGACCAAAAACATGCATGTTAGGCTGATTGGTAACTCTAAATTGTCCCTAGGTGTGAGTGAGAGAGTGAATGGTTGTTTGTCTCATTTGTCTCTATGTGTCCCTGTGATGGACTTGAGACCCGTCCAGGGTGTACCCCGCCCCTCGCACAGTGATTGCTGGACATGGGCACCAGCGACCCCCGTGACCCAAAATGGAATAAACGGGTAAAAGATAATGGATGGATGGATGGATTTTTAAACTTTAAATTAAATACGCACCGATAGCATACACAAATACATACAGTATTTTTTTTTTCTGAACAGTGGTAAAACGGTGGTTAAAAAAATCATTAGCCTACCAGGAAGTCATTGATCACTATCTTCACCTTGATTGTGACCACACATCACAATGGGGAGGGGGGAACAAAGTTTACCTGTTCAGTAATTTCATTAGTCATATAAATGTTTTTGCCTTTATACATGAAGTCTGATTGGGTTGCAAGTACCCACACCCCAAGAGAGATGTGTATTGCTCAGCTATGTGAGCGACCAGGTGTGACGAGGCTAAATGTTTTGGCGGCGTGAAGCTCGTTAGCCCGTCAAAAAAAAAGAAAAATCCATAAATTTGCCGCAGCATTGTTTAAGCTGCGGGGTTCAAAACATGTGAAAAATGTAGCAGATTATAGTCTGAAATTTACAGTACATGGAAACACTGCAGTTTCCATGCCAGGCAGGGTTGCCAGATAAGACATTTTGAACTACTGTATCCATCCATCCATTATCTTAAACCGCTTCTTCCTTTTCGGGTTGCGAGGTTCACTGGTGCCCATGTGCAGCCATCATTGTGTGAGAGGCGGGGGACACCCTGGACACGTCCAGTCCATCACAGGGACACTTAGAGACAAACAACCATTCACTCTCTCACTCACACCTAGGAGCAATTTAGAGTTACCAATCAGTCTAATATGCATGTTTTTTGGCCTGTGGGAGGAAACTAGAGTACCCGGAGAAAACCCTTGCATGCACGGAGAGACCATGCAAACTCTACCCAGAAAGGTCCTGGGCCGGGATTTGAACCGGGGTGACCTGCTCGCTGAGAGGCGGCAGCTCTACCAACTGTTCCACTGTGCCTCCAACTACTGTACTTTGCTTTAAAATTATCGTATTTTGTCATATGTGCTGATTTAGGTGTTGTAATATAACAAGTGTGTTGTGTTTGGAGAACATGTGCACAGAAAAGGAGTGGGTAACAAAACATATTTATTTTTATTTGGCAACCCTGATGTCAAGATCAGATGCAGGCATTGAGCATGCAATTTCGCATGATCACAGTTATGTCCAAACTGGTGAATACATGAATGCTCCATCAGACCTAGGATGTTGTTGGTTTGCTCCTATATCCAGAAAAAAGGTGAGTAGCACAAAAACACTGCTCTCGTTTATTTTAACTGTTGTTGGAGAAGAAAAACTTTTGGCTGCAGCCACCTGGAGGGCACTTGTGTGACTTCACACCTGCAGATTATTTAACACCTCTGCAGGCATGTTCTCCCAAAAACCTCCACTCTTAGAGAAGGATTTAGAAATGTTGGTTTCAGAGAGAACGTGGGATGTTGTCGTGTACATCAATGATTCCCAGCCCTGGTCCTTGAGGAACTTTATCCTGCATGTTTTAGTTGTTTCCCTGCTCCAACACACCTGAATCATTCATGTATTACTTCCTCAAGTTCTGGAGAAGCCTGGTCTGTTAATCACCCATTCATTCAAAGCAGGTGTGTCAAAGCAAGGAAACAACTTAAACATGCAGGAAGGTGTTCGTCGATGACCAGGGTTGGGAACCACTGGTGTACACGATCAGCTGAACTGCAGCAAAAAGCTTTGGTTTCACTCAAATAACAACTTATGAAAACAGGGTCTTAAAATGCTGTACAAAAAAAAAAAAACTACTGGTGTGGCACCTGCTCCAATTTCTTCTACCAAGATCAATTTACAGGGCTTCCACATGGCACTGCTGAATCAATGAAGGAATACTGCTGATTCCCATTAGCACGTGAACTCGGTCCACAATTAAATTAGAATCCAACCGACTCAATTCAGAGGAAAATAGTGGCTACAGATGTTCAATAACTTTTACCACCCCACCTCAGTTTCATCATAAAGTGGAGGTCATTAAAAAAGATGAGGTTTTTGGCTACACCACAAGAGCTTTTGACCTACATCTGTACCACAGAACTGTCACAGCAGGGGAAATTAACGAGTGACCTTGCTTGAAACTTGATCCAACATCTTGGGGATAGTCCTAGAAATACAGTGTTAGCTTTAGGCCAAGACAAAGAAGTCCAAAAGAAGGAGGCTAATGCTAAACGATTTATGTCTGTGTAAAATTATCTGTGAAGCTCATTGTATGTTAAGAAAAGAAACAATAAATAATGAGGACAAATTATCCATCACCTAGCATATGTTGAGAAAATATCGTTCATGTTATATATGTGGTAACAAGTAGTTGTAAATATCAATTCACAATGAAATCATTCTCCTATAAATTAAATAAATAAGATGTTAAACGTTTTGTTTTAACAGAGTTTGCCGTAAAAAACACCTTCTGTCTTTATTGTGATTCTTATTGTGAGACAGGAAAATTACTTTTGTTGTTTATTTGGTGTTATGCACTAAAGACAGGGTTGCCTCAGACGTGAACAGGCAAGTTTGGAGTTTCAATTAGTATCAAATATTGTTTTTCTTTTCTGAGTATATTTTATTATACATAAAAGTAGGATAAAAGGCAGCTGTGAGGCTGGGCATCATGAAGAAGTCTGGGTTTGTAACTTTGACTGGTGCTTGTAAAATGTATTGAGGTCTAATCTTCATTGAAAAAACAAACTATAAACCTTATATAAGTTGTTCTGAGTTTAAAACATGGTCTTTGGATCAACCACTTGCCTGAAAGTCAGGCAATCATGAAATTGTCTGTTTCTGGTGGTCCGTGCATGTTGTGCGCATGATAACTTTAAAAATAACTGAGGAACCAACTTTCATTTTGGTGTGTGGCTGCAACCAGGCATGAGAAAAGTCACTACTACAATATGTATATATTAGGGGTGTAACAGTACACGTGGGTGTATTGAACCGTTTCGGTACGGCACGTTCGGTTCGGTCCACGTGCGTACCGTTTCGGTTATTTTACACTTGTTAAATTTTATTAACGAGAGATTATGCGCTGCGGAACAAAAGTTCCTAAGCGTGTTTCAGCATGACACTATTATCTTGCAGCACGCTAGCATTAGCAGCCTAGCATTTTGTTGTGGTCCCCTGTTTGGGAACATTATGACTTTCTTGTTAAAAGACAAGTGAACAAATCCAAAGCTGTGTGTCGACGTTGTTTCACGGAAATTGGATCTGCAGCAGCAACACGTCTAACGCACTTGAAACGACATCATCCGAACGTGAACGTGTCTTCTACAGTTGGTGCAAAGAGCGATAGCAGCAGCATTTAAACAACCTTCATCAGGAAATTCAGACCAGTCCAGAGCAATAACACAAGCTGTAGGAGTTTTTAAAGCTCTGGATCTACGTCCAAAAGTTGTTGATGCGCCGGTTTTAAAATTATTGAGCCCCGCTACGACATCTCATCACGTCAACACTTCAGCCAAAAAGTTGTAGCAGCACTTTATGAAAAAGCTCAAACATATTGTCAACAAGCCCTGGACCAGATTAAAGTCCTGTCCTGATGATGATGAATGAGAGATTCAACCACCTCATAATGGAAATGATGGTCGTTCAAGAAGAGGTATTGTTATGTTATTATTATTATCTAATTAACTTTTTTAAATTCAGAATTATAATCTTATTAACTCTTTCTTTTTTCTTTTTTTTTTTTTCTTTTTTACCTCGTTGTGTTTTATTTCCAGTCTGGGACAGAGATAGCAGCTGAGTCTTCTTCCTCTTCAGGGAAATCCACCAGAGATCACCTCCAGCTATAGAATCTGTGATGAGTGAACTCTGAACTTTTCCAGGGACAGGTGGGAGCAGGTCCAAGAAGAGGTTGTGAGTAATGAGGCCAAATACAGGCACACTGCAAAATTAGCAAAGCTCTACCTCTTTATTCCTGCTACTGTTGTTAGTGAGAGGTTTTCTCCACTGCTGGAGATAATGTCACTGCAACTAGATCTGAGATTTTGGCAGAAAATCTAAACAAGTTTGTCTTTTTGGCACAAAACTTAAAACGTGACTAGTTAGATTGTAAACGGTCTGTTGCTGCTTATTGTTCTGATTCAGACTGTTATTGTATTTAATAAGATTTTTATTATTTTTAGTATAGTTTATTCATTGTAAAGAGTGCATTTTATTTAAAATATCATCCAAATGGGTTGTTTTTATTTATTTATATATAAACATATTGTTTACTTGGCATATTTTCAACATAAATCTTTTATAAGTCTTCATTTTGTATGTTTTAATACCCAAAAATAACCAAACCGAAATGTGATTTTAGCATACCGTTACACCCCTAGTATATATATATATATATATATATATATATATATATATATATATATACGGACAGACGGACCGACCACCCCAGTCATTTGAGAAAACTATACTTTCTTTGATGTGGCCAAAGATCAATCTGAGAACTAACATTTCACCCAAGATCATTGTTTAAATGTTTATCATAAATACCGAAGCAAACTTTGTTTGTTAGCAAAATATATCCTAAGACAATGAACAGATTTTAATAAAACTTTCAGACAATAGTCAATGCGTGTACATCTATAGATAGTTAGACATTATGTAAAAAATCTCAATAGTTAAAGTCAAAGTCAAAGTCTCAATAGTTCTTCAGACATATTTAATTTCCTCTCTGATGTGTTGAATTAGAGCTGTCTTACAAAGATTTTACAAGGTTATAAAGATGACTAATCTGACCAATTTAACTGAGACAAAAAGGCCTTACAGCCATCAGAAGACAGGAGAACTTTGTTCCAAGTACAGAATTGGGGGGATGATCAGCACATGATGCTGCCCTATTTGACAAGGTTGTGGTTTGTAAAGACAGAAACACACACAAACAATAATACAAGCACTATGATGAACGGATAGAGAAGAAAATGTGTGCACACCAACATAAAAAGACACTCATTTCTAGGGCAACAGTCGCAGCTGGGATATATATTTTAAGTCTAGACAACAACTCCACTGCAAAATGAAATGTACAGATTTCAGACAATTTGAGATATTTAATCAGACTATAAACCTACTAAGACACAAACACCATATTTTAAAACTGAGGAAATGCTGTATGGCAGCAAGATTTTCACCTTTACTATTCAAATACATTTCTATTTCAGTCTGCCGGTAAATTCTCCCAGTTTCCATTTTTACTTCCAGTGACAACAGATGCAAACATTAAAGAGCAGGACACACCAGGTGTGGCAACAAATACAAGTTTGTTCATCTTGTTGCTATCTCACGTCTCAGCTGGGACGTTAAGACTGCAAACCAAAGAAACCAGATCCGGGAGAGTGAGACCCACAGAGGGGAGTTTGTTAACAAATTTGTTCTCTAAAAATACAGACTGACAGTCAGCTCCACTTTGCTGTTACGCTGCCATCAAACACTCAGTTTCACACGTAAATCCCTGGGAGGCTGCTTTTCAGCCACTAGCCTTACCAAAGATGGTTATGAACCCAGAGGAGATTTTTATCTCACACTGCTTCACTGTGATACGTCCCAGGAGTAATCACGAACACGTAAATTTGATAACACTGGGCCTAATTCAAGGCCAAGTAAGGAGACATGCGAGTCTGCCTGGAGACAACCAGATGCTGTGGAGACAAGCACGCAGCGACTGTAAGGGTCACCAGCACCAAAAAAGAAGAAAACGGTTGCTGCTTTATGTGAAACGGAGGGAGCTCAGATTCATAGCAGAAAGGGAGCAGGGTTATACATGAACTAACTAAACATTAAAGCCATCTCACTGGGCTACAACTGTTGGTGAGAACATTACACAAACTTTCAGTTTGGGACCAAACACCAGAGAGACGTCTGGCTCTTTTAATTGACTATAAAAATAAAAATAAAAGCAACAACTGTACTGTTACAACACTTATGATTTTGTATCTTATACCTATATTAATTATGTCTCAATTTGATTGCAGTGTATTCTCTTTTTTTGTCTCTGGTCAGTCACCAGTATTGCCAAACCCTCCTAAAGTTTTCACACTTTCCTCACATTTTTTTCATTCCAAAACACCTTAATTAAGAACAGTTTGAGATTTGATTTGATTTTTTTAGATGCCCGCAATTACTTGGACATTGCCCCACAAAAGGCCAAAGATGCCTGAATAAAGCTTGCCCAAATTCCAATAAATGCTCAAATGCTAGGTCTCTCTGTAAAGGTAACACTGTGAGTGTTTATCATAAACATTCTAAATGTAACTAGTATGCAGTTATTGAAGTTGAAACATACAAAAATCATACATTTCTTTCCTAATCAGATTTTTTTTTTTATGTTTATGAATATGGAGGGACAGATATATTGACTGGAAAAGTATAAGAGGATGCAGCATCAGGTCTAACCTATTACCAATTCAATTTTGGTAACAATAGCACCACAAATGCTTATTCTGTACATATTTTTATGAGTGTATATCCATGCATATTTCAAAGTGTCCAAATGGTGTCTAACATGTTCAGACAATTAGACACCAGCATCATCAATCTAGTTTCAGGAAACACAGCACAACGACTGCTTCGCTGAAGGTTTGTAATGAAGTTGTTGAAGCATTTGATGCTAAGGATTATTGTGCTGCACTTTTCTTAGAACTTTCTAAAGCTTTTGACACTGTGGATCATAACATCTTGTGTCATAATCTCTCAGAAATTAGTTTCTCAGAACACACCATTGGTTGGTGCACTATCTCTCAGATCGGAGACAATGTGTTCAACATAATGGTACTTCCTCCAGTTATTTAACGGTCAGTAATGGTGTACCACAAGGCTCTGTCTTAGGACCCACCCTCTTCACAATCTACATAGGTAATGTAGGTCAGAGCATCCCTGATGCATCCCTACATTTCTATGCTGATGGCACAGTTGTTTACTGTCGAGCTAAAACAGTTGCTAAGGTTTTCCAGCTTTTGCAATCCACTTTCGACATCATCCAGTCAGATTTGTTCTGTCTCAAACTTGTTCTAAATGCCGATAAAACCAAAGGGATGCTTGTTTTTTCTCAAACAGGAAGTCGGTCCTAGCAGTTCTTCCTTTGATTTTATCCCCGAATGGTGCCATTATTGAATTTGTTGATTCCTATAAATATTTGGGTATCTTGGTCGGCTCACATCTCTCTTTTAAGCTTCATGTGGAAAACCTAGTAAGGAAACTGAAAGATAAACTGGGTTTCTTTTTCAGAAATATATCCTGTCTAACTCTGAATGCTAGGAAACACCTTAACTGCAACTTTCCTTCCCTCTAATGACTATGGTGACATTACATGAATGCCCCCACAAGTACCCTGCAGATGTTGGACGCTGTCTATCATGGTGCACTAAGATTCATAACTGGCTGTAACTATCGTACCCACCACTGCACCCTGTATTCACTGGTTAACTGGACATCATTAACTTAACGCAGACTCTCCCACTGGTACATTTTCATCTTTAAATCACTTCTTGGTCTGCTGCCTTCATACATCTCCTCCTACATGTCACTGCATGAGTGCAGCTACAGCGTGCGCTCTCAGGACATTATTACCTGCAGTGTTCCCTCAGTGTGGACTGAACTAGGCAAAAGGGCCTTCTCCTACTCCGCTCCTGTTTCCTGGAATATCTTACAAAAAGACCTGAAGCTCTCGACCTTGACCTCTCTAAGTGGCTTCAAACATCTGGTAAGTTCCTGGGAAAACCAATGCAGACATGTTCCTGTTTTTAGTTTTCTACACCGCCCTACAAACTAGCTGGTTTTTTTTCATTACTTTTCCTTTTAATTACCATTTTATTTCACTTGTTTAAAAAATATAAATTTGTATGCATCCTTTATGATTGTCTATTATTGACTTTGTTGTTTACCGTTGTCATCACTCTGTGTTAAAATCAAGTCTCAATGGGATTAACCTGTATAACTAAAGGTTGAATGAATAAAGCTGTAACTCCTGAATGCTTCAACATAAAGTCATCAGTGAAGGCTAAAATGAACGGTTAGAACCACAGGAATCATATTATACATCCAGATTTACTGTCAGCATGAATAAAATACAGTAAAGTATGAATAAACTGTAAGGAGACGGACAGCAATAAGCACGTAAAAAGTGAATAATGATGCAGTAAGTTTTTTTTTTTTTCATTTAGCCTTTATTTATCCAGGTTAGTCTCATTGAGCCACGAGAACTCATTTTCAAGAGAGACCTGTTTAGGGAGCACATGGTGGGGGTTAAGGGCCTTGCTCATGGGCCCAGAGTGGGGCGAATGAGGGTGGGGGCAAGTGTGGGTGTTTCACCTACCCCACCCACAATTTTTGATGTTGTCGGGGCCGGGGCGTGAACCGGCGATCTTCGGATCACAAGCCCACCTCTCTAACCTCTGCGCCACCACTCCCCAAGTGATGTCATTTTCTGTAGATTACACTTGCTTTTATTACGTGACCTTTAAATTTCATTTTTGGCATGTAAGGTTCTTTGAAATGTGTCATTGCCTAAAAGATGCTACTATATCTAACAAAGTTTAGTTGATTTCAGTTTTTTCATGAACAAAAAACACCATAAATACAGAGAAAGCTTGACTCTGGGTTAAATATAAAGATACATCAAAGATCCAAGATGTAACTCTGTAATTCAGGAAAGGTGTGAAGAGCACTCATAAAAATCAAAAGCAGGTGAGGAACAAAACAAACACGATGAAGCTGACAAAGAAATTCACTGAAGCCTAAATAGAACGTGTTATTTTGTATTTTCTTACAATATAGACAAAAGCCTCATGTTTCGATGAAACACTTTTACAATAGGCTTAGCAAAGAATTTCTAAATAAAAAAAACGAGAGTTTGAATCTGCATTACGCCCTTTGTGCGTTCACACCTGTACTTTGAGCTCCCCACATGACTGGAGCAGCCTGAAAACGACATGTGTGAACAGAATCTGCTATGGGGCCATTTCACTGAAACAGCAGCATCAAATCAGAGCATCCTGAAGATTTGTTGGTTCACTTTGAATTAGATCCTTGAAACTTCACACCTGTTCCTGTAAAAAATCACACTTAAAGGAGCTCTAGCAAGCGAGGAATTAATTGGTTGTTAACGTGACATGGTATCAGCCAAAGCTCTATTTAAAACGTAGTCACACACACTCACAAAATGGACCCACATGCTCAAAATACCAACTTATACACAAATGCAAATGAGAACATGTAATGTATGCATGCATATTCAGTGAAGAAAGCAGATGAGGTATGAGAACATCATGCAGATATGTTAAATCACACCTATTGCAGACTGGGAGTGGGATGGAAATGGGTAGAGACGGGTTCTGTGTGATCATGTGGACTGAACTGAGCTGTGATAAGCAGGTCAACTTATATCACATTAAACTTGAAACACACACAAAAAACATGTATTTACCTGCAACTAAAATACATTATAACGCAATAACCCTGAACATTTCTGTATTAGTTTACATAAAAACAAACAGATACATTTGGTGGTGTACTTACAACTCATTAATTCAATACTTTATTTCGTGTAAAATGTAATTCAGTACACGTTTGCATGAAAATGACCTCTGGAAACTTCAGTGTTATTTCAATGGTTTTGGGATGAATAGTTTCCATGCCAGTCAGGGTTGTCAGAAAAAATAAAAAAAGTTTTGTACTTTCACTTTTAAATTATTGCATTTTGATCTAAACTCTCCTTTGTGCTGAGTGAAGGTTGTTTTAAGACGATCAGTGTGTTGTGTTTGGAAGGGAGGTTAGAGAAGGTGCGCCTGGGATCAGAAGATTGCTGTTTCAACTCCTGGTACTGACAACATCAAAATGTGGGTGGGATTGGTGAAGCACCCACCCCTGTCTCCACCCTCATTTTCCCCACTCTGGGCCCTTGAGCAAGGATCTTAACCCCCACCATCTGCTCCCCGGGGCACCCTATTAGCAGCTCTCTGCTCCACACAGAGGGTTGTGGTAGCTCGGTGGTCTGTGGTTGCATCAGTAAGGGCATCCGGTGTAAAAATTATTGCCAAGTCTTCGTGCGACTCAGTTCGCTGCGGCAACGCCTGATGAAGGGAGCAGACGAAAGAAGGAAAAAAAAGGTGTGTTGTGTTTCATGTGCACAGAAATGCACGGGGCAAAAAAAATTGTATTCATGTTTATCCGGCATCCCTAATGCAGGGGTCAGCTGCATGCATTGTTAGCATGATCATAATGGTGAATGCAGGAACATCCCTTTGGATCAAGGATGTTGTTGGTTTGTTTTTACATGCTGAAAAAGGCTGAGTAGCAAAAAAATAAAAAATAACCCTGCTCTCTTCCATTTATTATAACTGTTGTTAGAGCTTTTTTTTTTTTATTATTTATTTGCCCTTTATTTATACAGGTAATCTCATTGAGTCACAAGAACTCATTTTCAAGAGAGACCTGTTTTTGGGAGCAAATGGTGGGGGTTAAGGGCCTTGCTCAGGGGCCCAGAGTGGGGCAAATGAGGGTGGAGGCAGGTGTGGGTGCTTCACCTTTTCTACCCACATTCTGATGTTGACGGTATCGGGAGTTGAAGCTGCGACTTTCCGAACACAGATCCATCTTCTCTAACCTCTGTGACACAACTCCCTCAGAAAAACTTTCGACGGCAGCTGCCTGTAGTGCGCATATGTTACTTGACACCTGCAATTTCTCATATCTGTGGGGGTTCCCCCCAAAACCTCGAATCTGAGTTCAGAATTCTGAAATCTTCAGTTTCAGGGAGAACGAGGGCTGTTGTCATGTTGCGATGAACGAACCACAGCAGGAAAAACTGGTTTCACTCAAAAATCCTGTTGTGTAAACAGGGCTTCAGTAAAATCTGATCGACTGATTTATAAATGCAAGCTTTTGGTATGTAATAAAGTAAAAAAAACTGTGCAAAGAAATACACTTAAATGGTGTGTATTGATTTAGTGGCACCGTTAATAAACATTTGATATGTTATGTGCCCGTTTCAAACCAAGTATTTTAGACCATCTCCAAGCAGCTTTATGTTCCTCTGACCACAGCCATTGATTAAATTAACATAGTTTAGGTTCCTGTGACTGTAGGTAACCTCCTAGGATGTGGACGCAAGAGAGAATGCAACCCCAAGTTGATGACTCAGCTAAATCAGGAGGTGGAAAAAGAGCCAAAAAATAAAAAAAAAACATCAAAAAGTTTCAAGCTGAAATTCAGTTATGTCACATTTTAATAGACTCCATGGAAGAAGATTGACGAAGGTTCCACTAATGACAGAAAATGTCCAAAATACACGATTGGTGACACAAAATTGGAGCTTTTGAGCTAGTCACTTTCGTTGTGGTTTTTGATGACTGTTTAGGCAAACTAACAAACGTATCTGAGTCTGTAGAGCTTAACCTGAGAGACATTCACACACTCCACAGCAAAGGTTTGACATATCCACTGTCATCCATCCAGTAATTACACACGTGTAATTTTGTACGGATTTAGAAACAGTATGAAAGACACTTCTGTGTTCACGGTTGACTCTAAGCTGATTAACGAGCGTGGCGATTGCTGGTAAAGACTAATTATTTTGGCCGGTTAGTTCACTCAGTTCATTCGGCGTGCTCAGGAGGAATGTATCCTCTGGCATCAACATTTTTTTTTTACTTTTACAAACATGTTAATTGCTGAAAGAGATTAGATGTCCCTTAAATTGTATTTGACTGTAGTCATTCGTTTAATAATAGTTTTGTTTTTCACCTGAAATTGTCTTTGTGTGCATGTGTGTGAACCGAGTGAACTCTGTTTAATCAACAAATAATCAACTTTATAAAACTCAAAACATGGCTATAACTTAATTTTAAAGGTGATGAGCTCACTTTTAGCATGAGAGTAGTTGAGAGTCATCCCAACTGATAAAATACATGCAAGATATTTGTCTATTTTATTTTTTATTTTTTTACATCAGTCATGTTTGGTTGTTAGAAAATATATATAAAAAAAAAAAAAACATTGATTTTTTTTTTATTTTTTATGAAACTCTCAGAAATGTAACCATTGGTTGACCATTTACAACTGATTATCTTTTAGTCAACTTCCTTTAACCCTCTTGCTGTTCTTGGGTCAAAATGTCCCTCGAGGCCTCAGTTTTAAAACGGTGGCCTTTTGTCATTTTGACCTGAGGGCAGCAGGAGCGTCATGGTGGCACCACAGCTTGTCAAGCTCAGCAAACAGAATATCTCCTACAACATGACTTACTGTTTTCACACCTGATAGTCCAGTAGACTCGGTTTGATTAGAGACCAAAATTCAGAGCATTTGTTTACATTTCAGCTGGTGTGGTTTGTATTCACACTCCACTGTCAGTCGAGCCAGCCTGTTCCCCTCCTCACCTGTGGTGGCGCTGCACCAAGAACTACTGAAGGAAACAACACAAAAACCTCTGAAGAAGAAACTGAGCGCAACTTATTTCTGGAAATAAAAACAAAAATGGAGTGGCGTCAAATTTTAGCGGTTTTAGGATTTCTGTTGTGTCTGTGGCTCATGTGCCAAACAAACATTTTTCAACAATGGACTCAGCATGATCGGAAGATAAGGCAGAAGACCATAGAGGATGTTGTTTTTCACACAAGGCGGCTGAGACAGCTCCGTATGAGGTAAGAAAAATGCACTGTTGTTTTGGTTGTATTTACACAGAATGTCCTTCGCTGTGGTCCACTTCCTGCTTTTGGAGCGGTCTCCGGTCGGCTTGCATTCACACTGCATTCGAACCGTGCCATAGTTCACTTCAACCGAACCGAGACCTAGATTTTTAGGTGGACCAGAGTTCGCTTTTTTGGTCCACATTAAAGTTCGATTGCACATTCACACCTCCACAAACGAATTGGACTTTCTAGGCAAATGGACTAGAGTTGGATTAAAGTGGACTAAGCAGAGCTGGTGTGAATGCACCCTTATTGAGCTGGGAGGAAGCCCAAACACATGCTTTGAACCCCAACACGTGATCTTTGTCTAAAACTTTTCAACGATAAGCAGAGGGAGAGTTGAAGAACTGAGAGATTGACAACTACAAAGAAATGTATTACACATTGGAATAATTGTGGGGCGGAGTGGTGGTGCAGAGGTCAGAGAAGGTGAGCCTATGATCGGAAGGTCGCCGGTTCAACTCCCTGCAGCGACAACTTCAAAATGTGGGTGGGAAAGGTGAAACACCCACACCAGCCTCGACCCTCATTTGCCCCACTCTGAACCCTTGAGTCCACCATCTGTCCCCCCCGGGCACCTTACATGGCAGTTCTCTGCTCCACACAGAGGGCTGTGGTAGTTCAGTGGTGTGTGGTTGCTTCAGTAAGGGCATCTGACGTAAAAACAATTGCCAAGACTTTGTGTGCGTTAGTTTGTTGTGGCGACCCCTCAAGAAGGGAGCAGCCGAAAGAAGAAGAAGAAAAAGAAGGAATAATTGCAGGGCAGCACGGTGGCGCAGTTGGTAGAGCTGTTGCTTCTCAGCAAGAAGGTTGCAGGTTCAAATCCTGGCCCAAGACCTTTCTGGGTGGAGTTTGCATGCTCTCTCCATTTATGCATGGGTTTTCTCCAGGTACTCCAGTTTCCTCCCACAGACCAAAAACATGTATGTTAGACTGATTGGTAACTCTAAATAGTCTCTAGGTGTGAGTGAGAGAGTGAATGGTTGTTTGACTCTATGTGTCCCTGAGATGTACTGGAGACCTGTCTACGGTGTCCCCCGCCTCTCGCACAGTGACTGCTAGACATGGGCACCAGTGACCCCACCGACCCAAAAAAGAAGAATTGGGTAAAGATAATGGATGAATGGAATAATTGCTCCTGACTAAACAGTTTTATGTGGTTGGATGGTCTTGCATAAAATACCTCCTTTTGGAGAATATAACTAGTCTTCTTGTGTCTTTCTGATGACAAATGCATGAATAGACATGGTCAGCACAGATAAAAATATTTTTCCGTGATGGCAGACACTCTGGCTCAACACTGGAACATTGTGACTCTGACTTTGATGTCTTTAAAAGGATTAACAAGCTCATTTACTCCAAAGAAATGGACAACAACATGATTAATGTTCAAACCCAATAACACTTCAGTTTTGTTTGCAATTATTTAAACATCTACAATGCCAGACGAAAACTGCTCTCGGAGAAAGCACAACTCAGAAAAGAAGCATTGAACGTGCAATTTGTAAATCTTGCAGGATGTTGTGTCAATGGAAAGAGTGTTCAAGGGGCAGATAAGATGTGCAGCCCAGTGGTGCATTAAATCTTAACAGATATAAAGTAATGGCTCGAGCTATTTCAAGCTAATTGCAGCCGGACCACCAGAGCCGCTGATCATTATACACCAAATATAGGATAGATCATCCTGATGCAAACAGCTGACACAAGTGCAATTTCCTGGTAGGGAGAGAGATCTGTGTGTCACTCAGTCTCACAACAAACACACAAACACAGTCCTTTTACACTTGGGCTGTGACGCAGAACCAGACTCCTTGACACATGAGTCTTGTGGTATGCAAAGGCGACTGGATGATGGTTTGAAATTAGCCCACAGACTTTGAAAGACAGACAGACAGCCAGACAGACAGACAGACAGACAGACAGACAGACAGAACAAGCCCTGGGATCAACATTTCAGAACACTCAGCATCCTATCCCGGTCTAAACTTGAGCTCCTTTTCCCTGAAGTCAGAGAAATATAATTTGTTTTTTATTCTTTCTGTCTTCCAAATCTCACACACAAAGTACAAACATGGGTTGGTAAACACGGTCTGCTCTGGTGTGTAAACTCTCAAAATAACCCCTGATATAGTTCCCCTCTCCATCTAAGTGCCACAGCTGCTGTCGGGTAAAAATAGCAGCAGCATCTTGAGGTGTCTCAGAAGAAATGATTAAGTCAGATGCAAGGTGCTGATAGGTGATAAAGCACGATGTTGGTGGAAAATGCAAGTTGAGTTGCATTCTGTGTACTAGTGAAGACATGTGAAGTCGGAGAATAATCCTCCCTAACTTGATGCCATGGGAAACTTCAACGAAATGTCAAGTGGCACTTATTTTTGACCGTCTTTCATTCTCGGTGTCTCATGGTGACATCCCTCTGCTTATCTTTGATTATGTCTCAGTCAAAACAACTAAACTTCACTCACAGCCCCAAGTATTTGACTAGATGAGCTGTTTATCATAAAGACACCGAATTAAGAAAATAAAATAATTTACCACCACACTTGATGACTAAGAAACACCCTCATGAAGAAAATAAAACACATCTTGGATGGAAACAACCTGTTTTTAAATGTTAAGCAGAAAACACTTCTAGTGTGCAGTAACAGTTCCTCAGACTTCATCACACAGAAACAGATGTTTAAAAAAATCATAATATAAAGAAAAGATGAGATTCAAAGTTATATATAAATTTGATAACTCTGAACAGGGGGCAACTCAGTGGATCAGTTGGTAGAGCTGCTGCCTCAGTGAGTAGGTCGCCTCAGGTCAAATCCTGGCCATGGGGCCTTTCTGGGTGGAGTTTGCATGTTCTCTCTGTGCATGCGTGGGTTTTCTCCAGGTACTCCAGTTTCCTCCCACAGACCAAAAACATGCATGTTAGGCTGATTGGTAACTCCAAATTGTCCCTATCACTCACTACTGGCTCAGCATCACACTAGAAACAAGAGACTGCCTGGTCAGGTACCCCCCCCCCCCCCCCCGCCACAACACACACACATGCACACACACAGACAGCAGAGGCATTGAACAGCTGGCTCAGGTCCTAACCTGTAAAACCACACCACTTACAGTACAGAACATTATGGAGAAATAAAGGGAATGTAGAACAGAGGGGTCCAGTTGGACTGCAGGGGGACCTGCTGGTCTGGATGAGACCTGGTCTTCATCAGCAGGTCCAGGCTGAGGTTTGTTTTCATGACTCATTTTGTTACAGTCTTTACGTAAGGCTTTTAGAAAACAAATCCTAAGTGTAGCAAACACCTTAAATTCATAAAAATAGTAATATTTTAAAAAGGGGTTAAATCACAATTAGCACACGTTAATGTGCTGAAATTTAAGATTCAAACCCCAGTTTGACCCTCTAAAACAATTAAACACAATTAAACACACAGTGCTTAAAGTGTCACAACAAATTTTCATAATAAATATAAATTAATTTTTAGAAAGATAGCATTAATAACAGGGAAAAATAATTCACGCTGCTGAGATGAGCAGTTGAGATGTTTTCTTGAGCAGTAACAGGAAGTGATGTCAGAGGGGAACAGAGCATTGCTACAATGACTGACACAGACAGCGGAGAAAAATTTGATGATGCTTTAGTGTATATTACGTCTCCATCAGACAGAGACAAAGAAGAGTTCAAACAATATTGTTTTAATAAACAAAAAGCAGGAAGTTCCACTTTTTAAAGAATTCAGTTCCCCTTTGATGTCACTTCCTGTTTTACTTTGGCTGCACTGAGTTAAAAAAAAATCCTCACAGATCAAGACAGAGGCAGATAAAGCTCGTTCTGATTCGTCTTTGTTTAAAAAGGCAGTTACAAAAGCAACAGAGTTCTTCTGAACTATTTCTCCGAAAGAAGTCACAAAAAATCAACAAAAAATATATTTAATAAAATTTAATTCAGGGTGGGCAGTACGATTGCACAACTGGTAGGGCTGCTGCCTCTCAGCAAGAAGGTTGCCAGTTCAAATCCCGGTCCAAGAACTTTCTGGGTGGAGTTTGCATGTTCTCTTTGTGCATGCAGTTTCCTCCCACAGACCAAAAACATGCATGATCGGTAGTGACTGGTAACTCTAAATTGTCCCAAGGTGTGAGTGAGAGAGTGAATGGTTGTTTGTCTCGTTTGTCTTTATGTGGCCCTGTGATGGACTTGCGACCCGTCCAGGGTGTACCTCGCCCTTCGCACAGTGATTGCTGGACATGGGCACCGGCGATCCCCGTGACCCAAAATGGAATAAGCGGCTAAAGATAATGGATGGATGGATGGATGGATGGATGGATGGATGGATGGATGGATGGACGGATGGATGGATGGATGGATGGATGGTAACTCTAAATTGTCCCTAGGTGTGAGTGAGAGAATGAATGGTTGTTTGTCTCTATGTGTCCCTGTGATGGACTGGAGACCTGTCCAGGCTGTACCCCACATCTTGCACAGTGATTGTTGGATATGGGCACCAGTGACCCCCACTACCCCAAAAGGAAGAAGCGAGTAAATTGCATGGATGGTTGGATGGATGGATGGTTGGATGGGTGGATGGATGGAATTTAATTCAGTCACTTAAAAAGGGTAAAGTCTGAAAAGTCAAGATATTCTTCTTGTAATTATTGTTTTTAAAACACTTGCTAAAAATATCACATCACCCAAGTTTAACGATCATTCAATGTTAAAAAAATGAGTTAATAGATGTTTTTAGACAAATCTTGAAAAGAATGTTGCTCAGTCTCACATAATCTGTTAGTTAATCTGTTGCTGTCAGTTACTTCACAGCCATTAAGCTCAGTTTGAGCTCATTTTCTATAAGAATTACTTGGTTGAGGCCATTTCTGTGTTTTCTAAGGCCACTTGGTTGTGGTGGCCTTATTAAATTAGGCTAACTTCAAATGTTATCCAGTTGTAGTGTGGGAGTTTTGCTCTGTCCGCTCCCTGCGGCCGCATTTGAGCACCAATCAGCCGCACCTGAGGATCATCGGCTTGATGAGCAAAAGGAGCATCAAAGGCTGCAGAGGACATCCATTCAGTGCTGGAGCATTACCTGCCAATGGTAATTGTGTTCCAGTCTTTTATTTGTGAGTTTAACTAAAGCTTAACCAACTTTATATTATTATGTGCTTTCATTATAATCCCCAAAGTCATCCTGTCCCCTGGATTCCCCTCTGTGGACCTCAAGCTCTCCTGTGCCTCTTCAGCTGCCTCTATGCATTCCTACCACTTGCCTCCTGCCTGGAACCATTGTTTGGACGTTCAACTTCTTCGCCCTGGAACCACTGGGTCACCTCTCCCCACAACATACTCCCATCCCTACTGTAAGAAAGAGCAGCTGAAACATTATCACTCCTGCTGACAGATCATTAACCTTCTCCTTGCTCTTCAGGGCTCCAGCTCCCTCCCTGGCACATTAGATTTTTTTTTTTCATTCGAACTTTATTTATACAGGTTAGTCTCGTTGAGTCACGAGGACTCGTTTACAAGAGAAACCTGTTCCAGACAGAACATATAAAGTACAGACAACAATAACAAGAAACTACAGTAAAAAAAAAAAAAGCAGTTAAACTAAAGTATAATTTTGTAAACAAATACTGTAAACCTATTTGGAGTCTTGGTATCTGTTCTCTTCAGTCTTGTATCTGGGTATAGCCGCAATCGTAACATGTAGATGTACATCCAGTGATTATGTTCTGAAATTTTCATTAAAATCCATTGAATAATTAATAACACATTTGGCTAAGAGACTATCAAGTGAAAATATGCACACACACATGAGGGTAAAACATTATCACTCAACATTTGCCTGTAATAACTGCCTGATCGCAAAAATAGACAAAATCCAGAAGAGAAAGTGAACATCATCACAGTAAAGATCCAGTATGGTAAAGTCTGTGACACAATTTCAGCATTTTTCTGCTCTCAGTTTATTGTCAAAGTGTGACTGCACAGAACAAACATTATTAAAATAAATTCAGACTAAAATTCCCTTTAATTTAAAAGCTCTACCTGCCTGATAAGTTAACCAATTACTGAAACAAGCAGCTCAGGGTCATTTCTGCTTCCAACAACACGTGGATTATTGCATGACGCCTGTTTAGGTCCCTGCAAGCTAGAAAAAAAAACTTAAACAAAAGCAACACCCATAACCAAGCTCAAATAATTCTCCACTGTTTTGTTAATCAAATAACAGAGGCCTGTCCTTTGAAGTTGCGACTTTATTAAAATTCACCACCCGCTTTGGCTTTCTGTCCACAACACACACTTCTTCTGAAAAGTAGCTGACACCAGAATTTGTGCATTAGTTTTGCTGCACTGAGACCAGTAAGAAACATGTACCAACAGGGACTCAAACAAAGTGATGACATCTTAGAGCTTGACGTGAAAACTTTTAATTCAACCTCTGGTTAGTACCTCAAATTTCGCTGTATAAGTCACAGTTTTTTTTCATAAATTAGCATGCCTGCAACTTATACAGCGAAGCGACATATTCATGTTTTTTCCCCTTATTTATAACCAATTTTTGGCTGAGATCTGACAATTTCATTCATCCTGATATGGAAAATATTGAACACTACCATTTCCAGCAACTAGAGTGCACTCAATTATTATGGCAAGCCAAGTGTACCATTAATAGGTAAAAGTGGCTTTTAATGAGACACTAGACTTGGCATACCAAGCCACCTTTGTCTCACTCCAGCACTCCTGGAGCAAACGTCAAATCAGCTGCATTTCGCCTGGGCAGCAAGGTGAAATGCAGCTGATTTGACCATTAAAGTCTTCCAATTTGTTCCAAAGTGAACGCCCCTTACCTGCAGGAGCTCCACCTCATTTTCCTCCAACAACATTGTCTGGAATTTGCATTATGAACGCTTTGCAGTCAGAGGGATTTTATGAAAATTCATCAGAAAAATGGTTCAGTGTTGTCAGTGGAGAACATTTAATTCAGATAGGGTTACCCTGAGCGTTTAGATGGTGTAATACAGTTTATTCCATTTACAAAACCTAAACGGAGTCTTGAAAAAGATGATAAAGCCCTTCGGCCGGCCTCATGAGCAGCTGATTACAACAGTTATAAACAGGAAGTACCACATGTTCATCTGTATGAAGGTAACTGCAGGTAAATCCTCCATTTTCTGTCATAACTACATTGTATGCTTAATGCTTAAATTAAAGGTTACTGCTTAAAGCTAGTTGTGCTTTGTTTGTGTGTTTTATATGTAGATATATGTTGCAACTTCTGGTTGCATAAGTTTAGTCTTTGTTGGCTATGATCCTTTAAAAGTCCTATTTGTGACTGAGCGCCTCGTTTACAGCCAGACCACCCTGAACTCATCTGATCTTGTCCAATCTCGGAACCTAAGCAGGGTCGGGCCTGGTTAGTAATTGGATGGGAGACTGCCTGGGAATACCAGGTGCTGTACGCATTTGCACTTTTCACAAACCACATCATGGGGTGTGTTGTTCAACCCAAAAGCCATTGTCAGAACTCGGGGCTAAGCATCCCTAAATGTTAGATCCTAGAATCGTCCCTGTCAGCAGCCAATGGACCACAGTACCACATTCGGTACATTACACCCTTAGACAAACTTTCAACAGCAATCCAGCACTCTATAGCAATGGCCTGCCACAAGGGGGTCAGAAGCATCCGTAATGTGGGGGGGACACAGTGATGTGTGTAGGTGTGTGTGCATGAGCGTGTGCGCGCACGTAAAAAAAGGTGTTCACTAGTGAACAAAAAAGCAGCATTTCACCTAGATTTCCTTTAATTCCACACATTTAAAGCATATTTCTCACCAAGTTTGTGTAAATTCAGCTGTGGATTTTAAAGACATTTTAACTTTAATACACTTTAATACAGAGCGTCAAGTCGGCAGTATTGTCTTTATAGAGAAATAAAAAACATCACCACTGGACTTTTTTACTTGTGTTCAACACTACTCATCTAAATGGTGTTTCTCATGAAGTTTGAGGACAATAAGGTGTGCGGTTTTAAAGACATTTCAACTTTAATGCACCTGAACACACAGCGTCTCTTACACCTGCAGCGTCTTACAGCGTCACAGTTACTGCTAAGAGAACATGCTACAGACGTAGCACTCCTCTCAAGCATCCTCCTAACATGAATATATGTTTATGATCAATCCCCTGGTCAACCATTGCCTGCACTAAGCTGCTATACTGGCGAGCGAGTAACTCGGGTACCTCCACCTCCTCCACCTGTGCGTGTTTTCTGCGGAGGCAAGAGGCAGGAAGGGACGGTGTAGAGTTGGATGTAACCAGGAAAACCTGGAATGGAGTTTTAGTGGCTTGAGTATTCTCCTATTAATCAAGTGGAATGGATTGGTTCATGAAGAAAGAGAAACTGCGCCGCCTGAACTAATGTTTTATAGTAAAAGTGGGGGGGTCCAAATGAACGTTTTTTATTTTTATTTGGGGGGGACTTGTCCCCTTCACATTTAATGGTTGCGATGCCTATGACCTGACTGTTGTTCATGACATTTCATTCAGTGAAAGCACTTGGTTGTATAAGGTTCAATAAAATAAATCAGAAGTGTACAGAACTTATGGTTTGAAAAGCAAAATCAGTCAGACCCTGACCTCGGAGTGGGCTTGATGAAAACAGTTCGAGACTCCATCCATTGGAGATGCATATACGTATCAAGTTGGATCATTGAACATAGGACCTTGCTTTGTGACCTTGAAGCAGGGGTGATGTGAAGGGTACCCCAACCCCTCATCTACTGACGGTACATATGTGCATGAAGTTTTATTAAATTATCTTGAGCAGAGTAGAAGTTATGGCCCGGACAAGCAAAAATAAATACAATAAAATTCCCTCTGTTCTTCTCGGTGTAACTCCTCCACACTTGAATGTCTTACATCAAAAACATTAAGGTGTACTTTCATTCCCTGTTCACTTTCAGTCCAGAGAAACACTCGTCTCAAAAACTACAAACATTTACAATTCAAACTCTCAGCGACTGGGGACATCAGTCTACTGCTCGTTAATTTTTACATCTTTTGTCTTGGTCTGCCAAGGTCTAGTGCACCACGCGGGGGGGGGGGGGGGGGATAAAAGACTACTTTAGGATCATATTTTTATATACTGTATATTCAGTTCTTGTGTTATGAGTTTAAAAAAATAAATATATAAAAAGGAACAGACCTTAAATGAAAACAGATACATTCTCGCGTCTGTAAAGCTAGATTCACATCATTAAATCCGGTTCTCGACTTTATTTCTTGTCTTATTCATCAAAAAGATGCTGAACTCCAGCTGATGACAGAATGGCTGCAGGGAAGCTGAAGTGTTGCTTTCATGGTATGAGCTGGAGTGGCTAACCACGGCCATTTAGCCAGCAAGAGGACAAGCTCTGCAAACCAAGCAGAAGAAGTGCCTGAAGCAAGAGAGAACACTGGATGTGTGTGTATGTATGTATGTGTGTGTATGTGGGTGTGTGTGGTGGTATCCCACTGACAATAAAGCGTAGCTCTCTCCCTATCTAACAAAAATTGTGTGAGTGAGCAAACTCCCTGTGAAAACATAAAAAAAAAACTCATAGAGCTGCAAACAATAACATCACAGCGCTCCACTTTATACTTTTAATCAGTGCTTCAGTTGTGGTGGGTGGAGAAAACGGGGAGGTGTGTGTGAGTGTGAGGGGGCTAAATGAGGAGGGTTTTTGTAACAACAGCAAATAACAAAAGAGAAGTCTATCTTCCTCCGTACATCCCACCGTAGATTAACATTTATTGTAGTCATGTGGGAAACTGGAACTTTTCATCCATCAAATTTGATTTTTTTTTTAGCACAGATTGCATTTTCTTTCCCTTTCCAGTACAATTATTGTGGCATGACACAGACCATCTGCAGTAGACATCAGGAGATCACTGCTCACATGCTGCCTGCATGCATGCAGTGCTGCTGGGGGGTGGGGGCTATGAGCTGAAACCATCATGATTACAAAAAGCATAGTAATTAGCATGGAGTCATTTGTATTTGAGCTAAAGCATTGTGGTCAAACTCGTGCAGAACAAGTACTTTTTTTTTCAGAACCCCAGTGGCTTCAGCCATTAATGATGCTGTGAAAACTGAACATTATGGAAACAATAAACAACAGTGGTGGGTAGTATCTGCATGTGCAGAGTTAATAATAATAACTAGAGGAATTGCATTTCCTGTGAAAATGCAGTGTGAATGCTTATTACAGAAGAACTTGCTGGAAAAACAGCTGAAATTAACTGAAAATCATTCAGAAATGTAGCTGAAATGGAAGAACAAGACTAAATTAGCAGAAGAAAGCAGAAAGAACACATATTTGCTGAATTAGGTTTAAACAAGTAGAAATGAGCACAAAATGTCTAAAATCAGCAAAAAAAAAAGTTTAAATTTACAAAATAAAATCTGAAAAATAACTGAAAGGGCAAAAATAAGCTTAAATTACTAGAAGGAAGTGGAAAGAACTTAAATGAGCTATATAAAAAAGTGGAATTAGCTGAAAAAGCTAAAATTATCATAAACAGCTAAATAGTAGATGAAATAACTATCATGAATAAGCTGAAAGGAGCATAACAAGCTGAAATTGGCATAAAGGGGGTTAAATAGGCTGAAAGCAGCAGAAATTACCACAAAAAAATAATTTATCAGAAAACAGCAGAAATTGGCTAAAAAATGTTTTAAAAAAACTAGCTGAAAATGTAGAACAAGTTTTAAGTTAGCAGAAGAAAGCAGAAAGATCACATCACATTTGCTCAATTAGGCTTAAAGAAGCAAAAATGAGTACAAAGAAGTGGGTATTATCCAAAAAAAAAAAGCTGAAATAAGCAAAAATCAGCTGAAGAGTTGCTAAAAAAGCAGAAAGGAGCTTAAATTACTATAAGGAAGTGGAAAGAGTAAGTTTTTGATTAACTAGGCTGAAAAAAGTTTAAATGAGTGCAAAAAATGTGGAATTATCCAAAAAAGTTAAAATTAGCATAAAAACAGCCCAATAGTTGCAGAAATAGCAGAAAAATCTGAAACGCAGAAATAAGCTGAAAGGAACATAAGTTTAAATTAGCAGAAAGAAGTTAGAAGAAGCACGCAAATGTTGTAGTCAGCAGAAACAATCTGAAAGGAGCACTTAACAGCTGAAAAAACAGCTGAAAGTAGCTGAAAGTAGCTGACAAAAAGTGAAAGGAGCAGTTTAAGGTTGTAAACAGATCTAAAGACTGGAAGAATGTAAAATGAGCTCATTTCATTTGCAATGAGAAAGAAGTGGCAGAAAAGGCTAAATATTTCAAAAAGCTAAAGTTGCACCAATACTAAAAGTCATAACAGGATTGTCCTGAAAGAGCTCAACGTTCTGATATATGATTTGTTAAAAAGCACAGAAACTGTGGAACGAGAAAGGTGCTGCAAAACATACGGAAGAAAAATGGATAACAATAGTGTGAATGCTTCATAAACATTATTACATTAACATTATTACTAACATTAACATTATTATGTTTTGCAGCAGCAGAATAAAAGCACTGCTGTGATAAAACTAATAGTTAAGGGTGTCAGTGCACCAGTCCGTTCAGTTTTTGTCTGTTTCAAGACCCTCAGGATTGAACGCAAACGTGCAAATTAAACATCAAAACATGCACCTTGATAAAAGTGACCTGGATGATTTAAAAATGCATGAAAGACACTTCCACACATATAAAATGGGATTTTGATGAGACATATGAGAGAACTCAGCCCCGTTTGGAGCTTTATGGCTCAGACATACAAAGCATTGCAAGTTTAGATGTTTTACAGAAGGTTGAGTTTTACATGACTTCGGTGACATTTTGAAATCTGTTTTCTGATTTTACACAATCACATATTAAGTTGGATGGGTTCTGAATATTTTTCCACACATGAGTTCATGAAATTACACGCTAATATCTAAGCTGTCTAAACTCCCCCAAATTATTGCAAATCTTTTTATTCCCACAAGAATTGAACTGCACAGACATATCATAAATGAAATTGTGGGCGTTGTGGTCTCCTTTCACCCTCCCTGATGTGGGACTGGTTTTCTCTCAAATCCTCTGAGTGCAGAAAGTGCACACCCCAACATGCACACTCTTCAGCTACATTTTAACTCAAAATATTATTTTCAAAGCTTGAAGTAAAGAGTCTTTTTAACTTGGTGTATCACTGAAACTTCTGTCACAAGCATTTTCATTAAACAGCGACTGTTTCAGAGTTACTACATATTAACAGCACAATAGATTAGTGGTTAGCACTGATGTCACTCAGCAAGAAGGTCCTGGGTTCAATCTCAGGTTTGGACCTGGGTTCTTCCTGTGTGTCTGTCCTCCTTGTGAGTGTTTTCCGGGTCCTTCGGTCTCCTTCCACAGTCCCAAAGCATGCATGCCAGTCTGCCTTCAGGCCCAGGCCTCTATTGCAGCAAATATCTGTGATTTCAGTGGGATTTGTCTGGTTCAAATTAGATTGATAATGGTGACTGTACTTAGGGTGGCACGGTGGAGCAGTTGGTAAAGCTGTTGCCTCTCAGTGAGAAGGTCACCATTGTCAAATCCTGGCACAGGACTTTTCTGGGTGGAGTTGGCATGTTCTCTCCATGCATGTGTGGGTTTTCTCCGGGTACTCCAGTTTCCTCCCACAGACCCAAAACATGCATGTTAGGCTGATTGGTAACTCTAAATTCTCCCCAGGTGTGAGTGAGAGACTGAATGTTGTTTGTCTCATTGGTCCCTATGTGTCCCTGTGATGGACTAAGACCTGTCCAGGGTGTCCTCAACCACTTTGATGGCTGGTCATGGGCATCAGTGACCCCGGTGACCCAAAAAGGAAGAAGCGGGTAAAGATAATGTATGTATGTAT
Organism: Nematolebias whitei; assembly: GCF_014905685.2. Classification (NCBI taxonomy): domain Eukaryota; kingdom Metazoa; phylum Chordata; class Actinopteri; order Cyprinodontiformes; family Rivulidae; genus Nematolebias; species Nematolebias whitei. Next base: position 20,315,987 of record NC_056503.1, read on the forward strand.
GTATGTATGTATGTATGTATGTATGTATGTATGTATGTATGTATGTATG
>NC_056503.1:20316045-20333955 GCF_014905685.2 Nematolebias whitei
GGATGGATGGATGGATGGATGGATGGATGGATGGATGGATGGATGGACTGTACGCATATAGCACCTTTCTATCTAAAGATACTCAAAGCGTTTAACTCAATAATAAAACGTTTTGTCTGTGTCTATGAGCCTCTCTTTAACTTGGCAGTCAGTGAGTGACAGACTCAAGTGTGTGGTTACCATGGTGACAACAATGAGCAACTGGTGGCAGCTTTAATTTATTTGCATGTCTCATACAACTCACACATCAAAACATCAGAACTATGTTTAACTTTTTTGATTGCAAAGTTTAAGTGTGATATTTGAGCAGCTGCTCAAAAGAGTTCACAATGTTTCCAGTATTATGTTTTATTATCATAATTTTATGTGTATCTATTTATAGACATTGTCTCGCCGTGTTGCACCTGCAGCCACCTTCTGATAGTTTGGTTTGTAGAAACAAACTGACAGAATATTGACATCCTGGCCTGCTTGCTTGAGCGTATGCAACTTGTCGCGACCCAGCTGAACCCTGCAGCGCCGGCTGTTATTACCTCTGTAAATGAAACCAGCGGTGGAACAACAATCTGTGCGCTCGTTCTTCTTTTCCTCTCTCCTGCTGCGGCTCTCATGACACTGAGCGAGGCCAGCGTTGTTTCCGTCGAGGGCTGAGAAACGCCTAACTGCACCTCGCTCTGCTCCTCGTTCACAAACTGGAAAATAAAGGCAGGTGGTACTGAACCTTCCCCACCACTGCTGGGCCAGACTCACACCATCACCACCAGCCTGCCCGCTTCATTTCAGCTGAGGAGCGATGAACATTTAGACGCTTGATTCTTTGTGTGACTCGAACAAGTCTGAAAACAATGTGGCATTGATGGTTGACATGCTCCAGATGAGTCTTTACATCACAGCTGGTGATTAATTAAATAAATTAGATTATACTTTCTTCTTTTTATTCTGTAGCATGAACGAGATCAGCTCCACTGCAGTCTGGTGTAAGTGAGCCGACTTCCTCTCAGGCTGCTTTCACAACCTTCTGCACACATTTGAGTGAGCTCATTATATCTGAGAGCTGATTAATGAGGCCGTATAAATTATTGCTATTGTTACAGGCTAATAAAAAGCTTCTCCTCGCAAGGGAGCGTCTTGAAAATCAAAAGGAGGTATCCCTTATGAAATTCCAAATTTATAAGCCAGCAATCTAATGGGCCACGAGTAAAGAGTAAACTTGTTTTATTGTACTGTGAAGACTTTCTGTAAATTTACAACAAACACGATACGTCAACAACGGCAGAGTCACATGTTCTGATTCTGCTGGAAAAACTGCTGAGACAGCATAACTTTTTCTTTGTTGTCATTTTATTTATAATATTTTAATAGCTATGATCCAAATAATAATATCTCACTCAGTGATTAGCACTTGGAGTCAGTGGTGTAGTCTATGTGATACGCGGGTATACGGAGTATACTCAATAGAAAAGCTTGGAAATTACAGGATACCCACTTAAAAGTGCCCAATGTGACATATCACTGGGCCCGTGTCATTGTCAACACATCTGGAACATTTATAGATACACTGAGTTGGTTCAACCTGCTTTTTGTATAATTACTGGTAATACTTCTGTATTTACTACTTAATACTTGAACATGTTTTGCTTTGATACTGTTTTATACATGTTATAACATCTTTTTAATACAAAGCCAACTGTTGTACAAAGTTTGTTGTACATTTATTCAAATATAAGTATCAGAAAATTTTTGAAATGTTCAGTATGCTTAAAACTTAAACTAAAATTGACTATTACATTGTAGTAACTGGTGTACTTTGATTTCCAAGCATAGTATACCCACTACAAAAAAGTAGACTACACCACTGCATGGAGTTTGTGTTTTATCTATATACACACAAGATTTTGGCACCACATATGAAAAACTGATTGAATCATAGCTGCCTGTGCATTATACTGTAAATACATTTTTAGGTAATATAAAAGTCATTATTTACAATGTTATTTGTAGAGAATAATTATTATTAGAAAAAAGCTCCAGGTGATTTGAAGTCAGGCAGTAATAAACACGTCTGTAAGTAATGCTTTCATCATCATGATATCATCCAGCATCCATAAAGTCAAAATTATTTATAAAGCACATTTAGAAGCAGCAGCTGTTATCAAAGTGCTTAACAATAAAAACTGATGACAGGAATTTAAAGAAAAATAATAACAAAAATGAATTAAATGCATCAAAAGAACAAAACCTAAAAACACAGAACAATAACTACTAAATCAAATCACACTGTGTTGAACATCAGAGAAGACTGATGAGTTTTTAGCAGAGATTGAAAAACAGGAAGTGAAGTGGTCTGTCTGATGTTGGGGCAGATTGTTCGAAGTTTAGGGTCCACGATTGAAAAGCCCGATCTCCTCTGAGCTTCAGTCTTGTTTTTAGAACAGACAAAGCAGCTGATCAGATGATCTCAGTGCCCGAGAAGGAACATATGGTTGAAGTAGGTCAGAGAGGTATGAGGGTTCAAGGTCATTCATGCACTTAAAGGTCAACAGGAGAATTTTAAAACCAATTTTGATATGAACAGGAAGCCAGTGAAGAGAGGACAAAACTGGTGAAATATGGTCCAACCTATGAGTTCCTGTTAAGAGCCGAGCTGCAGCATTTTGGACGAGCTGGAGACGTGAAATGGAGACCTGACTGACCCCAACATAGAGAGTGTTACAGTCCAGTCAGTAATGAAGGCATGGACTAGTTTTTCCAAGGTCAAATCTGGACAACACAGATTAAGATTAGCTATCTGTTTTAATTGGAAGAGACTTTTCTGCAGAACAGGTTTTATTTTTTTTTTAAATTAAAACTTGAAGTCAGAGTCTAAAAGAGTCATCTCAAGGTCATCTCGGGGGCTAAAATGGGATAGAGGTAGGGAGGCCAACTTAGGACCAGAAAGTTGCCGTTCTACTCCCAGTCATTCCCACATGTTGTGGTATTTCTGCGCAAGACAACTGATCCCCAATTGCTCCCCAGGGGCTTACATAGCTGCCCACTGCTCCACCTGGGTGTATCCCATTTGTGATGGGTTAAATGCAGAGAACTAATTTCATCATTGTATGGGAACATACAATGATGATAATCTCAGACTTCCCTAAAACCATCCTGAGATTAGTAACAGACTGCTTCAGATATGGCTGAAGAGACTCAAGGTTTACAGGATCAAACTGTTTAAACAAGTTTTCTGATCATTGAAACTTAAAACAATTGAAGCTATCCATGCCTTGATGTCATCAAGATATTTTAACAGAGGGTGAATGGAGCAAGAACTGTTGCATTTCATGGGCAGATAAATCTGACGATCATCGGCATAACAATGAAATGAAAGACCAAAGCACATCAGAGGTGGTCCAGAAGTGGATTTATACCTCAGCACACCCTGACTTACTCCACTGTTACAATGAAAATTTGTTAAATCTACTTTTTATATGATGAAAAAAATGAAATAAAAACAGTTGTTTTACATTAAAATGGGTTATTGACTCTTTGTACATATTTTTTAGACTAAAAAACATTATATAAGTAAACAATGTATCCTTGGTTTGTTGTTATTTTTTCCACAAATACTCAGTTTTAGATAAAAGCTTGAATTTAAATCCCAATACAGCATTCTCCATTTTCAGTTATAATAGCTCTTAATTTTATACATTTTATTTTCTTCATTATGCGTTACACATTTTAATGTGAGCTTGTCAAATTCAGTCCATCCAAAATCTTGTGCTTCCAAGACCAGCTGTTTTGTCTTCCCTGTTAAGAGTTTATTTTCTAACATGCTGAACTGCACTTTAAACATTTAAGGCACTAAAGACATAAAAAGTATTTTAATAAATATTGTTTTTATTTCATTATTGAGTCAATTTTTTATGCTCTTATTCAAAATGTCTTACAATGGGAGGCTACATCTGTTGCAACGGATCTTTTATTTTCATTGTTTTACAAAAATGGAAATACTTATTTGATCTAAAACGACTCACATTTTCACGTGGCCCAGCACCTGCACCCTGGACAGTCTCTTCATGACTGAGTTTCCAGCCATGGCTGACTGAGGCGCCGTGCAGAAACGGGGGGTTTCAGGCCTGTCTCTACATGCTGAACACTAATAGAGTTGACATCAAAGATTTCCCTCCTGCTGTGACAGGCGAGTAGATGGATACACTCACTCTCTCCCTCTTCATCTTGCCTCTCTGTTCAAAACCCATCGCCCTTCTCTCCCTGCTTCCCTGCTATTTCTCTCTTTCCACCTCCCACCTCCAGTGGAGGAGAGCGGGCCGGAGTGTCACCTTGCTCAGTTTGTGCCCAGAGGCTCCTGGCTAGATGATGATTTATAGCAGAGGAAAGCAGGAGCTCAGAAGATGAGGCTGGTGGATGACCAGGTTTAAAATCACTTGTGGCGGAGCTTGAGAGTGTAGCATGATGAATGAATGTGGTGTAGGTGTGCCAATCAAGATGTTCCATCAAAATGAAGCAGGTTTTAGATCCATCACCAGCAGTGGGGAGGGGGGTTGTCCTCTATTTTGTTGTTCTCCAACTTCTGTGGATTAAACTGAAAAATGGTTTCACAAAAAAAAGATGAGAATCCTCTCAGGACTGAACATTGTCTTTGTATTTCTATATTTTAAGGTCCTCTTGAATACACTTTGAAAAAAACTGAGCTTCATTCAGCGCCTGAACAAGCAGTACACCTATATGCCCTGTCGATGAGGGATCTGAATTGTAAATGTTTGTAGATTTAAAGATGAGTGTTTTTCTGGACAGGGATTAAACAAGGAATGGACGTAAACATTAATGTTTTGGGAAGCAAGATATTCAAGTGGTTACACTGTGGAGAAGAGTTTGTTTGTTTGCTTGTTTGTTTTTGTTTGTCCACGGTGGTTCAGAGTGACAGATCCTGGCGAGTGGAGGAAAACATTTTATACACCACCAGGTGCAGTGGTGGAGCCAGTGGGTGGCCAATGGTGACCTTAGCCACCATAGATTAATCTTCAGTAACCCCAATCATTTGATTAACCAAGTTATTATACTGTTTAAAAATATAATTACCTCAAATAATTGGGGTGACCAGTTCTCACACACAATAGTATGGAAATATTTCACTAAAGATGATTCTTCCGGTTCAACTACTGTAAGGAAACAGAAAATGAATCAACTTCCTGACTGTTTGAAGCTTGTTGCGAACCGGTGTTACACCATATTCTGTGACCACTGTATATTGTGACCATAGGGGGCAGTGTTGCATGCACTGTTGCAGGTCATAGAATATGGTGTAACACCGGGTCTAATCGACCGAACCAGAACCATCTTCCTCTGACCTTGTTTCACAAACAAAAAGCAAAAAATTTTAATCTCTAAACCTATAAAAACCTATAAACATATTAATCTCTAAAACTAAATCTAATGCACACCACAGCTGGTGGTGGTGTGGGGTGGTCGTCTGCCCCACTGTTTTTATTTTTGTTTTTTACGTGCTGCACATAATAATTTTGTTGTTCCTGCGACTTATTTGCAGTATGATAAACAGTAGGAGCATAATATACGCTCCCAAAGTTTTGTTGGTCTTTTTTTTATTTTTGTAAATAATGACTTTTTTTTTGCAGTTTTATTTATTTATTTATTTATTTATGCATCTTTAGATCCTATGACATCATCAAGTACTTGAGTTCTATTCGAGTTTTATTATGTTAATGTCGGGTTTAAAACTGATGTAATCTTTCAAACCGTTATATATATATATATATATATATATATCACTAATGAGGAAGTGAGGAAGAGGTGGAAGGTGAGCCTGTGATTGGAAGGTCACCGGTTCAACACCCTGGACCAACAACATCAAAATGTGAGTAGGAAAGGTGAAGCACCTACACCTGCCTCCACCCTTATTTGCCCCTCTCTGGGCCCTTGGGCCGTTAACCCCCAGCATTGGCTCCTTCGAGCATCCTAGTTGGCAGCTCTCTGTTCCACATAGAGGGCTGTGGTAGCTCGGTGATCTGTGGTTGTGTCAGGAAGGGCATTTGGCGTAAAAACAATTTCCAAGTCTTCGTGCGACTTAGTTCACTGTGGCGACTCCTGAAAGAGGGAGCAGCCGAAAGAAGAAGAAGTAAAAAGATATATGATCGTAATAGTGAATAGTCATTAATGCGAGCATCATTATCTGGAGCAAATTCTGAAGTGTTAACAGTTTGAGTGAGCCAGACCCCACTTCTCACGACTAGCAGTCCGCCCGGCGTTCATACGCCATGAGTCATACAACAGCAAGTCAGCCAGACAGATCGGGCCTGGCTCTCCATCTGAGTCCAGTCGTATGTCAGGGATATCACAAGCACATATTGTTACTCTGTTCTGTCATCTCCCTGCGAACATACTGTCCATCAAGAAAAACTGGAAATCTGTCAGCTGACATTCCAAAAGAAGGTTGATTTATTGTTTTATAGTCAGAGCAGAACATTTAGACCTCAGATATTCCTGCAAAATGAAGTTTTCATTTAATCATCTGAAAAACTGACCCTGTTTACAACCTACTTGTTACAAACACCTACTGAGAAGGATCTTAACACATATGTGTCCAGGTGTACAGCAATTTTATGATTTTGGGGAGTTTACTGTGGTTGTTTGTTTTTTCACACATGTTGGTGAAGTGCAAAGTAACTACTAAATAAATTTTATCACCCAAACAATTTTCAACAGACATTTAAGAGTGTTAACTTCTAATTGTACTGATTTTAATATTTGGGCTAATTGAAATAAACAGATATTAATGTACTTTAATAAACTGAAACGTTTAAAATAATTTCTGAAAAAAAGGTACTACTTACTTATGGGGGCGGGGGATGTTATAGTTTACAGATGTTTGTTTTTTAACTGTATAACTTTTTTTAACCTTTAAAAATAGTCAACAGATTCAACAGGTGATAGATATAAAGGATGGTTTTGTAATATGCCTGCTTTTTAAAGTGCTGTTAAGGCTCTGTGGAAAGGTTACAAACAAATGATGTCTTGAACAGTTTGCAGAGACAAAATTTGCTTTTGATTGGACTGATGAGCTGATGGCTGATTCAACTTGAGCCAAGAGCAAAACGAGTTGTTGCCGCCTTAAAACAAGTTCAGTCAAATATCCATTGTTGAGACAAATGTGTATTTTCATGCATTCATAATGCATCATCTGTGTTCTACTTAAGAAGATTTAAACATTATACTCTGTCTAAAAAAGTTAAATCTGGTCCTCTGGACATTCAAAAAAACATAACAAAGCAAATCAACAAAAAATGTAGAAACGTTTCGTCTCTCGTCCGAGAGACTTCCTCAGTCTGAGGTGCTGTATTCAGCTTAGTCTCTTAAATAGCACCTTCTTAGAGTGGATCAACCAGTTTTACTGCTGACAACCAAAACCAGCTGATCACATGCTCAAGAAGGACCATCAGCCTAACAATGGATCATTAGCACACTGATGGCTGTTTACTGTTCACAGAGGGCTGAGTGATACTAGCAATCACAGCATTGTAAGAGGGGGACAGTTGAACCCAGCATGTGATCAGCTGGTTTTGGTTGTCAGCAGCAAAACTGGTTGATCCACTCTAAGAAGGTGCTATTTAAGAGACTGAGCTGAATACAGCACCTCAGACTGAGGAAGTCTCTCGGACGAGAGACGAAACGTTTCTACATTTTTTGTTGATTTGCTTTGTTTTGTTTTTTTGAATGTCCAGAGGACCAGATTTAACTTTTTTAGATTTTTCTACCTGGATTATTGAGCATGCATCAGGATATTATACTCTGTCCTATTTACTGACTATGATTGTGACTGAACAAGGGTACCATGTAATCATCTTCACTGTGACCAGGAACAGAACGAACTGGTTGTTTTCATATCCTCAAGGGTTGATTGATGAGATATTGATATGATAGAGCTGATATGATATGGTGACATGTCTCAGGCAGAGTCCTTGACTCAGATCCACTCCTTACCGTCTGCATGTGGACCTTTTGATGAAGGCTCAGAACATGGAGGGGAGGAGTTGAGGCCTGGACTAGAAGATTGCTCTATTAAACTAATTAATCTGGTCCAGAGAGTTAGAGCAGGTCAGGGTTTCACATGGATGAGAGCACTGAGAACAGTGTAGTCTTGTAATTGCATGTTCTATGAATGTTTGGACTGCTCTCCAAAGCTTGGTAAATAAATCTGATGAACTACACCTTGGTCTGTTCTGGGAATTTCCTTTTTTGTCCCACGACACCATGTAGATACTCCTTTTTAACCTGTAAACCACTAATAGTTTTATTTTGCAATTATTTGGTCAATGTATTACAATATTCATGATTACATTTTTGGCAAACCTTTTTGAGGGCTGCGCTGAAAAGGTTACTGCTAACTGCTGATACCACGATTTTCACTTGCAGATAATATACAAATCTTTGTAAATAGCCATTCGATATGTAAGTAACATTAATAACAATGTTATTACACACTGAAATACAGTTGGGAAAGTAAAACCTTTATGATCCTTACCTGCAGGTGTTCACAAATAAAGAAATGTGATCATTATATGTAAAAAAAAAAAAAAAAAAAACAAGTGCATGAATTATTTTCACCAACTTTTGCTCTTCATGTAGCAAAGCTTTGATTGTTTTCCAAGATGATGTATACACACGTTGGCCTAACCTGTTCCAGTACCATCACTGACACAAATCTGGGTAGATACTTTTTAACAGGTTAAACTACTTACCCATCATTAGCCGTTAGCATAGCTGGATAAAAAAACTGCCCTTTGTTTGTAACACATCATGGAGCAAATGGGGAATATTGGAAACACGCTCCATCCAGTCATCTCTTGTGAGCATAACTTAAAAATAAGTAAGATACCAATTTCCATTTTTCTGTGTGGCTGCATTCATGTGTAAAAATGTTCCTTTCGAGAAACTGGTTTACCATATAAAAATACAAGATGGTCACTGCCGTATGGAAACTGACCATGCCTATATTTTGAGGCAACTATTCTTTCTAGTTTTCATATTGCTTAAAAGTATATAATTTCGTCAAATGATTGTGGTGGCCGAAGATTAATTTATGACAGCCATCTTTGTCTCACACTCTAACTACAGGCGTAGACTTATTTAAGCAAACCATTTCAGCTTGGCTTCCATTAGCAGGAATCAAGAGAACAAACTGCTTTGACTCTTTCTTCTCACAAGTGTTGAACAAATACCGTAATAAAAAACTATAAAGACAATTTGGAGTTCAACCGAGGCTCGGAGCAAGCCACCTCACTCGGCCGTGGGTTACACGCTCACACGGCGTTGGTAAAACTGTCCTCTATCAGGATATTTCAAAGCTCCACAACTGGCCCAGTTCCTTGCATGTGGCAACAAAAGCGTCACCACGCAGTAATGAATCAAATTAAGTGGAATGTCAGCTAGGCTAACAGAACTCTCCTTCTCCCCTCAGCAGGAAAAAGAAATAGTTTCATGCCTCCAATTTGTCTTTCCCCGTCCTCTCTGGCACATATTTTTGCATTTCATCTCAAAAGAAAAGCGAAAAAGAAATGATGCTGCTGGCAACGACATGACGTGCAGCAACACGGGAACAAATCAAATGGGATGGAAGAATATGCATTGATTTTCCAGTCAAAAGTAGATTACAGATTACAGATTACAGAGCAAGACCTTTGCTTTGGGCTGGATGTAAACATAAAGACTAGCATGAAGCATATTTGATGAGGGGGGGTGGGGGGCTGCACCTGTGCTGTACCTCCCTCCTCTCATCCCCGTTTCATTTTACCTCCCTTCATCTCTGCTGCAAAGATTAAAGGGATGAATGTAAAGAAAAACTACGACAGGAAGAGCAACGCTGATGAAATGATGATCCTGACATGAGGAAGTGTTAAAAAAAACAATGCAAGAAGGAGAGAGCGGCAATTTTAATAAATAAATTAAGACTTTCAGTAATAAAAAAAAGCTTTTTGAGGCTTCAGGGCAAAGGATATAAACAGATCATTTAGTTGTTTTATCTGTGTTTAACTTCTAGTCTTTGGGGGGTTTTTTTTACATCTATAGTATTTTTTCGTCATTCATGCTTCTAAAATGTTTTAGAACAATGTTATGGAAAAATAAGTTAACAAAATAAAGCAATAGCCCAGTAAACCTTTGTAAACCAGTGAACATTTTTTAAAAGTGCGTTCTTATCACTGATAATATGCAGCTTCGCCCACATCTAAAACCAGAAGCTTTTTTTGTTAGCTTTATTTAACCATTTTCCTAAACCTAACCTTACACTTGACCCAGAGCACTGACCCTAAATTTAACCCCCTGACCCTTGACCCTTAACTTAACCCCCTGACCCATGACCCTTAACCTAACCCTGACCCTTTTATCAGCGATAAGAATGTACCTTTAAACCTACTAGGAGGTACAGGAGGGACAGTCTGAACACAACCTATGGGGATGATAACAACTGATAACAGCCATTTAATGGCTGATAACATTCGAAGCATGTGATTGTTTTCATGTGCATGTGATACAAACACAAAAAGTGAAATTAAATATCTTAAAAATTAGGAAACCTATTTATTTGTTTATTATTATTACTATTTAATAATACTATTTAATATTTAATATTATCCATCCATACATCCATGATCTTTTACCCACTTCTTCCATTTTGGGTCACGGGAGTCGCCGGTGCCCATGTCCAGCAAACATTGTGCGAGGGGCGGGGTACACCCTGGACTGGTCTTCAGTCCATCACTGGGACACATAGAGACAAATGAGACAAACAACCATTCACTCTCTCACTCACACCTAGAGACAATTTAGAGTTGCCAGTCAGCCTAACATGCATGTTTTTGGTATGAGGGAGGAAACTGGAGTACCTGGAGAAAACCCACGCAGAGAGAGAACATGCAAACTCCACCCAGAAAGGCCCTCGGACTGGGATTTGAACCAGGGACCTGCTCGCTGAGAGGCAGCTCTACCAGTTGCGCCACCGTGCTGCCCTTAATATTAATATTTAATAATTTAATAGTACAATTTATTATTTATTACTATTTATTTATTTGTTTATTTAGACAGGAAACCTGGCACAGTACTCATACTTTAACCTATTTTGTCACATAAATGGCTTATTTGTTTTAACTTGGTGCAGCCAGAGTGAAACAGGAAGTGACATCAAAGGAGAACTCTATTAAAAGGGGAATTTCCTGGCCTTTGTTTATTAAAACAACATTACTTGAACTTTGACCTTTCATCTCTCTTATAGACACTCATAATAATCTAAAGAAACATTAGATTCTTCTCTACTGTCTGTGTTGCCATTCTAACAACACTCTCTTTACATGCAGGTGTTCCCCTTTGGCATCACTTCCTGTTACTGTGCATGGCAGAATCTCAACAAGCGTTCATCTCATTAGCTTTTTTTGCAATGCGTTATTATTGTTATCCGTCCAAAAATGTATTCATAGTTATTGCAAAATTTGATGTCACATTTTAAAACTCAATGTTTTCCTCACAAACTAAGCGTGCTGCTTTGCTTCAGACTTCTGTAAATGAACACTCAGAGATCCATATAGGTCTCCTTCTATTTGCCGAAATGATTCAACGGGAACCACTGAATGTTGGAAGCAGTGTGAAAGTCTATTTGCATAGTTGGGAACCAGAAGGTGTATCCAGTGTCTTGAGGGCGCGGGGAGAAGATGAACAAGGGAAGCGGCGCAAAACCGCCTCTATATATAGCAAGTAATCTGTCATCTCTTTTTTGTCATCTCCCTTCCCCTCGTTTCAGCTTTGAGGAATGAGGGATTGATGTTCAGAAGATCAGAGAAAGTAAGAGGGATCATGAAGGCTTGGTGAGGGGAGAATAAATAGGGCCAGAGTGTGTGTGTTTGTATGTAAGTGTGTGTGCATTGAGCGATCGATGGCTGCAGTTCATGGAGACCCAGTTACAGCTGGCACGAGTCCAAACGCAGTACTTAAACTCTCAAAAGTTCTGACAAACAGGATATACATCTGACGGTTTGCTCTCAGGAATATTTCTGCTTAATTTCATCTTAAACTGCAAAGACAAAATAAAAAATCCTCTCGATCTGCAGAACTGCTGCTGCCAAGAGTCAGATGGGTCTGAAGTGGATTCTGTTTGAACGTCCTGTCGGATGTGACAGGTCAGATTCCATGAAAGAGATCTGTCTTCCAGTTAGAGACAAATATGCTTTATACCCCCCCCCCCCCACACACACACACACACACACACACACTTCTTACGAAGCTCCAATTCATAAGATTCACCTTGTGGTCACGTCAAAGGTGAGCTGAAAGAGATGATACAGCAGGAGTAAAGGCGTGGAGGTAAAAACATACAGTAAGTGGGAGAAAAAGGCAACGAGACAAAAGGAGCAAAAATTTAAAATTAATTACAGGCCGATGATTTCTTGGAGGATATTGCGTCACATTTTATGCCAGAAAAATGACAGAAATTACAGTTATTTGATCATCCTGTGAAAACAAAATAATGCCCGATCTGATGCATAGTTGAGATATCTCCTGTGATCATCCATATTTAAGTAAATATCTGCACATCTGACTGAGTCATGGCTATTTTGTGTTTTCTAAGATCCTTATAGCAGCTGTCTTGGGTTGACTGAAAACGTTAGCTGTAGAAGTTTTAATATTTTCTGAACGTTTCATTAAATTGTTACACAGCTCCATGAAATATTTTACTTGTACAACAGAAGAATAAACACTCTCACATAGAGGCAAGATAAAACGTTATTACTCGTCTTTCACCTTTCAGCCTCAGGCCATAAACAGAAGAAACATTAACCAGTCTGAGAGGGAAAATTAACCAGTCTGAGAGGGAAAATTAACCAGTCTGAGAGGGAAAATTAACCAGTCTGAGAGGGAAAAAGATGTAGGAAAAGCAGAGAGATTTCTTAACAAACAAGCAATATGCCGATGTCACCCTCCACCACCAGGTGTAATTGCTGAGCTAGAGGGTGGCCTGTGGTGGCCTTAGCCACCATATATTATTCTTTAGCCACCCCACTGGCCACCACACTACTTTTAAGAACCTACACTTTTAAGCAATATAAAAGCTAGAAAGCATAGTTTCCTTAAATTATAATGGAAGTCGGTTTACACGTTTATTGTTGGAGGCCATCTTGAATTTTGACGTGACAACCCAATTTACATACATATTGAACATTATTATTGATATTGTTTATCTTATTTCTTATATATTGTATTGTTTATTAACATTTTAGGAACTTTTGTGTGAAATCTTTTTATCTTTTTATCTGTTGCTGCTGTTGCTGCTGATACACTGGAATTTCCCATCCGTGGGACAATAAAGGCTGTTTCTATTCTATTCTATTCTATTCTATTCTATTCTATTCTATTCTATTTATAATAGTGACAGTTTCTATGACTAGATGCAGCCAGAGACCAAAAATGGAAGTTGGTACCTGACCTGTCGTTATCGTGCTCACATGATGAATGGACGGATTGAGGGTATTTCCAGATTTCCGTCTTCACTCCATGACATGGAACAATTATAAAAACAGGCAAATGTAAATGTAGCAGCCCAAACAATGCAAATGGCAAATGCCTAAAAGCAAGACGTACACATTAAGGAGCAGTTTGAGGCTAAATTTTATCATTCTATTAGTTTCATCTACAACAGAAAATGTTTACCAAGAGAAAAAAATCAACACTCTCGAGGCTGCTGTTGTTACACCGTGTCATTTTACATCGTTAGTGTTTGGTGTATATCTTAGATCTTTTAGCGTACCGTTTGGCGTTCGTTTAACGTATATCTTAGTGTATATTTTAGATCCTTATTTACTGTTTCTTTTTATACTTCATATTTTGCTCTTTTTGGGTGTAACTGGGACCCTGTGTACATAATTTAATTCCACCTCATGTACCACATGTGATGGAAACGACGGTAAAGTTGACTTGAACTTGAAGAATTCTATGATGTGCAACTGGTTAAGGTAAAACCTGTGGGCAAGCACTAAAGAAAGCCAGATCATTCAACTAACTCCACCATTCCCTGACAGTTCAGCTAGCCAGTGAGCTCCAACTAGAAACACTTTCTTTGAATAATTCAGAAAGGTGTAAATAAAATATATCCAGTGGCCTCTACAAAAAAAATAACCTGGAAACAAGATAACTGCCATGCTGAGTAATGAGTTCTGCTGTAATAGATGAGTTCAGAAATGACAGATGCACACACACACACACAAAAAAAGAAAAACCTTCCCCAAAAAATTAGGTATTCACATTGATATTCAAGAAGACAGAGCACTGTTTTATTTAAAGCAAAATATTTTATTGATATATGTGTTTTTGATAATGACACTGAAGCAAAGTCGGCAGATTTGCTAGGAAGTCATAAAAGAGATGGTTGCAATCACGTCTAAAAGTAGGACAATAAGTTGGGAACGATATTAGTCATCGAGTACGCAGTATACTATAATTTTTGCACAATAAGAGCTGATAGCAGGACATTTATTGCCCATACAGAAAACACAATGTTTTCTGTTTAATGTATGAGAGCTGTGGTCAAATGACGTCCCAAACAGATTGCGTCATAACCAGTCATTCACACGTTATTAAAATATTTGCATCAAAATGGCAGAAAAAAACCACGACAGAGGCAGGTGGAGGGTGAAAAAGACAAGAAATGAGAGCACTGGTAACAAGAGGAAAAGATGAATTGGCCACAACACACTGAGCTTTCTCAAGTGTCCCACTGGTCCTGCAGCGCTAACACACTGCGGTGATGTAGTGGTCACAATATGTGCCAAAACTACAATCGAGCCGGAGCCGAAATCAATACACGCTGCAGTCGATACCCCATGGTGGCGCCTGTGATTATGACCATCCCTTCAAGGTGGATCTGATTGCTTTTGCTCAAGGGCGTTTGCTCCTGACGCACCAAACCCTTTTTATTTTTATTTTCAAAAGGTCAGTCCATAAAAAGCCCGTCTCATTTTCTTAGTTCACCTTTGTGTTTCTCAGGCTATGTGGTAATTGTATTTAAATGGGAGTGGCACAGTGGTGAAGTTGGTAGACCTGCCACCTCTCAATGGGAAGGTTGTTGGATCAAATCCCAACTGGGATACAACCAGAAAGCCTTTGCATGTTCTCTCCGTGCATACGCGGGTTTTCTCCAGGTACTCCGGTTTCCCGCCACAGACCAAAACATGCATACAGACTGATTGGTAACTGTTAGATCACATTAGCAGCAGGCCAAATTAACCACTGCCCATATTGAAACTGGGTACAGTTTTTCCCAGTCTAGATTCTACCCCAGGGGTGTGAAACAGAAAAGGCCAGACTACACCAATCTAATGTGGTTTTCAGTCTCAAATAATGTCTTGTTATTTAATATGTATCAGCATAGTTATGAACTGTGACTTCATTTTAATAATAAGTTGGTTGCCAGCATTGCAAGTAGGGGTGTAGAGCTTGGTGGGGCAAGAAGGGATGGGCGATATTTTGTTTTTATTGTCCAGTTTTTACATTTTATTTTTTTTTATATTAGACATAATTTATGATCTCTATTAGGTATTTAGTAATGAATATAATTAAGTAATTCTTGCGTTTATGACTCAACAACACCCATATCAAGGAGTTATAATCTGACCTAAGGGGTATGAACTGACCTAGGTATATCCAGAGTATAATCTAGACTAGGCCCATTTAACCCCAGGTATAGTCTGAACTGGGTGTATACTGTGGCCTGTTACACCGGGTCGTGGAGAGCTGATGTCTACAGAGAACATGTAAACTCCACCCAGAAAGGATCCGGATGGGATTCAATCCTACGACCCTCCTGGTCAAAGGCAGCAGCTCTAACCACTGCTCCACTGGGCCACCCATGCAGTCTAAGTATTTATGCAATTTAAATATACTGATGAAATCGCTGAGTGACTACAACCACATTCAGTCCTGGCAATAATTGTGTGTGTGAGGGCATTTATTGTGAATCAACTGGAATTTCAGAGAACATCTATCAGCCTGGTAGGCTCAAACAATTCAACTTCCTAAATCCATTAGATCTGCAGTTACTTCAGCATCCGATCTCCAAGGTTAATAAACTTCAAAGATGTGTCCGGGCTGATCCCAGAGAGGCTGACATCTGACGACAGCTGCACTTCCTCTTTGCTCCCTCCCTCTCCGGCATTTCTTACCTTCCACTCTGTGTCAATCACAAAAATAAATAAAAAAAATCCCTTCCTGCAGCCCAAACCTTTCGATCAAACAACAGAGTCCCTGTTTTTCTTTTACAGAGCTTAGATTTCCATCGTCTTGTTGTTATTTTTATTTACTAGCAAGGATGATTGTTTAATTGAAAAACTAAGCACAGTGTCAGTATCAGTCAGACAAACAGGCACTTCGTGTGTGTGTGCGTGCGTGCGTGCGTGCGTGCGTGCGTGTGTGTGTGTGTGTGTGTGTGTGTGCGTGTGTGTGTGTGATTTGTATCTTAAGCTTCCTCTCAGCTCATTTTTCTCTGACACGACACTTTCTAAATTAGCTGCCTGACTCTAACCTCTGCCCGAGCCTCAGTGCTTGAGTTCGTGCTCACAAGAACATCTCCCTGACTTTACAGAAAACCTCATATTGGGACATCAAATATTTGTCAGTGTGAAAACTAAACAAAACAACACATCCTCATTGAAACTACATGATCCATATTCCACTGCAGTATACAGTCACGATCTGTACTTTCAGATACAAAAATTGCTCAATGCAAAAGTAGGACGCACAAATGACCAACTTGGTGACTAGCTGAAGACTCCTAATTATGACAAAATTAGAAAAATTTATCTTGGAATCACAATAAAAAATACTTTTTACATAAGTTGCCTAAATGTTGGACATATGCACTATAATCTCCTGGCAAAATTTAGATCAAAATTTGCCAAAAGTATACAAAATAAATACAGTTTCTGCACATTTGCCAGATGAAATGGTAACGTTTGACACTTGCAACTGCCTTTAGACAATCATGAGAGTGTTGTGCAAAAGTGGTGCAATTGTTAAGCATGACAATTAGGAAATCTGGACACATACTGTAAATACAGAGCCACTGCTAGTTATTTTCAAATTAGTAAAACAATTGTGCAAAGAGAATGGGCCTACATATCAACACCATCAAAACAGAGACTGTGTATTGGCACCGCAGAAGAGTTCTTCATTGATCATACAAAATTAGCAAATGTCACTCATCTGAAGTATCTTGGTAGCTTTGTCACCAGTGACTGTTTAATGAAAGAGGAACTTACTTCTTGGATTCATGCAACTTCCTGGACTTTTTGGACAATTACCAATAAGAGTTTTGGACTCACACGACCTCACCATGCCCACCAAAGTCAAAGTTTTACGATCAGTGTTTTATGCCTTTGTTACTGTGTGGAAGTAAAACATGGACACTATCCCAGCAGGAAGTCAGACAACATACAATCCAGCAACACCTTCATCTGAATATGAGCATTAAATGGGATCAGTTATTCAGAAATGAGGATAACTTGGTATGTTCAGGTGTTGGAGACGTTGGACTGAGGCTGGTTGGAAGCTGTCTGCACTGGTTCGGCCATGTTTGTAAACTGGATGATGACAGACCTCTGAGAGATGTTCTGTTTGATGAACTGATTTAGGGAACTTGACCTGTCAGACGACCAACACTGAAGTTTAAAAACACTTGTAAAAATGCTTTGAAGAGTGCTCAGTGGGACACTGTTGTGAACGATAGACCAAAACGGACAGAGCTGAGACGTAAAGTGTGTGACACTCACAAGGACGTCATAAAAGTTAGTGGTTAAAAAAAAAAAAAAATATATATATATATATATATATATATATATATATATATATATATATATATAT
>NC_056503.1:20333965-20344328 GCF_014905685.2 Nematolebias whitei
TATATATATATATATATATATATATATATATATATATATATATATATTTATATACACACCGGCCTTGGTTAAGCAATTGTTTGTTTGTTTTTTTCACCAGAGGATGAGAAAAATATAGAAGCTGCTGGACGAGGAGTCCAACCTAGATGAAGTCATGGCTGTCAAACTGAAGGCCGCAGCAGATCTCCTAACTGTTGCTGAGATGAAGAATGGCCCCGTCACACAAAGCTATCGTGTATTGTCAGTTATTTCCAGTTGCAGTTCCTGTCACAATTTTGTTTCATACGTTGCTAACACATTTCAAAGTTCTCACATTTCACTTTCACCCTCACAAAACTAAATTAAGGATTGAACTATGACCTATAGCCTATTAGAGGAAATTGAGAAGTCTTGAATGTTTTAAAATATTTTAGAAACTATCTTGTGAATGCCATTACAATTTGTTGCCAAAAGTTGCAGCCCAGATATGAGTACTGCCATATTGTATATGTGGAGCCTCAGGCTTTAACAAAGTCACAGACCTTGTTGAAGGTGCACACGAATGTGTTTGTACTTAATTCAGAGGAAATTACCAACACCTTTTGAACCCAGCATTCAGATGCTTGAAGGTTTGATGATTAATGTGTCATTGGTGTAATGAATACTGCTCTTTTCCTTCCGTTCTTGTGCCAGGCATCTGTCCACCTTGCACATGCAGAGAGAAAGTAATATTGTGCAAGGCTGGAGGGCAGTGTACAGACAGCCAACATGCTGTAGATTAGCTAGAATAACAGCAATCTGAGACCTGTCTCCAACTTAATCAGCTCACTGTTACAACAATCAAAACACAACTAGCATTTAGTCACAACAAATATATGGGAAAATCAAAATCAGTAACACGTAGTTTCATATTTCAGGTTGTACATGTATGAGCGCTGTACATGTTGAGCGTGTGAAAACAATGGAAGCTGCTGAATGCTGCCAGCTATGAGGCAGTGAAGGGCAGGTTAATTTACAGCAGACATCTGATCACACGCAGGCCTTGGAGTAACAAATTGGCATGTGCTGCTAATTGGAAACAATGTTGGCCTCATCTTTAAGGGGTTTATAATCTGCAGCTTTTGGAACCACCAGATGAAAGACAAGACGAGTGAGGTGGGTGCAGCCACTCCTTTGTGTCCTTTCGCTTCAAACATCCAGTGCAGCCTGTGTCTGTCACATAAATGCTGTCTTTTGTGTGTGTGTATTTGTGTGTGTATCAAAAGTCAAGGGGTCAGACAGAGTATGCAACTGTAAGTAAAAGTAAGACGAATGACTGGCAGGCTGTTCGAAGGAGGGTCGTGACATTTCAGTCCTTCACTGGAGACACAGCCACGGTGATCGGACCCAGCGTGGCTCTGGATCCTGAACATGTCCCATCAGAACCAAGGTGCATTGCTCTGCATGATAAAGAGTCAACTCAGCATCAGATGAACTCTCACAGAGACGGGGTGACTTTAAGAACGAAGTTAAAGTGCTCAGTCAACCTGAACTTTAAAATACAATCATCATGTTTGCTGGCCTGTCTGTTAGCAAATATCACATAATCTACTGGTCAGACTTTAATGCAGTCTGTACGTAACCATTAACTGCTCTGGTGTCCAGATATGAAACAGTAGAAAAGTGAAAACCTACTACGTCCACAGTACATGTACAAATACAACTAAGCCATCTGACAGTTATTTTTGTAATAATCAGTTACTAATCTGACTTAGGTAACAAATATTTAACCCTCCTACTGCTGCTCTTGGACCAAAAGATCCACAAATCATGAACTGAGGTCTTCTGTTCATTTTTGTTCCTTGGTGGACATAAATGAACAGGACTCCAGAGTGAGTCATCCTCCTCCATCACTCTCTGTCCTCACTCCAACTACCTCCATGTCCTCTCTAACTGCATCCATATATCTCCTCTTTGTCTTTTTCCTACATCTGCATCTGGCATCCTTCTACCAGTATACCCACTGTCCCTCCTCTGGACATGTCCAAACCATCTCAGTCTGGTCTCTCTAACTTTATGTCCCAGTTGTTCAACCTGTGCTGTACCTCTGATGATCTCAATCCTAATCTTATCCATCCTTGTCACTCCTAAGGAGAACCTCAGCATCTTCATTTCTGCTACTTCCAGTTCTTTCGCCTGTCTTTTTGTCCATGTCTTTCTCCAGACCATACAACATAGCTGGTCTTGTAAACTTTTCCATTGACCTTTGCTGACACACTTTTGTCGCAAATTGCTCCTGAATCTTTTCTCCATCCATTCCATCCTGCCTGAACTCTCTTCTTCGCCTTTTTACCACATTCCCTGTTTTTCCTGGAAAGTGGACCCTAAAGACTTGAAGTCCTGCAGCTTTGTGGCCTCTTCTTGTAGCCTCACTGTTCCACCTGTCTCCCTCTTAGAGATGACATACAGTGTATATGGCTCTTTGAAAGGAACCGGAACTTGACAATCCATTTGCTTCTTAGAGCTGTTCAATTTTAGAAGAAAGTGATGTCATCATGCACACTGTTTGTGATGGCGTATGTCGTCAGGACCATACCACGTGTTTTGTCAAGCTGGATTCCCCCCTCCCCTCCTGAAATGCTGCACTCCTCCCCTTTGCCTGTTCTCTTTTGTCTTAAAGAAAAAGCAAAGGAGGAGCAATTGTTTTGTTTTTTTTAGCCTTTATTTATACAGGTAGTCTCATTGAGCCACGTGAACTCATTTTCAAGAGAGACCTGTTTAGGGAGCAGATGGTGGGGGTTAAGGGCCTTGCTCAGGGGCCCAGATTGGGACGAATGAGGGTGGAGGGAGGTGTGGGTGTTTAACCTTTTCCACCCACATTTTGATGTTGACGGTACCGGGAGGTGAACCTGCAACTTTACGATCACCAGCCCATCTTCTAACCTCTGCGCCACCACTCCCCACAAAATTGTCTCTGCATTTGAAGAAAAAAAACATGAAGAAATTGTGAGGAGGGCAAAAATCAAACTAGGAACGGCTCTTTACTGACTGCAACTCAATTCTTAGTGTTTGTTGTAAAGAGCCACTCAAATGATCCGGATCAGTCCGGAGCGTCCCATCTCAACCCCCTTTCATTCATACACATACTCTTGCTACAGACGACTTTCATTCTTTTGATTACAGTGTATTCCTCCATCTCTCCGACACAGCTCCACAACTGTTCAACAGCATCAAATGTTAAAAAAGATACAATTTCTGGGGGTTCCCACCAGTTACTGTTGCATTGTTTCTCCCAATATGATGTACAACTAATGATTAATGTTTTAGAACCACAGTTTTTGATGAATCTATGAGTGACAATAGAACAGACTGGCACCAAGGCTAACACCAGAACAACACATGACAGGTTAGCCAACCCAGAAGTGTCCAGGTTTAAGAGAAGAATAAGGACAGTAATTTGCAACATACCTTTTGTGCAATATACGTTACTGTTCATTACTTTTTAAAATAATATGGTGAACCCGTAAGGTTACTGTCACTTATTTGCATTTAACAGTTCCTGGTCATTTGTATTTCCGACCTCCTGCAAAAGCAATATGCAAATTGAAAAGTTTTTTTTTTTTTTTTTAAGTCTTCTTTAACTGCATCTAAAAGAAGATGTTTAAAGCTGATAAATGCTTCACTACATTCACAGTGCCTTCTTTACTGTTCTCCATCATTTGAACAGTGTGGGATTTGTTTGGGGGCTTTTTTGTTTGTTTGTTTGTTTGTTTGTTTGTTTATAAGAACACTTTAAGTGGTAGACATTGAATAGGCGATAATGTTTGCAATGTTGGCTCCAGGCAACGAGCTGAAACGTGAAATAATGCTCTGAAAAAAAAAGAGTAACAGATAACGGTATAAAGTTCACTTTTACCCGATACCCCTTTCAGATTGTCGTACTGTTTGAAATTTTTAATTTCCTAGACTCTTTTATGGTCTTATAACCACAGCTAATTTAAGGTTTTGTCTTAATTGTTTTTGCAACACTTTGTGATTAAGCTCAAGCAGTTTTATTTTGTGCTTTCATGTGTCTAGACCCAATCTGAGATCCTGCTCATACACTGAACAAAAATATAAAAACAACACTTTTATTTTTGCTCCCCTTTTTCATGAACTACGTACTTTCTACGTACAAAACAGGCATTTCTCTCTCAAATGCTGTTCACAAATCTGTGTAAATCTGTGTTAGTGTGCACTTCTCCTCTGCTGATCCATCCACCTCACAGGTGTGGCTGATATTAGACAGTGTGATTACTGCACAGGTGGGCCTTAGGCTGGCCACAATAAAAGGCCTCTCTAAAATGTGCAGTTTACTTTTACTGTATTGGGAGTAGGCCTATCATGATAAACAATAAATTAAGCGCATGATGAATGAAAATTATTGACCTCATTTTCATTTATCAGCTTTATTGTTTCTTCGTGTCTCTCTCTTTCTACTGAAGACACTGGATGACAAAAGGCTCAACACTGGTGCTCTTCGCTGACCCCTCCCTTTCTCTTTTCTCTTTAAAATATGTTTTGACTATCCAAAATCGTGTTTTTGGATCATTAAAAGCAGCTAAGCTGAAAAGCTAAACTAAGAGCTAAGCTAAGATGCCGACCTCAGGAATAAACCTCCGTCTTGTAAAGCTCCAAAATTCATGGTTGAAACCCGTGCCTCCATGTAAAAAGTTGTTTTTCTCTGCAAAAAAGCTGAGAACTTGTTTACTGATTTTTTTTATTTTTTATTAAAAGCTTTGTGTTAAAAATGCTATGCTAAAGAGCTCAAACCGCATCTAAGGTCCATCAAGTCACATCAAGGGTCCTCCCTTCCATTTTTCTTAAAGAGACACGCTGCTCAACTCCTTTGGTTCAAACAGTGTTGTACTGCCATCAGGTGGTCAAAAAAGGCACTACACTCCAAACAAATCAGCATTTCTTCTAAAATGTGACAGTTAATTATTGTTAAATTTCAAACAACATTATCATTTATCGCAATAATTTCTGAGACAATTAACCGTCCAGCAAAATTTGCTGAGGGTCCAGGTGGGTCAGTAAACCAGTCAGTATCTGGTGTGACCATTGGCCTCATGCAGTGCAACACATCTTTTCTGCATAGAGCTGATCAGGTTGTTGATTGTGGCCTGTGGAACGTTGGTCCACTCCTGTTCAACGACTGTGAGAAGTTGATGGATATTGTCAGGAATTTGAACACGCTGATATATTTGATGTATACGCCAATCCAGAGCATCCCAAATATGTTCAATGGGTGACGTGTCTGGTGAGTATAATGGCCATGCAAGAAATGGGATGTTTTCATTCCTTGCAACATGGGGCCATGCATTATTTTATTATCATTATTTTTACAAACACAAGTTTGTGAACTGTATATAACAGAAAAAGGCCTTTCGTGTACATAAAAGAAGTCTTAGACCTTTCAGTTCAGCTCATGTAAAGTGGGAGCAAAAACAAAAGGGTTGTTTTTATATTTTTGTTTGGTGTAGCTTTCCTCAATGCCAAATACAATGTTTTTCAAAAATGCATTTTTCATAACTCAGTTCTTTTGATTTGAGATTTTATCTTTTTTAAATTCCAGTCTTAAAGAAGCGCAGTCACCTCTTACCTCAAGGCTTTTTTTTTCTCTTGAAGCTTCCCACTCTCTTGCCAAACTTCCCCATCCCTCCATTGTTCCCAGCACATTTTATATGAACTCTCATTACAGGGGTGGTAATAGGCTCCTCGGCTCAAGATCCTCTTTATTATCTGTCAACTGTGGGCTACATCTCTAAGCTGATTAGCCAGAGCTGTCGTTTCAGCGTTTCAATTAGGACCATTTTGAGCAGCCGAGCAGATTGCATGCCTTATATTCATTACTGACATTCTTAGAGCATTACACAATATTAAAATACAGTAATCCAAAAAGCACATTATGGCAGTGTGGATAAAGGAGCATGAGAAGAACGACATCAGGAAAAAATAATTCTAATACCGGCCTCACGGGAAAATGGCTGAAGCAGCTATTAACAGCAATCCAAAGCAATTTAAAGCCCAGCGGGGAATCGCTTCTGTCAAACAAATCAAACACTTTTTTTTTTTTACTTTTTTGTGCTTTAAAGAAAAGAGCAACATTATATAATAATACAAATTCATAAAAATAACAATATTTCCTGGAACTTTCTCTTTAGCTGAAAGTAAAAGTAACGGTAAACTATCAAATGGTGAGAAGTGATGAAAGTGTCAAGAGGATAGATGCTAATTAGAAAGCTGACCCCAAAGACCCCCCTGGGTTGTGAACACCTAAATACTGAATTTCACTCCCTGACTGTCCCTGTAGCGTTTCAGACACGCGTTCACAGGAAATGAAGCCCACAGGAGACCAGAGGCCAGAGAAAGAATAAAAGAGCGGAAAACTGGTGAGATACGGAGGAGGAGGAGGAGGTTGTGCTAATAGATTAAGGTCAAACGATGATATGATTTGTGTGATTCTGACCGTACACGTGTGGGAGTGAGCGTGCACATGTGTCTATGATGATGTCAGCAGCCAAAGCATGATGATCTGGGGGTATTATCAATATCTGATTTAGGGTTTTCAGCTTTATCAAATACACACTTGGCAAAGGATTCCCCACAATCAATCAGTCTGTTTGAATCCATAATTTCACAACACACACACATTTACACACTAATCCACTCACTTGTTAATCCAGCTACATCCCGGTGCAGAGATGCTGAGCACCGTTGCCAAACGTTTCACTCGTGCTCGTGTCACACCTGTTTGTCTTTAAGCCGTCACAGCAATGTATCCCGTTGTTTCAAACAGTATCTGAGTTGGGAACCTTGTAGCTGTCACTAAATTTAGAGCTCACTGGAGTTGATGTGTGTGTCTCTGCACTGCCTGAAAGGAAATGTTTGTTATATTTGACAAACAGCTCAGTCTGGAGAGCATTTAGGACAACTGTGGAGGAGTAACGCTTTTAAAGTTTGGAGGACCATCTTGAATTCAGTGTGATGTTTGACGGGCAGCCAGAATAAATGTAATTATAATTTCCTGGAGGACGGCACGGTGGAGCAGTTGGTGGAGCTGTTGCCTCTCAGCGAGAAAGTCTCCGGTTCTGCTCAACTTTCTGGGTGGAGTTTGCATGTTCTCTCTGTGCATGCATGGGTTTTCGCCAAGTACTCCGGTTTCCTCCTACAGACCAAAAATATGCATGTTAGACTGATTGGTAACTCTGGTTAAATTGTCCCTAGGTGTGAGTGAGAGAGTGAATGGTTGTTTGTCTCTACGTGTCCCTGTGATGGACTGGAGACCTGTCCAGGTGTCCCCCACCTCTTGCACAGTGATAGCTGGACATGAGCACCACCCCTCAACCCTAAAAGGAAGAAGCAGGAAAAAGATGGATGGATGGATGGATGGATTGATGATTTCCTGGATGTTGTTGTGTGAACTGTACATTTGAAATAAACAACTCAAAATGGTTATTTGTCCTCTGCTAAAACTACAGGAAAATATATTTTTCCCGTAGTTTTTCCACAATATTTTTTTTTCAGTTTGTGGACTGCATGGATGAAATAAACACCAAATCTGTGAAGACTATTGATTTTGTGGAAAAACTACCAAGAAAATATATTTTTCTATTAATGTACGTTTTTTGTTTATCCGTGATATATTTTGCACATGAAAAACAACACTTAGGTTATTTTAACCATACAGTCCACATTTATTTTATCCAGTAATATTAATGTAAGCATATGTGATTAAATATAAAGGTCATGAATTACTGGGCCAAGTTAGAAATTTAGCTTTTCTTTTCCCAATAACTCAGTAAACCTGGTAACGCTCGGATGTCCAAGCTTTATACCAGCCTTGAACGCAGCATTACCTTTATGGATCTGTAAGAAAGTCTCTAAAGTCACATTCATAGGTAAGCTGTTCCGACCACAGCAGGTGATGTGTGCTTGTGTATTCTCCATTTGTCTGAGA
This sequence comes from Nematolebias whitei, assembly GCF_014905685.2. Classification (NCBI taxonomy): domain Eukaryota; kingdom Metazoa; phylum Chordata; class Actinopteri; order Cyprinodontiformes; family Rivulidae; genus Nematolebias; species Nematolebias whitei. The sequence continues at coordinate 20,341,926 of NC_056503.1, forward strand.
CGACTTTTCTACTTGTGCAATTTGAAATGTTAACATTTGAAAAACTGTTTATGCTCTGTAAACATTTGTATTCATACAAATCTCGTGCATTTGTGTGAATACTTTTGAGACTGATTTATCTTCATAAGTTGGGATATTTCCAGCTGATTAGGCTCTGGCGACCGTACAGGCACAGGACTTCTGGTCCAGCTGAAGTTCATGGAGAGATTTTTTTAGAGTAGAACAGAGAGACGAGAGTTTCACTGATCTGTGTGAGGGATCAGGTGTGTGGATGAGTAAACAGAATGCAGTTAAAAGATAAAAGTAACCGGAACAAGTGGGAATATTGATGTTTTCTTCTAAGGTTTGCAAAAGGTGCATTTTCATTTTTCTTGATTTTTCAGGGGAAAATAGTCTGCTTTTAAATTAAACTTTAAGAAGTGTGTTTATAAGAGCTACATTTGTCAACTGATACACTGAACGGTAAAAGAATGCATCAATGAACAAGAGAGCCACATATTGCACGCCTGCCAACAAACTGTTATACAACAATCTGTAGCAATGGTCCGGACAAGCAGAGACCTTTTTTATTTAAATTTAACCTTGATTCGTGACCTTGATAAATGACTTGATGCAAAATAAATAAATAAAATTAGGTTAAACTGAAATGGAGTTGCGTTGAACAAAATGAAATAAATTAAAATGAATTAATTCACTTATTTTGAATTGAGTTCAATTGAAGCAATGTATAATGAATAGAAAAGCATTAGATTATAGTTTTCTGAAACTTTTCTAAACGCTCATAAACATTTTAAAAGAAACAAATATGATGATATAAACTTTAAGATGAGTAAAAGATGGGTAGGAATATGTTGCAGAAAGTAAAAAATAAATAAAACTGCAGTATTGTGTAAAGTGTAAAGGTTTCTGTATGACTGTAAATGTTGTTTCTTGTGTTTGGTCAGGAGCTATTCTGGTCCATGATGATCTGAATTCATTCTGATTTAAAGGAGCTTGAGCGCGTGGCAGAGGGCAGCAGGTCCAACAGGTGGAGTCAGGTGTGAGGTGTCCCTCTGCAGGTTTCAGTGAGCTGCTGAGGCGGCAAGAGTTGCTGGAGTCCTTCAGAGGGTGGAGGGTCCGACCTGTGCAACATGATGCTGTTCTGAAGCTTCCTCCTCGCTGCATCACAGCAGCTGCTCCTCAATCTCTGGGACGAAGGAAAACGTTGTCACTTTATTTCCAGAACCTCAACCACCTTAGTAACAGGTTGAAGGTGAAGCTGGAGCCACGTCACAGTCAGGAGGTCAGATGTTACTCTTGTGTTGAGTGTGATCATGAACACAAGAAAAGGTGGGCCCAGTTTCACAGACTGAGGACAGTTACTCAGAAAAGGACTTCAACAAGTTTCATGTAAGTGTGTGGAGGACGTTACTGGGATGTTTGGTCACTGGAATGTCTGGTTTTCTGGTGATGAATGAACTTCCGGAGGAGACCTATTAGATTTATTAACAAACCGATAAACATTTAACGTGGAAGCTTTTTATGTGATGAGCACTGCACATGGCACAATATACACCTATCAACAAACCATAACACAGCAATACAGCAATATATAGTGATGGAGGACGAGCAAAGACCTTGTATAACATTTGACCTTGAATTGTGACCTTGACCTTGGAGTTGGGGTGAGGGAAAGTATGCAACACTTCATCTAGTGATGATGCATATGTGTATCAAGTTTTGTAACATGACCTTTGACTAGGTCCCAAATTTTATCTTCCTCCTATTTTTTTTTATCAGATATTGGTTGAATATGAGTATTAAACATCCATCCATTATCGTTTTACCTGATTCTTCCATTTTGGGTCACGGTGGTCGCCGGTACCCATGTCCAGCAATCACTGTGTGAGGGGCGGGGTACACCTTGGACAGGTATCCAGTCCATCACAGGGACACATAGAGACAAATGAGACAAACAACCATTCACTCTCTCGCTCACACCTAGGGACAATTTAGAGTTACCAATCAGACTAACATGCATGTTTTTAGTCTGTGGGAGGAAACTGGAGTACCCGGAGAAAACCCACGCATGCACGGAGAGAACATGCAAACTCCACCCAGAAAGGCCTCCGGACCGAGATTTGAACTGGGATCTGCTCGCTGAGAGGCAGCAGCTCTACCAGTTGTGCCACCGTGCTGCCTAGTATTAAATATATAAAGCAAAAACATAACTTCTGTGGTAACTAATTTCTATTATGTGTTTAATAATGTGATAGATAGATGGATAGATAGATGGATAGATAGATAGATGGATAGATAGATAGATAGATGGATAGATAGATAGATAGATAGATAGATAGATAGATAGATAGATAGATAGATAGATAGATAGATAGATAGATAGATAGATAGATAGATAGATAC
>NC_056503.1:20344728-20345801 GCF_014905685.2 Nematolebias whitei
ATAGATAGATAGATAGATAGATAGATAGATAGATAGATAGATGACACAGACACACACTAAATTATCACATATTTTTAGTGAGCGACTCTGAAAATTCTGTGGATTTTAACAGCTTTTAAGAACCAAGTTTTCCTACAAACATTCTAATGACAGTACAAATGAACACAACAATATTAAATAAGATCCAATTTACAGTTGGATTTTTGTAAAAAAAAAATAAAAAAAATTTGTAATTTCTCATGGGAAAAAACAGATTAGATGAAAATGCACTTAACTTTTTTAGTCTTTTCAATGCAATAAGTGAACTTCAAAAAGAAAGAGACAAATTGAGGATTTATTTAATTCTGACTGGGTTTTTTTGTGTTTGTTTTTTTACTTTTATGGTGAAGTGCTGCATTTTAAAGTTAAACTTTTCTTTTTACAAATTTTACTCAACCAATATTTTTCAGAGCTGTTTTAAGCAAAACCAACAGAAACATAGTGAAATCTAAGCTTAAAATAATCATTGTCTTAATAAAAAAACATCCCTGAACCATAAGTTGCAGAAGCGTCTGATGGTTACGTAAATTGTGATGTTCTGCAGTTTATGTAGGAAATTTAGAGCAGAGAAGCTCGCTGTCTTTGTTTATGTAGGGAATTTGACAAGTTTAAAAGACCCCTCATTTTGTCTTCGTGTCTTCTTTCCAGTTTTGAATTGAGAAACATTTTGTTTATTTTACAATACACCATGAAAAGAACACTTTGCAATGTCTCATGCTCGGAGAATGTGTCGAGAGCATCTCACATATCAAGTTTTAGCTCAGTAGCATACCTAAAATTGAGTTACAGCTTATTTTGTCTTGACTGTGCTTGATGAGCTGGGGCAGCCATCTTGAGTTGCACTAACTCTAAAAGTTAAATCAGCTGTATATGTACATGAGTATTTTGCTAACAGAGTTGACTCCAGTAGTTATATAATAATGCGTTATCACAGATTTACAGGTGTCTCTTGTAAATGAGTCCTTGTGGCTCAATGAGACTGACCTTTATATATACATATATATATATATATATATATATATATATATATATAT
>NC_056503.1:20345901-20368548 GCF_014905685.2 Nematolebias whitei
ATATATATATATATATATATATATATATATATATATATATATATATGATTATCATATCATATGATTTTAGAACTTTCTTTATTCAACCCAATCAGTGTGTTTGGCGATTTTGGAAACTCAGATTAGAATTAGATTTTTGTTGAGGAAGTTATTAGTTGAGACTGGTTTATATGGTACTGGAAGGGAAAAATGGATCATTTAGGGAGCAGTTCATGGGTATCTGGCGATTTAGGCAGATAAGAGCCAAAGACTAAAAGAAAACATGAGAAGGAGATCATGGAAAGAGGATGGGACTTTAAAACAGAAAAAATTAAATACTCCCCTAGAGAAAAGAGGCAGTGAGATTAGGATTGAGAGGAATAAGGAGTCAAACCACGTCAGGGACTGAGAGCCCAAGTGAGAGGAGGAGAAACATCATAGAAAAAAATCAGAGATATCACTGGAAATTTTTGACAAAGGGAAATTCATTCAGAACTAAACAGAAGTGACAGATAGCTGAAAAGACACCGAGTGTTCAAACACAGTAAAGAGACAGCAGATGGTGGGGATTATTCTGGACTAAAATACGCTGGGATCCTCAGAGGCAAGGCGACAGACATTAAACCTTTGCAGACTCCATCTGCCAGAAACAGACCTTAACGAGTTGTAGACCCACCATCATCAGCATGAGCCCACAACAGATTTAACCAGCATCATAAGGATGAAGAATGACAGTAATTGTTTCTACTTGCTGAACTTCACACACAACATGGGGGCGCCAAAGAAAACACTTTCACTCGAATATAAAAGCAGCTAAATAACATAAAGAAGCATGTCAGATTATGTTTGTGTGAGATGGTGATACACGTCATAATATCCTGCAAATCCACATTTTCTGTGCACTGTGATTAGGAGGGACGCCTGCTGCATCATGTGTGGATATGCGTGAGAGTGTGATAAAAACGTCAGATAAAATGGACCACAAATCTCCCCAATAAAGCCATTAAATCCATCTACACAAGCCTGCAGATACAGGCTAATGCCTGCTAATCATTCTCAGAAAGAGAGAGCAATGCAGAGATTTAAATGGGATATGAAAATGTGGGTTTTTTACCTTTTCCTATGTGCAGATCAAATCTTGAACCTGTAGAAAAAGCAGAATAAACAGGATAATTATGGTTGTCACTGAGCATTTCACAAAGTGCACTTAAGCAGCAATTATGCAATTTAAACAAAAAAAATCTATATTTGAGTTTCTTAACAAGCAAACAGAGGCTGGACTGTGTTCCCCTTCTGTCTGCATCTTTTTACAATTATCACCAATAAACTGGTCCAGAAACGGATCTATTTTTTCATTCAACCTTTATTTAGACAGGTTAATCCCATTGAGTCTCAAGGACTCATTTACAAGAGAGACCTGATTTCAACAAAGAATGATGGCAACAATGGACAACAGCGACAACAATAGACAGTTATAGAAGAGGTATACAGATTTTTTAAAATCCAGATGACATGATTTAATTAAAATATTAATAATAATTTAATAATAATAATATATTTTATTTGAAGGCACCTTTCAAATCACTCAAGGTCACCGAATAAGAAATACAAGGATCCATCCATCCATCCATTATCTTCCACTTATTCCGAAGTCAGGTCACGAGGGCAGCAGCTTGAGCAGGGAGATCCAGACATCTCTTTCCACAGCACCTCTTCCAGCTCTTGTGGGTGGAGCCCAAGCTGTTCACAGGCCAAACAAAAGACATTGCCTCTCTAGCATGTCCTGGGTCTTCTCTGGGGTCTCCTCCCAGTCGGACATGCCAGAAGCACCTCCCTAGGGAGGCACCCAGGGAGCATCCTTACCAGATGCCCGAACCACCCCAACAGCTCCTCTCGATGTGGAGGAGCAGCGGTTCTACTCTGAGTCTCTCCCAGATAACTGAACTTCTCACCCTATCTCTATGGGAGAGTCCAGCTACCCTGCCGAAGAAACTCATTTCAACTGCCTGTATACATGATCTCATTCTTTGTCACTACACAGAGCTCGTGACCATAGGTGAGGGTAGGAACATAGACTGACCAGTAAACAGAGAGCTTTGCCTTACAGCTCAGCTCCCTCTTCACCACAACAGACCAGCACAGAGTCCACAATACTACAGATGCTGCACCAAACCGTCTGTCAATCTCACACTCTACTCTTCCCTCACTCGTGAACAAAACCCTGAGATACTTGAACTCCTCCACTTGAGGCAGAACCGCACCCTCGACCTGAACAGAGCACTCCACACTTTTCCGGTTGAGGACCATGGCCTCAGATTTGGAAGTTATAATTCTCATCCCAGCTGCTTCACACTTGGCTGCAAACTGCTCCAGTGAGATCTGAAGATCACGGCACGATGATGCCAACAGGACCACATCATCTGCAAAGATCAGAGATGGAATCCTGAGACCACCGAACTGGAATCCCTCTGCCCCCTGGCTGCACCAAGAAATTTTGTCCATAAAAGTTATTAACAGAATCGTGACATGACAATGGGCAGCCCTGTCAGAGTCCAACTCCCACTCTGAAGGGGTTCAACTTACTACCGACAATGCAAATCAAACTCTCGCACTGCTTGTATAGGGACCAAACAGCCCAAAACAATGGGCCCTCAATATTATACTCATGAAGCCCCCCCCCACACACACACACACACACACACAGTGTACTCCGAGGAACACGGTCAGATGTCTTCTCCAAGTCCACAAACACATGTAGACTGAATGGGCAAACTCCCATGACCCGTCGAGGATCCTGAGGGTAAAGAGCTAGTCCAGTGTTCCACAGCCAGGATAGAACCCACATTGTTCCACCTGGATCTGAGGTTCGACCAAAGATCGGACTCGCTTCTCCAGTACCTCTGAATAGACTTTACTAGGGAGGCTAAGGAGAGTGATGACCCTGTAATTACAGCACACCCTCCAGTCCCACTTTTTGAAGAGGGAAACCACCACCCCAGTCTGTCAATGCAGTTGCACTGCCCCCGATGTCCACGAGATGTTGCAAAGGCGTGTCAACCAAACAGCTCCACAACATCCACAGCTTTAAGGAAATCAGGTTGAATCTCATCCACTCCCAGAGCCCAGCCCCAGAAAAATACAACGATAAAAACAATTAAACAATAAAAGGCAGATCTCAATAAAATCAAACACAGTTATATAATGACATTAAAGAGAATAAGCAAGTTTGAAAAGGTGAGTTTTAAGGTTAGGTTTAAATGAGGACAATCAGAATTACGGATGTACTGTAGAAGAGAGTTCCTGAGACGAGGGGCTTTGCAGGAGAAGGCTCTGGATCCCATGGTTGTCATGCGGGCAGGAGGTATAACAAGAGAAATGCATAAGGAGGAGCGAAGACTTCGGGCAGGTGTGTAAAAACAAAGAAGATCAGTGAGGTACAGAGGTGCCAAGTTATGGAGAGCTTTGAAAGTGAGGAGGAGAATCTTGAAGTCAGCAGGTAACCAGTGAAGATGCTTAACGATAGGGTGATGTGTTCCTTCGAAGTAGTTCTGGTGATGATCCGAGCAGCTGTGTTTTGGCCAAGCTGAAGCTTGTGGATGATTTTAAAAGGAAGACCTGAGAGGAGAGAGTTACAGTAGTCTAACTGAGATGTGACAAGAACATTGATAAGGATGGCTGTACCGGTGTAAGAAATAAACGTTTGATGTTTCATAGATGAAAATATGCAGACCGAGTAATGTTATTGACATGAGATTCAAAAGATAAAGCACTATCGAGTATGACACCCAGACTCTCAGCTGTAGGGGAGAGAGAAACTTTGGAATCATCAACTTTAATTGTGAGACTATTACATTTGGGTAAGGTAGACTTTGCGCCAACAAGGAGAAATTCTGTTTTCTTGGAGTTCAGTTTAAGAAAGTTTTGACTAAACCATAATTTAATTTCACGGAGGCAACCTTTTACCTTTTTTTTATTATTATTATTATCACAAATGACCTTTTCAGTCAAATTACTCAGAACCTGGACTTTGTGTTCTCGCCACAGAAAAAGAAGAAAGTGCAGAACCAACAAAAAGTATTCACCTGTTTGGATGTGTTACCCTTTGTATTGTTGTCAAAAATCTGTCTATTTGTTGGTATTATTCTATTATCTATTATTCAGTCTATTAGCTATTTTTGTTACATTTTTAATGCTATTTTATTTTCACTTGTTCTTCTCAATTTGTATGCATCCTTTATGATTGTCTTTTGTCCTCTTTGTTGTCCTCAAACACCCCCAGAGTTCTGTTAATTCCAACAATAAGAAATAAACATGTGTAACTCTACCAAGAGCAGGTTGTTCCCATTAAGTGACTCTGAAGAAGATTAGTGAGAGAGACCACTCTCATGTCAAACTGTAGTAGAGATTCAATTTGTTTTCTCAGGTGTGTGTTTCTCTTTGCAGCTCTCCCAAGAAGCTCAGACTGATGAAGAACTCGGGCAACAGTTGTTGTATGCACAGTTTCCCCACCTCACCTGCTGAAGCTTGTAGCTCCTTCAGAGCGGTCCCAGGTGTCTGGCTGCTCTCATTATTCTCCTTCTTACACTGTAGCTCTAATTGTGAAGACGGCCTGCTCTTAGTAGATACGTGTCCCATAATCCTTCTATTTTTGTCTTAGATTAACAGAACTTCTGGGGATGTTTTGGGCCTTGGAAATCTTTAAGTTTCAATCTTCCGAAATGTACTTTTCAATAATCTTTAACTTTCAAGAAGATTTATGTAATTGCTCGGTATCACTGTGTAGAAGGCCAGTTTATATTGACCATGGTTGATTATTAATGGCAATAAAAATGTAAAAACATCCAAGGTTAGTGAAGTGTTTTTATAAGCTCTGTAGATTTTAGTATTGGTTCGATATTGACCTGAGAGTGTATGTGTTGGCTAATTATCGGACCAGACTGGGGATGGTTAATTAAACTTCTCCAAGGCAGTAGACAGAAAGTCATTATTGTGCACAGTTGCATGTACGCCCACCCATCACCCCCACCCACCCAGCCGCATGTGCTAATTATATGTCCCATGTTTACAGCTGTAACACACTACAGCATAAAAACTGACCTCCATAGCTTTTAAAATTACATAACACCATCGGATTTTTCATCTTGGACCTGTCTCGTGTTTAAGAGAAACACACTCTTGCAACCATCACTACGAGTTACACGTGTGTCCGAATTAACTTTTGTATGACCTACGTCTGCCAGGCAAAATAAAAACAGATGGCAGCTGAATGGGAATGCTTAATGGAGACCAAGATGGGGTAGAGGTAGAGTAGACAACCTGGGACCAGAAAGTCGCCATTCAACTTCCAGCCATTCCCACATGTCGTGGTGTCTCTGAGCAAGACACCCAATCCTCAGTTGATCCCCGGGCACCTACATAGCTGCCCACTGCTCCACCTGGGTATATCTCAGGAGTGATGGGTTAAATGCAGAGAACTAATTTCACCATTGTATGGAAACATACAGTGATGACAATCTCAGACTTCCCTTTCCTTAGACTTGAAAGTGACCAGCCACCATTTTTCATTTTTTTAATTTCCCCATTATTTATACAAGTAGTCTCATTGAGTCAAGAGAACTCATTTTCAAGAGAGCTTTATCAACTTTCCTCCTGTCGTCACACAGTTGGCAACTATGGACCTGTACCACTTCTATTTAAGTGCACTGCATAAATGCTTTATTAAATGAATCTTAGTTTGACTGAAAGACATGGTTTTTTTTTAGAAAATAAAGATACATATTAGTACTGATGTTTCGAGGACACAGAAGATAGGATCCCTAATCTTGAATTGTTGATACAAGACATAAATACAACTATATTCTCTGAAGACACAATCTTCATTTTGAAACGCATTAAATAAGAAAATCTAAATTATTTTGGCTTTGAAATGGGGTCTAAATCCAAACGGTGCCTTTCAACTGTGCCAATAACAAATCACCACTTAACTGCAGTCTTAGTTTTCAAAATAAGAAAAGAAATATGCATCCTTTTTAAAACCAAAACAGTCCATGCTCAATAATCCAGGTGTACAATCCAACAATTTTCAGTCAGGTCATCTGGACAGTTTATTTTCTTTTTTTTTTCTTTTTGCTGTTACGGTTCACCTTCCATCCGGAAGGCTTTTTTGGTTTTGAATCAGTTTGACATGACTGTCAACAAGGAAGAAGGCCGACTCCAGAGGAGTGGGTGTGCCAAAGACACCATCTTATCACAAGCAGAACTGGTTTGTTCCACTTTGGAGTAAGCTGTTTGGGGGAAGAATCAGTTTTGTATTGTGTGTTTCCTAGACTGATGAAGGCTTCTGGATGGAAGGTGAAACGTTTCAGCACAAAAAAAAAGAAACTGTCCAGATGACCTGACTGAAAATTGTTGCACCCTTTTTAAAGTTTAAAGTTACGTGCACAGTTTTATTGTGAGCACACTGGCTCCATTCACCATTCTTTAAAAGAGAGCCCACTGGCAGTAACAGTCCACTTTTTTTTTTTTTTTGTGAAAACCTTTTGATTCTGAACAAAAAGTGACCACCCAGACATCAGGAGCTCAGGAAACATCAAGAACTTCTGTGGCATACAAATCAAGCTCTGTGGACCACTGACACACACAAAACTGCCAGAACGCTTGAATTTTATTAAATATTTTTAGTTCCTTCCCAAGTTTATGCTTTAAAATACATATAAAACCAGATACTATTAGCCTCTAATATAAATCTTGACTCACTTTGCATTTTACAACCGTCTCAAGGAAAATCTACTCTGCAGGAAGTAGAGCTAACAATCTTTTTAATCATGCAGTTGCTCTGCAGAAAACTCGTTTTGCACAGAGGGACGCTCTTTGTGTTCAGATGGTGGTGCAGGCTGACACTTCGGATCATTGATCCTAGTCTGCAGCAAGTCCCCCCCGCGCCACGTGTAGTGAAAAGGTTCTGCACAGGAACCTGCTTCACTTCAGCAGTTAGACAACTGTTTTTGACCACTTTTGTTAGGATGGAGCAAAGATTCATGGGAAATAGAAGAGTGAGACGTTGGTTCAGAGTAACAAAGAGTAACAGACTGTTGAACGGCTGTTCTTTTAACTTTTGACTAAATAAAATGACACAAAATGACCCGTGATGTGGATGGATATGTCTCTTACTAATTCTGGAACAGCGTCAGTAATCACCAGGGCAAGAAGTGTCTTTTGAATAATGAATGTGATGTTTTCAAGAACAAGTGAGTAAAATAAAGACTAATGATCAACAGGTTATGCAGTCGACCCTCCTGTCAGAAATCAGTGAACTCAGTGTGTTTTCTGAATCCACCGTGAGCAGGCTGGGCTCACTTTTTCAACTTCTCCAGCACTTTTCTGAGAAGTTTCTCACTTTTCAACAATAGACAATGGCTGCCGAGCACCTTCAAGGGAATGTTGGTTTCCATGGTGACCCTGACACCCCCAGCAGTGGCCCCCAATAAATGCATTTAAAAAAGACTTAACTAGTCACATACTGCAAAGCTTTTCTGCAGTGACTTTTGCTGAAAGCAGCAGAAAAACAGATATGTGTAGAAAAAGTTGAATTTGGCAGAAATAAGCAGAACTAAATGGAAAAGGCGGAGAGGATTTAAAAAACATCTTAAATTAGCAACAAAAAAAATCAGAAATGAGCAGAGAAAATCTTAAATTAGCAGCAAAAAAAAGTTGCTGGAAAAGCTTAAGTTTAACCAATTAGCAGAATGAGGCTAAAAATGCACGAAAGGTTGAAATTATTCAAAACAGCAACAAAGGGCAGGAATTAGCCAAAACAAAAAATAGCAGAAAAAAGGCTAAAATGTGTTTTAAAGATACCTCAAATGTAGCTGAACAAGCAGAAAAGGTTGAATTTAACAGAAAGAGGTTGAAATAGCAGGAAAAATAAATAAATTTGTATAAAGAAGTTGAAATGAGTAGAAAAAACCCTGAAAGAAGCTAAAGCAGAAGAAAAGCTGAAATGAACAGAAGTTTTAATCTGCTCGGAGTGGAGCTCCATTCATTTTCAATGATACAAACATGGACGATAAAGCTAAATGTTTCAACAAGTAAAAATTGCAAACATACCAAAAGTCATACAAGAATGTCCTGAGTGAGCTGAACGGTTTGATGCATGAATTGTTGAAACAGAACAAAAACTGAGGAACAAGTTACGAGCTGAAAAACATACAGAAGAGAAATGAATCTGAATAATGAGAATGATTTGGAAGCATTCACAGAATGAAAACCTGGTGCAATGGCTCAGACAGAGGATCCTTCAGAAATGGATGTTCTGAAGCCTCAAATCACGTGTTGACATTTTAATTTAATCTGGTTCTTCTGAACTTGTGGGCTTTGTGTGTTATTTATGAAATATTTACTCTTAAAGAGTGGGAGGAAAAATTAAAAACATTTATCTCACAAATTTTAATCATCTAAACAGAACTCTTTCTACATGTAAAATTTAGCTATGTGGATCTGTTTCAGTTGACTAATCCAAATATGTACATTTTACATTTCAAGCAGAAACACCAACAGACCAGGAGTTTTCTACGGTGAAGCACAAAGCAATTAGACTGATAAACCAAAAAGTATTAAAAAGGAAGGAAACACTGATTAGCTTGTGCCAAGAGCAAGTGGGCCAAAGTGCACAGTTACTGGCCCAGATGGAAGGGCAGGGCAGTAGGCCACATTTTGATTTAATTAGCTAAGGTCTGATAAATATTTTCACAAATCCCTGCCAGGTAGCCAGTTCACCCTGGTCTCTTTTAATTGTGCTCATGCAGAGGACATGGAGTGCACGTGTTTAAAAACAACAAAAATGACACTGGCTAATGGGGAGTTGGCTCCGTTTCTAAATGTCTTTATTTCTCATCATTTCATTGTCACTAAATACTGTCATCTGCATACAGTAAAAAAAAAAAAAGTTCACTCTAAACGTATCACTGTTTAAAAACAAATTACAGCACTGCTGGAGTTTGGAATAATCCTGAGATAATTTTGCACCCTTCTTTTTCTTCTTCTTTCAGCTTTTCCTTCTTCAGGGGTCTCTACAGTGAGTCATCCTCCATCTTTCTCTGTCCTCACTCCAACTACCTCCATGTCCTCTCTAACTGCATCTATATATCTCCTCTTTGTCTTTTTCCTAGCAGCTGCATTTCTAACATCATTCTACCAGTATACCCACTGTCCCTCCTCTGGACATGTCCAAACCATCTCAGTCTGGCCTCTCTAACTTTATCTCTCAGTTGTTCAACCTGTGCTGTACCTCTGATGATCTCATCTTATCCATCTTTGTCACTTCTCAGGAGAACCTCAACATCTTCATTTCTGCTACTTCCAGTTCTTTCTCCTGTCTTTTTGTCCATGTCTCTGTCTCCAGACCATAAAACATAGCTGGTCTCACCACTGTCTTGTAAACTGTTCTTTGACCATGGCTGACACTATTTTGTCGCAAATCACTCCTGAAACTTTTCTCCATCCACTCCATCCTGCCTGGACTCTCTTCTTCACCTCTTCACCTCTTTTGGTCTCCAGCTACAAGTACTTGGGTGTACACATGAATGACAACCTCAGCTGGAGCAACAACACCACCAGCCTGATCAAGAAAGCTCATCAGAGACTCTACTTCCTCAGACGGCTGAGGCGAGCTGGTCTGGGAAGCTCAGTCCTCACCTCCTTCTACAGGTGTGCAGTGGAGAGCATCCTGTGCTCGAGCATCAATGTGTGGCATGGAGGCTGCACAGCTGCAGAAAGAAAAGCTTTGCAGAGAGTGGTGAAGGCTGCACAGAAATCTGTTGGAATCAGTCTCCCCACCATCACAGACATCTACACCTCCAGATGCAGGAAGAGGGCCACCTGCATCATGAAGGACCCCACCCACCCAGCACACACACTTTTTTCCCCACTCCCCTCAGGAAGGAGGTTAAGGAGCATTAAGTGTAGAACCACTAGACTGAGGAACAGCTTCTACCCTGAGGCTGTTAGACTCATGAATCTCTAACTAGAATAATCACTGTGAAAAACCATATCATGTTGCTGCTGATCTGTTTCAATGTTGATGTGTTCATGCGTGCACATCTGCTCACAGACTCATGTTCATGTTTGTGGTGATGTTCAATGTTTTATGTTATGAGTGCTTAGTGTATATTTAGTTGATGTTTTTCTTAGTTCATATCTTAGATGTTATTACTGTTTTTCTTATACATTTTATTGTTGGATGTAACTGGGACCCTGTGTACATAATTTCGCTCCACCACATGTACCACATGAGGTGCGAATGACAATAAAGAAACTCTGACTCTGACTCTGACTTTACCACATTCCCCATTTTCCTGGACAGTGGACCCCAAGAACTTGAAGTTCTGCACCTTTGTGACCTCTGCTCCTTGTAGCCTCACTGTTCCACCGACCTCCCTCTCATTCACAAACGTACTCTGCCTTACTACAGCTGACATTCATTCCTCTTCTTTCAAGTGCATACCTCCACCCCTCCAAGTTCTCTTCCACCTGTTCCCTGTTCTCACCACAGATCACAATGTCATCTGCAAACATCATAGTCCACAGGGATTCCTGCCTGACCTCATTTGTTAGTCGATCCATCACCAGAGCAAACAAGAAGGGGCTCAGAGTCGATCCTTGATGCACTCCCACCTCCACCTTGCAGCTATCTGTCACTCCTACAGCACATCTCACCACTGTCCTGCTGTCCTCATACATGTCCTGCACCATTCTAACATACTTTTCTGCCATTCCAGATTTCCTCATGCAATACCACACCTCCTCCCTCGGCACCCTGTCATATGCTTTTTCTAAATCCACCAAGACACAATGTACTTTTGTACCATAACTCTAGTTTTTGCCATTCTTTACATACCGGTACTTCATTTTCCAACCATAGATGTGCAGCAGGTTATATTATAAAGCACGCTGCGCACTTGTCCTTGTACTCTTTCAAGGGTGCAAATTTTCATTTTAACGAAAATTTTTAGCAATGGATAATTTTTTTCCACAAGAAATAGTTTATTTTCAGCCTTTTGCTTTTCTTTCTTCAGACACTTTTCAATTTCCAGTAGCTGCATCAGTTTTACTTCACGTGTGACGTTTTAATCCATAAATACTGACCAACAAAGATTATTCATTTTCCATTAATCATGTCACAAACACTCAGATATGCATGGTGTTTCCAGATGTTTAAAAAAGCTTCAACAGCCAACAGTATGACTCTGCTTGCATGGTGACGATGAAGTATTAATAATAATCAGGTGATGACAGATATGAGACATTCAGATGGCTCAAAACAGAACTTTACATGTGAGGGTGCTTCTACTACCATTATCGCTCCTTTACTAAATTACAATCATTTATTTCAGAAGTCTGAACACATGCACACACACTCGTGATTACAAGTATAGAAACACTTGATTTTCACTTCTTTTTCTGTGTAGTCCTTTTCTAACAAACTTTGAGCTGTATGCTTGAATGCATAATGCTACATTATGTTTTGAAGTGTTTTTAACCTATAAAAGTTTGCCTTTGAATGCAAAATTTCTTCCTCATTTTTATATTAATCCCAACTTTACTCTTTGTCTGCAGCACAAAAATATTAATTTGTTTGTCTGTTTATTTTCCCTCAAACAGCAAATCAAGGCCAACAAATCACTCTGGGACATCTTTTATGCAGAATTTCTTTAAGGACGTTGTAATTTTCTATCACTAAAAAAGGAATAACGTGAAAAGATTGGGGATAATGATGTTTTTGTGCTATTCTAAAAGTTGCTATAGTTGTTTAGTCTGAAATTGTGAAAACTATGAAACAAAAATCTTTGTTGAAATAAAATTTAACATCCACTTTTTTGAGTGAAAGTGATAAAAAGGAGAGGACTGCTCAGTGAAGACCTTGAAGCAGAGACGAGACTCGAGAGCCTCCCAGCAGCGAAGCTGCGCTCATCTTTCCTGCTTATAGCCGGGAGATGATCAGCAGGAAACAAACCAACTCCCACTCTGCTTCTTCCTACAACGCATCCCTGGCATCCGTTCCCACGTACTTTCCTAACCCGTGGTGTTCACACCTGGTTCTCTCCTCTCCTGGGTTTTAATCAAGTTTATTTTTCATTTGTTACCAAACAAAAGCCTAATTAGTTTTTCTCTTTGATTGGGTAGACGTGAATGCCTCTGAGTGATGTGAACACCTAAACCCAAACCTGAAGTCCTTGAGAGTTCCTGAAACAGATGTAAATCCACTCGGATTATTCTTCATCCTCAGCTCTTTGTTTTCAGGAATGCAGGTCATTACAACGCAGGCTGCGGAGGAGGGAGTGTTAAAGATGTTTTCCTTTATGGACGATGATTTGTTTGTTTTACTTCCCCGCTCGCTGTAACCTCCTGGGCCCTAACCTACATTATAGTACAATGACTATTAATCATTGATGATCAGACCTTTTAATATTGCTCATTTCAAATGTATCTGTATGGGAGCAAAACAAATGAAGCAACGCTTTTAAAACACTAAATCTCAATTTTGTGCTTGCTTGCCATATTTTTTTACTGAAAATTACTAAAACAGTGGTTAGTCGTCTTGATAATCATTTTTCTTTTGTTACCTGACAATGTAGAACTTTATTGGATTTTTATTGACCCCTCTGCGGAACGAAGTCAAGGCAATAAAAGCCAGCATCCGTCACTCTGCGCTGCCTCGGAACAGCAAAAAACGTAAAAAAAATTTTTTAAAAATACTCTCTTTTCTTCACCACAGTGTAACTCCTACCCACTTGAATATGTTACACCAAAAACTTTGTTTATTTTTATTCCCTATCCAATTCTAGTCCAGAAAAACACTCATCTCAAAAACTACAAACATTCACTATTCAAATCTTTCAGAGATTAGGGACATTGGCATCCCGCTTGTTTTGATTTTAGGTAATCAGAATAAAAGTCATTATTATGTAAAATATCTCTCTAAATTTGGCTAAGCAAGAGACAGCATGAAGACCAAGGAACTCCTCAAACAGGTCAGAGAAAAAGATGTGGAAAAGAACAGATCGTATAAAAGAAAATTGTAAATCCTGGGCATCCCGTGAATTTTTTCCACCATGTTTGTTCAAAGCAACCTGTCCTAAACATATTCCAGAGATATTTGCAGGAGAATTGCAAGACAACCGCTACAACTACCATTTTCTGTTGTTGGATGAAAACATTAAAATGAAATATCATGATAGTTGTGGTCCAAGATTTGAAGAGCCTCTGAGGGACCAAAGAGCCACATGTGGTTCCAGAGATGTATGTTGCAAAACCCTGGTTTAGTCAAAGTCCAGACCTCAGTGCAACAGAGAACCTGGGATTTGTTTTAAAGATGTCTGTCCACAAGCAACATTGTCCCAACTTAAAGGAGCTGTAATAAAGAACGGACAAAAACTCAGGTGGCTGGATTTGACAAGCTCATGAATCAGATCCAGAAGACACTAGTTTCTGTAATTGCTGCAGAATTGTTGACTTTAGTGGTGTGTAGTTATGCACATAAAATTGTTCAATTTTATGTTGTATTTGGGGGTACCGCAGGGCTCCATTCTTGGACACCTTCTCTTTTCTTTATACCTGCTGCCACTAGGTGCTATTTTTTTGTCAACACAGCATCCCTTTTTATTTTTATGCCAATGACTGTCAATTACTTCCCTCGGAAGCACACTGGTGCACACTCTATCCAACCTCTTCTTGGCTGCCTGTTGACATTAGGGATTGGATGGCTTAAAATTTCTTAAACTTTAAGAAGAAGAAGATGGAAGTCATGTTGTTTCCACCTAATGGCACAATCAGGAACCACTGCGTTGATGTTTGTAGCTATGTTTGAAAAACAGGTTGTCACTAATCTGGGAGTCAAATGGATCCTTCCATGAAGCTAGTCATATAAACACGATTGTTAAATGCTGTTTTGTTTTGTTTGTTTGGATTTTGTTTTATTTTGTTTTTCTGTTGAGGTGACTATGTAAATTGAAGCCCATACTGTCCAAATGTAACTTTGAGACAGTAATACATGCTTTCATAACATCCAGGCTTAATTACTGCAATGCTCTTCTTTTTGGAATCAGTCAGACCTCCATTGCACGTTTACAACTGGTTCAAAATACTGCAGCCTGATTCTTAACTAGTACGGGCAAAAGAGAGCACATTACTCTGGTGTTGGCCTCCCTCCACTGGCTCCCAGTTCACTTCCAGGTTCATTTTAAAATCCTTTTGTATGTTTTATTTCTGCCCCATTTTATCTCACTGATCTGCTGCAGCCATATGTCCCACAGTGCTCTCTGAGGTCAGCAGACCAGATGCTTTTATTGGTTCCAGGCATTCGTTTTAAGCTCAGAGGTGACAGGACCTTTTCTGTTGCAGGTCCAAGACTGTGAAATGAGTTGCCACTGCATGTAGGGCCGGTTTCCTCTCTCACTGTTTTTAAGTCTCGTTTAAAAACTCACATTTATTCCCTGTATTTTAACACTGTGTGAGTTGATTCTAACTTCACTGTGTTTTTATTATTTTAGTTAGTTTCTTATCATTACCTCTATGGAGTTATGTATTTTATCCTGTGTCTTTTGCTTCTTTGTTTTGTTGTACAGCACTTTGGTTGACCTTGCTGCTGTTTTTAAGTGCTTTATAAAGAAGGTAGTATGATATTTCATTTAAAACAACATATTAATCAGAAAAACTGGTAGAGCTGCTGCCTCTCAGCGAGCAGGTCCTTGGTTCAAACCCCGGTCCAGGGGCCTTTCTGGGTGGAGTTTGCATGTTCTCTCCGTGCATGCGTGGGTTTTCTCCGGGTGCTCCGGTTTCCTCCCACAGACCAAAAACATGCATGTTAGGCTGATTGGTAACTCTAAATTGTCCCTAGGTGTGAGTGAGAGAGTGAATAGTTGTTTGTCTCGTTTGTCTCTATGTGTCCCTGTGATGGACTTGTGACCTGTCCAGGGTGTACCCAGTCCCTCGCACAGTGATTGCTGGACATGGGCACCAGCGACCCCCGTGACCCAAAATGGAATAAGCGGGTAAAGATAATGGATGGATGGATATTAATCAGAAGTGTTTTATAGAACTGTTTATAATCTAATTAAAAACCCTATAAAAATTCCAGTTTGAAGAGAAACACAATAGTAAGATCAAATAGGAAGGAATACGTTTGTAAGATGCAGCATTTTAAATAATTTATTGAATTGGATGTGATGTAATCTTTTAGGACGCTTCACAGTCAAAACATTAAAAACTCTAAATGCTCTAAATTTTGGTCTCAAGCAGGCTGAACAGTTCAAACACGGGAGGAGGTGCGTTCAAACGCCCAATTTTGGAAAATAATGAGCCGTGTTGAAATTCAAAGCCCTCACAAATCTCTTATCTGAGGCAAACGCGCAGGACTCTTTTAATCCAAACATTCATTATAACACCAAAGATGTGTTTTTAGAGGTCAATTAACCCGCTGTGTGAACCCAGAACCCCTCGGCACAGAAGTCCCGTAAGATAACACAAACCCATGAAGCACGTTCAGTGCAACACACGGTAAAGCTGCGATAATCCGTACATGCACAGGCCAAGATGATAAAGACAGAGAAAAGCACTTCCTCCATATTACGAAGCAGACTGATGTCCTTTAATCACAAGTCAGGTTTTAATTGGAATAAGTGTGAAGAAAATAGAAGCTGTCAGAGAGGCCCAGTCTGGCACAAAGCATCAGAGCATGAGACTTTTGGAGGTAATTTGAAGGATTCACATACGCTTTGGTCCAACAGTCAGTGGGAAGAAAGAGATTACTGATTTATTACTTAATCTCACCTCCTGCACATCATCTCAACAATCTAATTCAACCAAAAAAATGTGAATTTAACTAATTAAATTAAATTACTGAGGAAAAATGTATTAATGCTTCTGATGACATGAACATTTTTGAAAGTTTTTAGAAGCCCTTAAAAGAGGGGCTTTTGTAGAAATTAGCTTTAATTGTGACAGGACTGAAGAGTTAGCAATGAGTTTAATTATAGCCAAGACCAAAGGGAATTTTTGACCTTTTCCAGGATCAAGCAGATGCTATTTTTTAACCCTAAAATTCATTTTGACCTTGATTTGTGACCTTGACTTTGGATCTGGGAATATTAAAAAAAACAAAAGATTATGCTACACATTGTCTAGTGGTGGTACAAATGTGTACCAAGATTTGTTAAAATACCTTGAGCAGATCTGAAGTTATGGGCAGGACAAGATAAAGTTTTCAGAAATACAACCAGAACATCCGTCATTCAATGGGCGTATAAAAGTTTGAGACATTTTTGTTAAATACTACTAAATTTAATTTGATTTTAAATTGAGCAAATTCTTTCTGAGAGAAGCTTTCCGCTTCTTATTTTGTAAATGTGCATCTATCAAACTGATTCTGGACCTAAATTAAGCTAATCTAATCAGGATTAAGCCTTTCTCACTACATGAAGTAACCAATTCAATTTATTGATAAAGCACCAAGTCACAACAGAAGTCATCTCAGGGCACTGGACAGAAACATTCATATTTAAAAATAATAATTTAACACTATAAAGCTGCATAGTCCTTGCTTCTTCATAGATCACTCATTTTATATACAGTGTACTCTAAGTCTGAGTTCACAACCTGTTTAAAACATCCACCTGAGTTGAGAGCACACCTCCAGTGTTTATATTCCATAAAACCTCGTCCCCACTCCTTTTCTGCATAAATGCATCAGTCGAGTTTTTTCTCAATCACACAATTTTCCAAGGTATGATTCAACCACCCTTATATCCATACAGAGTGAGTGCGAGCAGCATGCAGTTGCTCATAGATGCAACTCGGAGCATCTCAAAGTTGCTAACACAAGCAATTTGGAACAAAATATATATACACGCATGAGGAAGCATGCATATAAAACTCACCCACACACACACACAACAAAACCTTGCAGAGGTGGTTTTACAACATCTTGGGTTGGCATGATTTCAGGGGGTCATGCTGGTAAAACCTTTGGCTATTTGGGACTTTAAATTGGTCCCAGTGAGATGTGAGAGCTCAGGCCACAGGGCTGACCTCAAACTCTACACCTCTACATAAAGAGTTAGACTCCATCATCTCGGTCGATAACCCAACCGCAGGCAGAGAGCAGCTTGTTTTAGAACAGCTGAGGGTTGATGATGGTGAAGCTGCTTGTTGTATCGTTTCTGATCGCAGGTCCAATTTTAAGAATGGCCCCAGGTTCTTTGATGTTAAATAATCCTGAACAGTGAACAAGAAGTTCATCTCATATTGTTATCTATAAACCTTCTTTATCTTTTCATTTTTGGAGGCAATTAGGACTCCTGTCACATGGGAATGGTGTTAAGATCATTGTTTCAACCCTGAGACCACATGACAATGTTTTAAGAGTCCTTAAACTGGCTTCTAGAGAGGGAATGTTTTTATTTCACTGTCTCATTTGGACAGCCTAACTGCTACTTTTTAAAACTATGATGCCATTGTCCCACTTCTAATTTAACATGCAACCCCAGGCCAGACGCAATAACAATGCTAGATTATATGCTTGTGTTTGTGTCGCAGACAAAAGTTGCTCGATGAGAGCAAAACCTTCATTTACTGTCAAACAATGTTCAGTCTGGTCATCTGGACATTTTATTTTGTTGTTGTTGTTGTTGTTGTTGTTGTTTGGTTTTTGTGCTGAGACATTTCGCCCTCCATGCAAAGGGCTTCATCAGTCTGAGGAAGTGGATTTTCCACTTTAGAGTAAGTTGTTGGGACAGAATCAGTTTTGTTTGGTGTTTCCTCAGACTGATGAAGCCCTCCGGATGAAGGGCGAAACGTCTCAGCACAAAAAAAAAAAAAAAAAAAAACACGTCTAGATGACCTGACTGAATATTGTTGGATTTTTGAACATAGACTTTCATCTTCATTTACTGTATTAATTCAATGAGCAGACAAGGACAATGAATAATAGCATTGTCTAAAACTGAGCAGAGCAAAAACCCTTTCTATTACACTAAATAATTAAGGTAAACAAAGTTTTTATTCCTTAATTGCAACGTGAACAAAACTAAAGCAAAGCTTGCAGAAAAAGATCAAAAGATCTGTCTTTACAGTTTGGATCATATGTTGTATTCAAGAATACAGACCTGGTAAAGTATTACAGTGTTTGGGTGTTTTGTGTGTGTGTGTGTGTGGGGGGGGGGGGGTGTTTCCTTGTAGATGAAGGTGTTTCCAGAAATGGTGCTGTGTTCAAGAGGATATTTTAATAAACAACAAACAATGAGATTGTTTGGAATGACAGTGTTTCTGTGTAGAAGGTAAATACATGTTTTAGATAAGAATCTATACCTTTAATTCTTTATATCAGGGTAGTGGTGGCACAGAGGTTAGTGAACCTGTCATGGGAAAGTTGCTGGTTCAAATGCCCCTGCTGACTGTAAAAGGTGGAAAAGTTGAGTGCCTTCACATTCTTGAGCAAGGCCCTTAACCTGTATAAAAGCTAATGCCAAAACCTTGGTGTGGCAACCCTTGAAGAAGGGAGCAGCCAAAAAAGAAAAAAAAACTATTATAGTTATTACTTACAACAATTGTTGACCTTAAGGGCAGTACGGTGGCACGGTTGGTTGAACTGTCACCTCTCAGTGAGAATGGTGCCAGCCAAGGACCTTTCTGAGTGGAGTTTGCATGTTTTCTCTGATTAGGAGCTTTGTGCGTGTGTGTGTGTGTCCTTGTTTATGCTACTTTGTGAGGCCCATTTTTCCAACTTATACTGCATTGTGGGGACCAACTGCTCCTTATGGGGCCCAAAGCCCGAGCCCCATAAGAAGAAGTCCCGTTGGTGGGTTAGGAGCTAGGTTTAGGACTAAGGTGTGAATTGAGGATGTGTTAGGTTTAGGGTTAGGTATGTACTGGTAATGGTTAGGTTATGGATAAAGGTCATGGTTAGGCTATAGAAATGAATGGAAGTCAATGCAAAGGCCCCACAAAGATAGCAAAACAAACCTGTGTGTGTGTGTGTGTGTGCGTGCGTGTGTGTGTGTGTACTCTGGTTTCCTCCCACAGACCAAAAACATGCATGTTAGGTTAACTGGTAACTCTAAACTGGCCCTTGGTTTGAGTGAGAGTGAGAATAATTGTTAGACTTGTTTGTCTCCTGTGTGTCCCTGTGATGGACTGGAGACCTGTCCAAAATATCCCCCACCTCTAACACAGTGACTGCTGGATATGGGCAATAGCGACCTAGAAAGGAAAAAAAAATAAAAAAATAGATTCAAGTTGACAAAAAGTATGGCTACAAAAATCAAGGGAACTTTATGGACCACATAAGTGTTATTCTGGTAGCATTTCAGCTATTTATCTCAGTCACAGTTCTAAAATGTAGCTCTTGCTAACAGGAGTCATCCAATTTATGACAATCTCAAGGTCAGGTGGGACTTGTTCTCTGAAGTAAGTTCCATTTAATACAGGCAGACATTTGTAGCTATAGTCATTTTGTTCTAGTATTTTACTTGTTTTAACACAAGTTAGGCAGGTACTGTAGAAGTGTGACAAATAAGACAGTTCAGAACACTGATGGTCCAGAAATATTTCTGCTTTAAATAATTGTTAGGTAAACGGTAACTTAAGATGCAAATGTCAGAAAGGTTAGCATGCATAATCAGTCATGTAACACTATTCTTTAATCACTATAACCCCCCACTTGTAGTTTGTTGTCAAATCCTCTATTTTTCCAGTAATTCAAGTTGTTCTATGAGGTTTTGTGACAGGTTTTAAGCTGCCTCCTCCCTTACAAAGTCCATGCTGTACATACAGATATACAGCGTATCATATCTGACATGGCCCCCTCCAAGTTTAATCTCCTGCCAGGCTGATTCACTCTCAAGAGTGTTACATGTTGCTCTGACTGTTATTATTTTTAAAAGTCACATGTAAGGATTTTCTGAAATAATGTATGACTCAAGAACTTAATAACAAAATTGTATTTTGTGGTTTAATATAACGGTCATGTTCAAGAGAATACACATGTCTAGAGAAGCTGTGACAGAAGTGAAATGAAAAACAGGATGTCTGCATATCTACAAGGGGTCTCATGATTCAAGAGTGTCAGACCCACGAGGCAATCAGCTTTTAGGAAGCGCCAAGAGCCACAAACTAATCAGCTGAGAAGAGATTTCATGACTCGTGCTTGCTCGACTCCCAAATCCAAAGTAAAAAAAACAAAACAAATAGATGTTTCTGTCAACAACATCGGAAGTGAGGGACGCAGTCAGGCTGAAGGAGTCCTATTGGGCCTTTTTGGCCTGTGGGACCCCGGAAGCAGCTGATGGGTACCGACAGTCCAAACGGCATGTGGCTCTGGTGGTCGCTGAGGCAAAAACTTGGGCGTGGGAGGAGTTCGGAGAGGC
This sequence comes from Nematolebias whitei, assembly GCF_014905685.2. Lineage (NCBI taxonomy): Eukaryota > Metazoa > Chordata > Actinopteri > Cyprinodontiformes > Rivulidae > Nematolebias > Nematolebias whitei. Next base: position 20,366,298 of record NC_056503.1, read on the forward strand.
CACGGAGAATGACTTCCGTACAGCTTTGAGGCGATTCTGGTCCACCATCTGGCGTCTCAGAGGGGGAAAGTGGTATGCCACCAACATTATTATAGTGGAGGTGGTGTGCTGCTGAGCTCAACTTGGGATGTCGTAGGTCGATGGGCAGAATACTTTGAAGACCTCCTCAATCCCGCTGGCACGTCTTCCACCGAGGAAGCGGAGCCTGGGGACTTTGGGTCGGGCTCTCCAATCTTTGGTGCTGAGGTCACTGAGGTGGTTAAAAAGCTCCTCGGTGGCAGGGCCCCAAGTGTGGATGAGATTCGCCTGGAGTTCCTTAAGGCTCTGGATGTTGTAGGGTTGTGTTGGCTTACATGACTCTGCAACATTGCGTGGACATCGGGGGCAGTTCCCCTGGATTGACAGATTGGGGTGGTGGTCCCCCTATTCAAAAAGGGGGACCGTAGAGTGTGTTTCAACTACAGGGGGATCACGCTCTTAAACCTCCTTGGTAAGGGCTATTCGAGGGTTCTGGAGAGGAGGGTCCGTCAGATAGTCGAACCTCAGATTTAGGCGGAGCAGTGCGGTTTTCGTCCTGGTTGTGGAACACTGGACCAGTTCTACACCCTCAGCAGGGTCCTGGAGGGTGTGTGGGAGTTTGTCAAACCAGTCTACATGTGCTTTGTGGACATGGAGAAGGCATTTGACCGCTTCCCTCAGGGAGCCCTGTGGGGGGTACTCGGGGAGAATGGGGTACCAGGCCCTTTTGATATGGGCTGTTAGGTTCCTGTATGACTGTTGTCAGAGCTTGGTTCGCATTGCCGGCATAAGTCGGGCTCATTCCCGGTGAGAGTTGGACTCCGCCAAGGTTGCCCTTTGTCACCAAATCTGTTCATAACTTTTATGGACAGAATTTCTAGGTGCAGCCAAGGTGTTCAGGGGATTAGTTTTGGTGGCATTAGAATCACTTCTCTGTTTATTGCAGATGATGTGGTCCTATTGGCTTCATCAGGTTGTGATCTACAGCTTTCCCTGAAGCGTTCGCAGCCGAGTGTGATGCGGCCAGGATGGGGATCAGTTCCTCCAAATTCGAGGCCATGGTCTTGAGCTGGAAAAGGGTAGAGTGCCCTCTCCGGGTCAGGGAGGAGGTCCTGCCCCAAGTGGAGGAGTTTAGGTATCTCAGGGTCTTGTTCAAGAATGAGGGAAAAATGGAGCATGAGACCAATATGCAGATAGGTGCAGCGTCGACAGTGAAGCGGGCGCTGTACCGATCTGTCGTGATGAAGAGATAGCTGAGTCAAAAGGCAAAGCTCTCAATTTACCAGTCGGTCTACGTTCCTACCCTCATCTATGGTCATGAGCTTTGGGTTATGACCGAAAGAACGAGATCACGGATACAGGCGTCTGAAATTAGTTTTCTCCGCAGGGTGTCTGGGCTCTCCCTTAGAGATAGGGTGAGAAGCTCGACCATCTGGGAGGGACTCAGATTAGAGCCGCTGCTCCTTCACATCGAGAGGAGCCAGTTGAGGTGGCTTGGGCATCTAAGATGCCTCCTGGACGCCTCCCTGGTGAGGTGTTCTGTGCACGTCTCATCGGGAGGAGACCCAGAGGAAGATCCAGGACATGCTCGAGGGACTATGTTTCTCGGCTGGCCTGGGAACACCTTGGGATTCCCCTGGAAGAGCTGGCCCAAGTGGCTGGGGAGAGGGAAGTCTGGGCCTCCCTACTTAGGCTGCTACCCCCGCAATGCCCACTCCGGATAAGCGGAAGAGAATGGATGGATGGATGGATGTTTCTGTCAAGCTGAAAAGTCCTTATTTGTAGGTAGTCGTATCCTTTTCATCCACGCAATTAAAAGTTATGTTGTAATCAGTCATGTCATAATATATTTTGCATTTCAACATACTAAGAAGGAGCAACAAGTCTGGATACATGTTTTTAGTTCTGTCAGCGTCCATTTGCATATCAATATAAAATTCTGGATAGCTAAGGGAGTTATTTTGGCACTCCAACACCAAAGATCAAAGGTGGGCTACATTTTTTCCAGAGGACCAAATCGAAGCAAAGTGCTGCAAAGGGAATTGGAAAATACATTTTCTTTAAAACATAATCTGGAAGACATTTTTCAGACTTTTTCTTGTTGTAGCATAGTTAGTATGCTTGAAAAATCCTGTATCCCTAATACTCTTTAGGCATACGAGAGATACTTTCTGTAAACTGGTTCTTATGAGAATATATTTGTTAGCCAAAAATAAGTAAAACTTTATATACA
>NC_056503.1:20373548-20383859 GCF_014905685.2 Nematolebias whitei
ATATACAGTATATAATAAAATAAATTACTACTTACTACTATTCCTACTTTGCAGTTTTTCACTTATTGCAGTCTTCAGGGTACGGATTCCCAGCAATAAACGAGGGACTACTGTACCTATAGAAAATGCAGTTTTCTTGCTCATTACTAAGTTACTAAAACAGTGTTAAACAAATATGCAGCTAGTTCTTAAAATTTTGAACTCTGCTCAGTTGTCTCCATCTCCGTCTTCTACAGCTTATCCATAGTCAGGTCACAGAAGCAATAGGTCCAGGAGATAAATCCAGACATCTTCTCATCAGTGACCCTCTCCAGCACTTCCTGTGGGACCCCAAGGCATTCCTAGGCCAGAGAAGATACACAATCCCCAATCTAACATGCATGTTTTAGGTCTGTGGGAGGAAACCAGAGTACCTGGAGAAAACCCATGCATGCAAGGAGAGAACATGCAAACTCCACCCAGAAAGACCCCCAGCTGGGATTCGATCTGGCAACCTTCTTGCTGAGAGGCAACAGCTCTACCAACTGAGCCACCGTGCCAACCACATAAGATAAGATAAGACTTTATTATCTCAAAGGAAATTCACAATGGTTTATTTATTGGAGCAATACCAACAAATGACTGTGATGTTCAGCAGAAAAGCCTGAAATGTTGCTATTTTCATGCACTCTAGCAAAGTTATTTTAACCCCAGCTGGGAAAGCCCAAAATCCAAATATAGCTCAAGGTTTCTTCTTTTATCTGATGTCAAGAAAATTAGACACATTAGAACAGGATAAAAATAGGATTCAGACTTATATTCCAGGGGTTATCCCGATTAATACCATGGCATCCCACATTTTTAAAGCACTTCAAAAACAAGACCAAACAAAGTGCTGTACAAAAAAAACTAACAAGCAGAAGACAGAGGTAAAAATTAAGAAACAATTAGAATGATCAAAAGCACAAAAAAAAAACTTAATGCCTTCTCACACTGAGTCAAAGGCCCTGGACTAAAAGTATGTTTTTAAATAAGATTTAAAAGCAGTAAGTGAGGGAGCCTAAGACGCAGAGGAAAATCCTTCCACAGATTTGGACCTGCGATGGAGAAGACTAGTATGCATGGAACCAATAAAAGCATCTGATCTGATAATAAGACAAATAAAGCTATATTATGTAAGCTAGACCTGCTCATGATATCCAGATGATTTGGGTATCAAAACATAGCTTAAAAAGTCAGAAATCTCTAAATTTATTGAGCTTGTTTTATCAAATCTGACTTGGTCATTGACGCGATGTGATGAGTCACATATTGTGTGCATAGGTTTTTGTTGCATGTGTATCTTTCATTTTATTTCTTCTTAATTTAATTTCAATTCATATACATATATATATATATATATATATATATATATATATATATATATACATTCTGTATATAAAAAGCCAATTAGTAAAGTTCTCTATCTAAGGAAGCCAGCAGACTCGTTGAATCTTCACTTTGTTGCAGTCTCCCATCCTGAGCAAGCACAAAGGCAACAGTGGAAAGGAAAAACTCTCTTTTAAAAGGAAGAAACCTCGAGCAGAACCAGGCTCAGGACAAGCAGTCATCTACTTTGACTGACTGGGTTTGAGAGGACAGGAACGAGAAATTATTGAATGTAACGATAGAATAACAGAAACTGTATATACTGTACAATAGCCCTACGCTCAAAGACGTGGGAAGAAATATACACTTCCATTAGCCCACCCTTTCTCCTGCAGCCATGTTCCTATCACATCATGTTCTTATTCAATTGTATAATTATTGACCTTTATACAGTTACTAACTCAGACCCTGCACTAATTGAGGCCACCACACCCCAAATGGTTTCTTAGCTATGTCCTTTACACTTGCTTTTTTTATTTATATTTATATTCAAACATATTAGTAAATTTGTTTTATTGGTATTTTATGTTGTGCAATGTTGCCAGACGTCTGAATGACTGAACGCTGTTGAGACTGTGTATTTCAACAAATCAAAAGTAGGCATGAAACTATTTAGACAACATTGCCTCGCTAAATAGTGACTCTGAGCATGCACATGGGTAAAAAGATTAGTGAATCAGATGTGTATAGAGATACGAATCAAATCAGCCACAGACCTGAGATGCACAACTGTAGTAAAGTAAGAAAATTTCTTTTGGCTGCTCTCTTGTGTGGGGGTAGCCACAGTGAGTGAACTCACATGAACCTTGAGTTCAGTGCAATACAAGCTCATGTCACATTCTTCTCCAGGGTATTGAAATGTAACATTCATAGCTCAACAAGGCCAATGAAACTAATTAGAAGCATGCAAATGTGATTTCCAAAGGACCGGGCTAGGACCAGATGACTCCTCTTCAGCCTCAGTTCACTCTCATAACTGACCGTTAAACCAGGTGTAAAATCTGTCGATGCTGCTGCTTCACTATCACCTCAACCGCTCTCCAGTAGGAATTTAACTCTCAGCCCACCTCCCCGTCCCTCTCCCCCAGGAGCCTGAGATGCTTTGATAACCAGCTATTAAACACTGAATCATGCGTGCCTCATTTCATCCTCACAGTCAACTCACAACATTCATTTTTTATCTTAATCTAAAGGAGGAGTAATTATAATTGGAGTCATTTTCTGTCCTTCCCATTGTGAACAGTGGTGGTGGAATGTGTTACAGCTTTGCTTCCGCTGTGCAACCTGCAATCATGAGCTTTTATCTAAGCACTGTTTTATTAGAACAATGGTACAAAGCCTCTCGTGTGGCTGTGCAGGCACACTGATGACAGTCTCAATGGGCTATTCCATACTATTCTCAGTTAAACAAAGAGCAATTTTATCCCCATTGTGCTCTAATACAGTACACACATCTCCATGCCTTGCCATTCACTGTTACAGTAACAAAAAAAAATGCTACGTCTCTCCCTGTTTCTGCTTCTCTGTTTCCCTCTCAAAGAATTACGCTGCTCTTTTCTGTTTATTTGCGCTGTACAAAAGATGAGGAGACGCATATTCAACACTGGCGACAGGGGACTCCATACCAGTGGAGGAAATTATCCTCTAAACACAGAAACATGGTTCTAGATTGGGACAATGCCCCGCACTATTAAAGCACCCTCCATCCAAACACAGTGGAGTCATTGATCATCTCACAAGTCCCGTTTTCATCTCAGTGCTTTTCATATAGGGAAAATGTCAAGCGTTTACAGGCTGGGGAAGATGGATCACTTGATATTCTGCGTTGGATTATGAGACATGTTTATAGAGGCCAATCGAGTCTCGCTCCATCCAGCTCCCTCTGACTCAGCTCACACTTGTTCCACACTGTGGGTACGTCTATACTAATTCCATTTGTACTGATTTTTAATCATCTCGGCACTGCCTCCGCCATCCTCACATTGCTGCGGAGCAACAACGATGAGCTGTAATTGTGCATCACTGTTGGTTGGCCATAATTACAGCTGTTATAGAGCACAGGGAGACGACAACTTAATAGTCTTTGGGTAATTACCCAAATTGACTAGAAGGTGGCTAATTGGATTGTTTGACATTGTGTAGATTTGTGTATATCTTTGCATATATATTTATATGTGTGTGAATGAATCACTTGACAGTAAACTACAGGAGATGTCATTTGCGGAACAACACTTGAACATAAAATCACAGTTTCCATTGAGTTTCACCTCTTTCTTAATGGCTAAAAAAACTGAGGTGGATCTTCTCCCTCAACTTGATTTGTTTGAACAAAACTATTACTAGTCAAGTGCTCCTTGACATATCTCAGTCTCAAATAAATTTATAGTTTAAAGGTAAGTCTTGGGGCGGCAAGGTGGCACAGTTGGTAGAGCCGTCACTTCCCATGGAGAAGGTAGGCGGATCAAATCCCGGCACAGGGGCCCCCCTGGGTGGAGCTTGAATGCTCTCTTCGTGCATGTGTGGGTTTTCTCTGAGTACTCCAGTTTCCTCCCACAGACCAAAAACATGCATGTTAGGCTGATTGGTAACTTTAAATTGTCTCTAGGTGTGAGTGACAGAGTGAATGGCTGTTTGTCTCGTTTGTCTCTGTGTCCCTGTGATGGACTGGAGACCTGGCCAGGGTGTATGCCGCCTCCCACACAGTGATAGCTGGACATGGGGAACTGCGACCCCCATGACCCAGAAAGAAAGAAGAAGGTAAAGATAATGGATGGATGGATGGAATGTCAGTCTTAGAAAGATTATAAATGTTGTAAAACATTGTCCCTTTTTCAGATTATCTGTATTGCTGTGACAATTTGATTTTGCCACAAAGCCCCATCATACAGGCCATTGACTTTATCCATTTATGGTTTCCAGCTTGGTAGAACTGTGTCATCCACAAGTAATATACCCAGCACAAAAAGCCTTTGGAATCTCTTAGATTATAAAATCATCACAACCTACTTTTGATTTGATTGTTAAATCTAGTGAAAGTATCTGAACTCAGCAGCTGAAGTGCTTTGACCTCTCTGTTTTCGATCTGTTTTGTCGTCTTGCTAAGGAATTCCATGACTTCCCTTCATTGGGATGAACCAAGATCATTCCACCTCAATACATCAATAAACAAGATAATGTGTATATACAGAAATAAGACGCTCTGACAGATAGCTCAGTTTTGCTTTCTAGTTTGTTCACAGTCTCTCTACTGTGAACATTTACAGTGTTTACAATAATGTTTATCAAGGTGATTCTTCTTTTAGCTCATGCTTTTTTGCCTCAGGAGGGACTCTCAAATGATATAAGTGAATGTGTCTGTTCCATACATAGACCAACATGTATTGGTCGAACAAAAGTGAAATGTTCATACAAAACCTGCACCTTAAAACTTAAAAAGAGCAGTTGTGGCTGAGTGGTTAGAGCAGTCATCCTCTAATGCAAGTGTTGGGGGTTCGAATCCACCAGATGTCACATGCCGAAGTGTCCCTGGGCAAGACAATGAACCCCTCATTGCCTCTGATGTGTGTCCCATCGGTGTATGGATGTGATAAAGCACTGATTAGTCTCTTTAGAATGATTTGTTCAATTAGCATTGTAGAGATCTAGTAGAGTGCTGTATGAATGGGTAAATGAGGCACAGATTGTAGTGTCAAGTGCTTTGAGTGTCTCGATAAGATAGAAAGGTGCTATATAAGTACAGTCCATTTATTTAAAACTGGGTTAAGGTAAGAACTAAACAGTTGCTACGGTCTGCTATGGTGCAGTTCCAACTACAGAGTCATCCATTGTTAACGGTGGTGATTCTTATAATTGGAGTGGCCATGTGGATCATCAGTCAAGTGTTGCCTAATGTTTCCCAGGCTGTTGGGTAGCACAACCTTAGCAAAACATCAAGTTGCTGTATTTTTTATATCTTCGTCAAAGGTGGGACGTATTAAGTCCATTGTCCATCTGTCTGTAAATACGTACATGTATAAATCTTCCCTTGTTTCAACCATACCTTCTGATCTGTTCAAGATCATTTAAATAAACTCTCTACACATTTGCTTCATCACTAGTTGGGGTGTGTGTTGTGTACACTTTTCATCACCGCAGCTCTGAGGTCAAAGTCACAAATCGAGGTCAAACTTAAAACAAATTATTTGCGTGTCCTGGTCGTGGCTATACATTGCTGTATAATAGTTTGTTGATGGGTGTATAATGCGCCGTATGCGGTACTCTAATATAGTTGTAATAAACCAGCGTGTGTGATGGACTTGCGACCTGTCCAGGGTGTACCCCGCCCCTCTCACAGTGATTGCTGGACATGGGCACCAGCGACCCCCGTGACCCAAAATGGAATAAGCGGGTAAAGATAATGGATTGATGGATGGATAAACCAGCATGTTCTGTCATCAGAATCCTTAGTCTTAATGTGTAGTCAGTCTATGGGCTTTTAGGAGATTCTGGGGTTTCTTTGATAGACAAGTATGTATTTGTTGGATGTGGTGATTGTTTTATTTATTTTATTTATATTATTGCTTTATTGATATTGTGTGCATTGTTCTTGTAATATTGATGTTTTCGATATTTTCTGCCGCTTTAACTGGTGGTGCGAAAGCAAACATGTATGTTCTTAAAACTGTTTCAAAGTAGGACTAACCACCGGAGAGTCCTTATAATGTTTGATGCCAAAGCACCTAGTATTGTGTCTTTCTGTGATAAAGACCTCATGTAAAATATTTATAAAGTAACCAGTAACAGTTTTGAATTGTTTGTGGATCTGTTTGTTTAGATGTTAGTTCCAAGTCATGAAATGCTGTTTGATTGGCATCATCATGTTTTTGTTGTAATATAATTGTTTTTGGTAGGACTGAAATAACATTTACTAAATTCATTTACATGGCAACACGGAGGCACAGTTGGTAGAGCTGCTGCCTCTCAGCGAGCAGGTCGCTCCAGTTCATATCCCAGCCGGGGTCCTTACTGGGTGGAGTTTGTATGTTCTCTTTGTGCTGCATGAGTTTACTTCGGGTACTCCAGTTTTCTCCCACAGACCAAAAACATGCATGTTAGTCTGATTGATAACTCTAAACTGTCCCTAGGTGTGAGTGAGAAAGAGTGTTTGTCTCATCTGTCTCTATGTGTCCCTGTGATGGACTGGAGACCTGTCCAGGGTGTCCCCTGCCTCTCGCACCATGATGGCTGGACATGGGCGCCAGTGACCCCCCGTGACCCGGAAAGGAAGAAACGAGTAAAGATAATGGATGGATGGATAAACTCAGTTATGAATTATAAACTTAATTGTCTGTAGTTGCCCTCCGTGGATAAAATATGCTAAAAATGATAGGATTGTTTTTTTTAAAGTGGATATAACTTTTAAAATCATGTTATGCTGCTGTGAAATCATCTTTGCATCTATGATAGCACTAATGCATCAAGCATACAGCATCACTACTCTTTATGCCACATTATAGGTCCATCATCAAACTATTACACCTCAAAACAGCAATCTATGACCTGGACAAAAAAAAACACCTTGCATAACATTTGACCTTGATTTGTGATCTTGACCTAGGAACTGGGGTGATGAAAAGTGTACATGACACTCTATCTGGTGATGGGGCACATAGTTTTGTTAAACTATCTTGAGCGGATCAGAAGTTATGGGCGGGACAATAGAAAGTTAACACAAACAGAGACTACACCATAATACATCCCCTTTCTACAGGTGTATAAAAAGTTACAACAGTTCTATGTCAGTTCTGTTTTTGTTTACATGTTTACCTTTAAACTTATACAATGAAAAAAAACATAAACTTATAGTTGATAGTTTAGCAAACGACTACAAACAAACTGATTTTTGTGGCATTGATCTGTAACGCTGTTACTAGACAGACACAAACTCTGCTTCGAAGGGTTTGATCAAAATGCACACATCCTCATCCTCTTCACTGGCTCCCAATTTGCACCAGATCTGATTTCCAATAGCCTCTGGAAGCAGAGTAATAGTAAACAGGCTTCCACAATCACATTTATCTGATCTCATCATCCCTTATGCATCCTGTCAACATTTACAATCACAGAGAATGGGGCTGGCTGGCCGGCAGACTGTCACCGACTATCCAGTGGAAATTACCGGCAAACATACTGTATCTGTTAGGAGCTACAGAGGAAGACCAATCTGTGATATCCTCAGATCAAATCCATAGTGAGCAACAAATTATTTTTATTTGAACAAAATAATATCGTCATGAGGAGCAACTTTTCAGCGTCAGCTTGGGAACTAGGCTTTTGTTGCTTTAGCATCTCGCTACTGTTTCTTATTGGGTCTTCATATAACACAAATTGCACTAAAGTAAACTTTCCCTGCATCCTTCTGCAACTACTAGTGTGAAAGCACGTCTTCACACACAAGGGTGTCCACATTTGCTACTTAACTGATCAAAAAAGCCAAAGCTATCTATAATCTATAAAACAGGGTCACAGAGCAAATGACGAATATAATCTGCAGCAATGTCCATCTTCGCAAAAGATTTGGGCCTTAGCTCTGTAGGTTACACATTGTTCCATTTTCCACCAAATCGCCTCTTGGCAGGCGTGTTGGGTTTGGATAAGCAGCCACGGCTCATGAGAGAAGGGAAGGACGTCACAGTCTTATCGAACACAGTCCAAACAGTGCCGAAACCACAAAGAAGACAAGGCGAAAATGTAAAAAGGAATGAAACGGATGAGGTTTGTTTGTCAAAATATCACCCTTTCAGCTCCAAGTTACATACTCTGTACTAAAATTAAAAGTGTGAGAAAAAAGAACATCTGGACCAGGCATTTATGTTCTGAATGAGGTGAGTCAATTACCATGTTTGCTTCCAGGTAAAATCTTTTTCTTTCTTTCATTTGTCAAGGTAAAAATGTTAACGATTGCATTTGGATTTATTTTCCAATAGTGCTTTTCTACTCCGCATCTCTTCATCTTAATTGCAAAATGTTTTAGATAGCCTGCAGTATAGAGGGAGATTAAGAAGGCTTTACCTCTCAGTGCAACTTTGACAGAAAACATCAGTAGAAATCAAATGAGACGCACTGTTAGCCTTTAGGTGACAAAAGCCTCTTTGTGGAAAAGGAGGACCACTCTGCATTGAAAGTGATTTTACTACTAATGCATTTCTGAAAGTGGACAACAAACAGTACAGCCGCTCATTGGTGGAGTTTCTGTTCACTAGCTAAGAAAATTAGCAAAAGAATCTCGGAAAACCACAAATAAAATAAACATAAATCAAACACGTTTCTTACATCGGGTTACTACACCAGGAGGTGGCAGTATAGGTTATGTTGGTCATGTTGATAAAATAGTAGAAGTAGTTTGTTTTGTAGTCATTTTAATAAGAAATATCCTAGTTTCAGATGTACACGTGCAAAGCTTCAACTAACCCTTCGGAGTCAAATGTTGCATGGGATAATCATTGAGGTTGTATTGGAAAGAAGCTGGAATTCAACAGATTCAACAGGTAACAGGTAGCCCCGATTATTTGCTCAAACTGATTTGATTATTTTAAGAACAGAAGTGACATTTTTCATATATAGCTTTGAGCTATGAGTCAGCTTTTTGAGCATGTTTTGTAGCATTTTTGTTGCCATGGTTGATATATATATATTGTTATGCATATTTACTACTTGGGCAGAAGTCCCAGCTGCTGGATGATTTGATACAGTAGGTGTGTACCTGCAGGACCTGAACTAATGAAATATTCTGAATATTTTGTGGCTTGCTCACGTAGGTACAGTAAGTGCAAATAAGAAGCATAAATTCAAATTTAACCTCATTCTGTTTTTTTTTCTAAAAAAATATATGCCATAACACACACACAAAAAAATAACCACCAGTAAATAAACCAATAAATGGAAGAAACATGGTTGCAAGTGTCAGATCTTTGTCAGTTAAGTTTCTGAAAAAACCCTGAAGATAAAAACCAGTACGTGGAGCTTGTCATTTTGTGTATCTATGTGGGTAAGCCATTTGTTGTTTTCAGTGGTGGGCACGGTTCCGCTAATCCGCTAACAACTAAAAGTGAAACTAACTTTTCATTTAGCATATTAGCATTTTCACTAACTTTGGAAACTGTTATCGGACCAATTCGCTTCCACTAAATCAGGTTCAGCTAACTAAGTACCATATGCTAAAAATTTCAAAACTATAAAATTTCTATTTTTATTCAATTTATTCCAAATTAAAAACCATTATCCCCTCACACATGCTGCGCTGCATGCGTGCATCACACGCTGTGTGTGTAGCATCTTTAGCATTTTGTGTGTTTACCTGCATTACATAGGACTATAACTCTTGTTTTCAAACAATTGCTGGTTTGGCAGCACAGTGGCTCAGTGGTTAGCACTGTTACATCACAACAAGAAGTTCTCCCACAGATCAAAAACATGCATGTTAGACTGCCTTCAGGTCCAGGCCTCGCTTGCAAAAGAGATATATGATCTCAATGGGATTTGCCTGGTTAAATAAAATGTTAATAATAATAATAATATTAATAATAACAATAAAACTGCCACAATTGACCCCACCCATCTTCAAATGAAACCAGTAGAATCAAACTAACATTAACGGTTTGCATCATTCACACCAGTCTTCAAATGGAAGGATTCAAAGACGTGTGACACAATCTGAATGACTGTGGCCCTGACGGTTAATGTTAGCATTCGCTATTTTTTTTTTTTTACCTGTTTAGCAGTTTAGTGTCAGTGAAGCAACTTTTTTTATTTAGTGGCTTATGGGTTAGCAAAGTAAACTTTTTGTTTATCTGTGTCCACTACTGTTTGTTTTTCATTGTGTTGTTGTTGTTGTTGTTGTTGTTGTTGTTGTTGTTGTTGTTGTTG
>NC_056503.1:20383869-20401004 GCF_014905685.2 Nematolebias whitei
TGTTGTTGTTGTTGTTGTTGTTGTTGTTGTTGTTGTTGTTGTTGTTGTTGTTGTTGTTGTTGTTGTCTTAATGAGTAATCTGGCCTCCCATATTCTGGCTCTGCAGTTAACTGGTGCTGCAGTAACACAGACATGGCCAAACCAGTCCGAGGCAATGTGCCACACACTGGACTGTGTTTCTCCAGCCCCCTCTAGGCCATGAGTGAGGGCAAACAGATAATACAGCAGATACATGGATTAACGGTTGTGGGGGCAGAGAAACATCTGGTGGTCTTGATATCTATATTTTATGGATGTAACGGTCAGCTTGAAATATACTGAACTAGAATTTGATGTGGTAGTGACAGTTTTTTTACAATTCTTATTCTGAGCATGATATCTCATGACATTGCAAGCGATTATGCATAATGTATGCTTTAAGGTTTAATCAAAGCAGCTATAGCTCTGTCATTTGTCAACAAAGGACAATCTTTGTCTAACATTGGCATTCTCCTGTACCCTCACCATTTTCTATACTTTCTCACAACAGTATTACTACAGTATGTACAACTATGACTGCACAAACACCCAACATCCAGGCACCACTCTTTCAGACAACTTTCAGATGAAGCTAGGAGCTAAAAGATCACGCCATGCTAGCTTGGAGCTACTGTTAAGAATGTACCAGGTCGTTTCCATGACCAAGTCACAACCACTGTCACACGAGAGCAGCACCACCACTCCTGCTTTATAATGTCAACGACCAGGACATATGCATGGGTCCCTCAACACTCCACCCAGGACATCAATATTTTACTATCACAATGACAAACCACCGTGACCTCGCTGTGGTTGTTTTGTTCAGGCTAGATATGGGACACTAAGGCTTTAAAGCATGTTAGATTTTATTGAAAGAAACTTGTTCAAAACACTGTCATGGCTTGTATGAAATCTCCATGACCACAAGACTGATGACTTCTCACTCACTTCTGGAGTTTTAATGTGAAATGATACAGATCTTTGGCACGGTTTCTTTAATTTTATAAGAAGTTTGTGTTTTTTACATATAATTGCATCTGAGCATTATTTGTCATAGGTAAAGTAGGCTATGTATTTCAAGAGTTTTTTGATACAGTTAGGAACAAGCCTCAAAAACCCGGGGTGACTGTGGCATAGTAGTAGAGCAGCCAACTTATGAACCAGAAAGATGCAGGTTCAATTCCCTGATATGCCCATATATTATGGTATCCTTGAGCAAGTCCTATTCCCAAACTGATGTTCCACTTAGGTGTATCACACATGTGATGGGTCAAAAACAGAGGTCAAATGCCATTACTGTATGTTCTGTTACAGTGATGGCAATACATAGGACTTCTACTTTCAAAGCTTTCATAAGTTAATCATGTGTAAGTGGATGCCCACTGAGTTCTTATGCACATCTGAAGACATTTTGTTATCTATAACAGCAAATTAAGAACCATTTCTGTATGCTAGCACTGATAAAAAAAATGTATATATTTAGTACAATTTTTATTGTTGCTTATTAAACAGATCTGCCTTTTTGACAAGACTGTCAACAGGGAAGAGGGCCAGCAATGGAGGAGGGGGCGTACCAAAGAGACCATCTTATCACAAGCAGAACTGGTTTGTTCCACTTTGGAGTAAGCTGTTGGAGGAAGAATCAGTTTTGTTGTGTGTTTCCTTGACTGAAGCCTTCCGGACCGAAGGTGAAACGTTTCAGCACCAAAAAAAAGAAACTGTCCAGATGACCTGACTGAAAAATGTTGGAGATCTGCCTTTTCTTTCCTTTGTTAGAGAAAAAAATCAACACAATTGTGTTTTATTTTCAGTCCATGAAACAAAAATGAGCCAAAGACACCCAAAAAAATTAAAATTACTGTAACATTATGGTGTTTTGGTGGCAAGTAAGAACCCAAGAATGCAAGTAGCAGGTATACAGGATCCCAAAGGGATTTAGTAAAACAGAACACAAGCCCGCAGATGTAACAAAGAGGACTGAAACAGAAACTAGACAGAACATGATGATCCATGACCTCCATCTATAAAAGATCTGACAACGGATGAGTTAAAAACAAGAATTTTGTATCCATTGGGAGGGGTGATTACAAAATGAGAACATCTGAGAGGAACTAATGAACACCAGGTGTGGTGAATGAGTGGTCAGGGGAGCTGATAAATCAACAGTCATGGAAACACAAAGCAGGTGATACAGATTTATTAAATTTACAAAACATACTGAATAAGGAACTAAGGTGAATTCAAAACAGGGAAAATTGAAGCAAGGTTTTAATCACAGAAACTACTGGTATGTATCATACATCATCTATATATGCTTGAATTTATGGAACATGTTAGTAACCCAGTCTGTACAGCTGAGCTCAAGCTGACTGTGTCCACAAAGTGGTTCACATAACATCATCACTGAAGTTGTGATTTAGTGTGATGAGAAGAGATTTTGAACCACAGAAACTGAGTGTGCAGTTGTCTTTCAGCCTCAGGTGTCTCCTTTTGTTTCCCAGTGTTGCAATGCTCGATTGCACACGTATTAGAGGCTGATGATGTGTCTGTATATGTCTGTGTGAGCGCACTATCAGCGTATGTCTGTTAAAAGTGATTTCATCTGAACGTGCGTCTGTATGAATGTTCCCCACGCTGTCTAAGTCCCACCTGGTGCCCCCCTCCTGTTCTTTTGGACGCAGCGGAGACAGCGACACAGTGAAGTGTGCTGTAACGCTGCACAGATGGGATCTCCCTCCCTTTCATCATGTGCCTTTACGGTTGTGTGCCGCTCTTCCTGGCTGTTCACACGCATCACATCTGACAAGCTCCCTCGCTGTCTGCAAAGGATGGGACAATCGAGGACCACGTTTTAGTCTTGCCTCGTCCTTGGAAACTCATGTGTGAGTCTGCAAAATGTGTGGGAGGATGGAGGAGGGCAGAAGAGAGGCAGGAAGAGATTTTGGTGTGTGAAAGTGAGGAATGGAGTGAAATTGAGCGTGAATAAAAAGAAAACAGCAGGAAATAAAACAAGGTGATGTTAAGTAAAAGGACTGACTCGACTACAATGAAGGAGTCTGGAAACTCACGAAAATAAAAACTGTGACTAAAACAAAGAAATAAAATGGACCTTAACAACATTTTGTGACATGTAGGATAAGATAAAAACAAGAGTACTACATACAGCATATTATACGTCCAGCAACAAGCTACACAGAACAAAAGAAGGAAAAAATAATAATTTTCATGAACTGAACTCAAAGATCGAAAACTTTTTCTATGAACACAAAAGGCCTTTTTCTCTCCAATATTGATCTGTTAGTGAGAACTTCTCCTTTGCCGAGATAATCCATCCACCTCACAGGTGTGGCATATCAAGATGCCGATTAGACAGTATGATTATTGCACAGGTGAGCCTTAGGTTGACCACAATAAAAGGCCACTCTAAAATGTGCAGTTTTATCACACAGCACAATACCACAGATGTGGGCGAATCAAAAGAGGTCCTGAAAGCCAACACTTGCTCAGCAGTCTTTCCAGCAGGGAGCGATTCATGTCTGTTTTTAACACTCTGGTCTAATTACCTGTGTTTTGATGGTTCTTCACATCAGTTGTGGAAAATTTCACCCACTTAAGTACGGCTTGAAATCCCAGAACAGCTGAATGTTGGCGCATCAATTATCTCTGAGTACAAGAAGTTAGAATCACCACTGATTAAAGAGAAAAGTACACATTGGTGCTCGACGCGGATCATCAGGCAAACAGTCATTTTGTTTGTTGACTTTGTAGTAATTAATCTGAACAGTATGTTGAGATTTCTGCAGCGTCTTCTTGGCTTGTGTGGAGGCTGAGGCTCAGCAGATGGAGCGGCTCCACCTGCTCTGATCCAAAGCTCCTTCTGTCTCTGAAGCTTCTTCCATGGAGGGAATAAATCCCAAAATACCTCAGAGGGTCGCTGGGATGCAGTCCCATATGAATTAAGTCATTTTTCATTTTCCTTTAGGGAAATGCTAAAAGTTCCATCAGGATGTCAGTGTGTCACTTCTAATTGATCTCCGTTTTAAATATACTTTGAAAATGTAAGCTACCTCATTAACTTGTTGGATAATCATTTTTGTTTGCAAGAGTGTACAAATGCTAAAGCACTGGATTGTTCTTCTGTTTATTGCAGATTTAGATTTACTGCTACTCCCATAGCTTTAAAAAAAAAGCTCTTCAGAATGCATTGAAACAATGGTTTGATTGGGATAAGTGTGCTATGATTTTTGGAAAATGTCCATTGCTCTGTGTGGACAAATTTCACACAAAAAAATTTTGAAAAAAAAAAAAAAGTCAAGCAAGTAAGAAAACCCAGCGCTCGTTGGAGCTCTGCAGCTCGGCAGAGATACTGTAATTCAGAGTTCAAACCATTCACAGAATGTTGGATTCTACTGTACATGACTAAACTGGCATTTTATTATTTTTAACCATTTTCATTCAGTAGCAGATATGAATTTTAGAGACTCAACCATAAAACAGCCAATATAGTGGGGTATCACACACTTTGTTTAGCTATATACAGTAAACTTTCCAAAATCTACTCTTACAGTTTGTATATCAAAAAATAGGCATTTTACTTTCAACCTAAACGTTTTTCACTGCGACCGTACTCATAGTCTTCCACTACATTCCACTTGAGTGGCACACATCCAAACACTCATTGACTTCCATTGTGTCATAGGTCAGAAATTTCTCTTGAACACTGGAAATAAAGTGTCTTTGTGACTTGTCACAACTCCAACTATGGGACTAACTTCGTAGTCACTTTTATGTCTGCCTGTCTCATAAAAAAAAAATAAAAAATCAAAAATACTTTATTAATCCCAGAGGGAAATTATTTGTTGTTGTAACTCGTTATCCTCATTTCATTAAGAGATGTTATAGACACTGATGGCTGTAGGCAGGAAGGATCTCTTGTAAAGGTCCGTCCCACAGTGGATCCTAGGAAACTGGCTGCAGATGCTGTCCGATCCGTCCACCCAGACTCGGCTGGCCTCTCGGTTCCCCTTGGGCTGTAGGACCACCTGAATACCGGGCAGAACTCCTCCCAGAGCGATGGCCACTCCTCCCAGCAGTCTGCTGAGCTCCTCATCGCTGCAGACAGCCAACTGTAGATGCTGAGGAACGATCCTGTCCTTTTGCTGTCATGAGCCGTGTTTCCTGCAAGTTCCAGGATCTCAGTGGTCAGGCACTCGAGCACAGCTGGCAGGTAGATGAGAATGTGTCCACAGAACATCCTTTTCAACTCACTTGAGATTTGGGGCTGTAGTTGAGATATTATTTGAGCTTTTGAGATGTTAATCAGCTGCTGTTGGTTGTAGAAAACTGCCTTGTTGCCATGGTTACACATCATAACAAATGTCCAAAACTACAAAAAGTTTCATTAAAAATCCTTCCAGCTGCACAGCATCCGATACCAGAGGAAACAATCATTCAAAAAATGTGATTTACATCCAGAAAAAGAGGAATTACAGTTTCCGAAAGCAAAATCTCAAAATGAATGTAACAGAGCTGCTCCAACATGCAGCCACCTTGAGCGGCGCAAATAAGCTAAAGAGTGCTGTTATAAAGTGAGAGACACAGGTATGGTATGGTTACTCTAATGAGACAGTCTTTGACTTTGACCTTGTTTTTTTTACACTTTTTAAACAGTTTAAGCATCAAAATGTCAGCAATTTGTCATCCTAGATTCTTATAAAATATGAGCTGAAATGAACCCATCCATCCAACTTTATCTGATACTTTCTTTCTGGGTCATGGAGGTCATTGATGCTAATGTCCCGCAGCCACTGTGCAAAAGGTGAGGGACACCCTGGACAGGTCTCCAGTCCATCACAGGGGCAATTAGAGACAAAGAGACAAAAAACATCACACATATGGACAATTTAGAGTTATCGCTGAACCTAACCAGTGGTGGGATATAACGAAGTACAAGTACTTCATTACTGTACTTAAGTACATTTATCATGTATCTGTACTTTACTTACATAGAGTTAAACATGGGTACTTTCAACTTTTGTTTCACTACATTTTACATTAAGTATCTGTACTTTCTACTACAATACATTTCTATAATGCGGTTTTTTTACGTTACATTCATGGTGCGGCTTTTTGATTTGTTCGTTGGTTTGAAAGTAACCAATGGTGAGAGGGGAGTTGGTCCATTGGATCACTGCAAAGTGGGCAGGTAACGTTAGACCCACCGTCAAGAAGAGCTGGGCCAATGACGTATATTCTAGTATATACGTCACTGAGCTGGGCGCACCCACAGCACCACTAGCACACCCAAATTGATTCCACTGCAGAGAGTCAGCCAGAAGACATCTGCAACCCATGGCCTTATTAAAAGATTATTGAAAGTCTATTGAGTACAGCAGGACAGATTCTCTCTCCCAAAAGAGCCAGATTGGACTCAAAAAACTTTGAAAACCAGCTTTTTCTGAACTTGAACAAGAAATTCTTGCTGCAATATTAAAATGTGTCAGTTCATGGGATGTTAGGACAGGAGACAAGAGATGTCTCCAAATGACTTGACAATCGGGTCCAAGTTTTGAAAATGGTGTCAGGAAGTTAAAATATTCACTTTTGACCCATTACAAGGCTGACTAGACAATATTTTAACTAGAGTTGATGACAAACTGGAGGTGAAATGATCATAGCCTTTTCCTTTGTTAGTTGTGTCTAATGCTCCTTTTTTCATACAGACAACTTTTACTTAAACATGTTTACTGCAGTTAAAATGACACATTGGTTTTACTTTGTGTTAAATAAAAACTTTCAAAGGTATAATCATTCATCTTTCTTATTTTGATTAATGGCATTTAACTCTGCATGTCATCCCTGAAATTCTGACACACAGTCACAAGTCCAAGTGCGAATTGTGTCAAAGAGTAAACACAATAAAAACATGTATTATCTGCAGCATTGTTCATTAAAATGACTCAACACTATTAATGTATCACAGAAAATATACATACGGTATGCACACTTAATGATATGTAGACCAATGCATTAGGTAATACATTCACCAAGTGCTTTTACTTTTAATACTTTAAGTATTTTTAAAAGCAAGTACTTACTTACTTTTACTCAAACTGGGAGAATCGCTTGATCTGGACCAATACGGATCCTCAGTTCTGGGTTACATTAGTACATGTACTGACACTGTCTCCACCATAAGATATGTTAAAAGTTACCCGAACAGAAAACCTTGGCTGAATGCAGAGGTGCACACCCTGCTGGAAGCCAGGAACACTGCCTTCAGGTCTGGAAACTCACAGGAGCTGAGAAGGACAAGGAAAGAGCTGGTTGCTGGTATTAAGAGGGCCAGTGCCACATATGCACAGAGGATCGAGGGTCAATTCACCTCACAAGACCCTTGGAGCATGTGGAGGGGTATTAAGTGCATAATAGATTATAAAAGAAGAAGCGAACAATGCCCCAAAGACCCATCTCTGCCTGATGCCCTCAACAAGTTCTATGGACGCTTTGAAGACCAGAACAGACCACCCAGCACCAGACTCACCTCACCACTGGATGAAGAGCATCTCAGCGTGACCTCAGCAGAAGAAAGGAGTACCTTCAGGAGGATTAATCCGCACAAAGCAACCGGCCCAGACAACATCCAGAGAAAAGTGTTGAAAGAATGTGCCGATCAGCTCTGCGAGGTGCTGGCAGACATCTTTAACGCCTCACTTACCCTGGAGACAGTTCCCATCTGCCTGAAGACCGCCACCATCATCCCAGTCCCAAAAAGCTCTAAAGTGACTGGCCTGAATGACTATCGGCCAGTGGTCTTCACCCCGATAGTCGCTAAATGCTTCGAAAAACTGGTCATGACTCACATCAAAACAACCATCAACATCAACGAGGACCCTCATGAGTATGCATACCGTGAGAACCAATCAACAGAGGATGCCATCTCCTCTGTGGTCCACACTGCGCTCAACCACCTGGAGCAGAAAAACTCTTACATCTGTTTGCTCTTTGTGGACTTCACATCCGCCTTCAACACCATGATCCCTCAAACCCTGATGGACAAACTATTCACACTAGGACTAAGCCCCTCCATTTGCAACTGGGTACTAGACTTCTTAACAAACAGACCACAGTTAGTGAGGATCCACAACCTCTCCTCCTCCACCATAACCCTCAGCACTGGCTCTCCTCAGGGATGTGTGTTGAGCCCCCTCCTGTTTACTCTGCTCACGTATGATTGTGTCGCTACACATCAAGGCTGTCATATTGTAAAGTTTGCAGATAGTGGTGGGATGCTTCACAAACAATGATGAGTCCAGCTACAGGTAAAAGGTGGAACACCTGGAGAGCTGGTGCAAAGAGAATAACCTTCACATCAATATGAAGAAGACAAAGGAGATGATTGTGGAATTCAGAAGGAACAAGCACACCTACACTCCCTTGAACATAAGAGGATCTGCGGTGGAAGTGGTCTCCAGCTACAAGTACTTGGGTGTACACATGAATGACAACCTCAGCTGGAGCAACAACACCACCAGCCTGATCAAGAAAGCTCATCAGAGACTCTACTTCCTCAGGCGGCTGAGACGAGCTGGTCTGGGAAGCTCAGTCCTCACCTCCTTCTACAGGTGTGCAGTGGAGAGCATCCTGTGCTCCAGCATCAACGTGTGGCATGGAGGCTGCACAGCTGCAGAAAGAAAAGCTTTGCAGAGAGTGGTGAAGGCTGCACAGAAGTCTGTTGGAGTCAGTCTCCCCACCATCACAGACATCTACACCTCCAGATGCAGGAAGAGGGCCTCCTGCAACATGAAAGACTCCGCTCACCCAGCACACACACTTTTTGACCTGCTCCCCTCAGGAAGGAGGTTGAGGATCATTAAGTGTAGAATCACTAGACTGAGGAACAGCTTCTACCCTGAGGCTGTTAGACTCATGAATCTCTAACCAGAATAATCACTGTGAAAAATCGCATCATGTTGCTGCTGATCTGTTTCAATGTTGTTGTGTCCCTGCGTGCTCATCTGCTCACACAGACTCATGCTCTGGTTCGTGTTGCTGTTCAGCGTAATGTTTTTATGCTATTAGTGCTCAGTGTATTTTTAGTTGATGTTTTTCTTAGTTCATATTTTAGATGTTATCATTGTTTTTCTTTTACATTTTATTGTTGGATGTAACTGGGACCCTGTGTACATAATTTAGTTCCACCACATGTACCACATGTTGTGCGAACGGCACTAAAGAATCTCTGACTCTAACTCTGACTCAAGTAAAAACACTAATGTTGCACTTCTACTTTTACTAAAGTACATTTTGTCTGTTTATTTGTACTTTTACTTAAGGGTTTGAGTACTTTCTCCCCCACTGAACCTAGCATGCAGGTTTTGGGTCTGTGGGAGGACACTGTAGTACCCAGAGAAAAAAAAAGCATACATGGAGAGAACATGCAAACTCCACCCAGAAAGGTCCCAAGCCAGGATTTTACCCAGCAACCTGAGACGCAACAGCTCTACAAACAAGGCCAAGATGCTACAACTAAACAAAAGAAGAAAAACCATAGAAGTGTACCAGGATTTCCACGTAGAAAGTGAACACATGAAAACGTACCTTACCTTTTTAGAAACATCGACTCTTGAAAAAGAACAATGTCGAGAAATGGATGTGTCAGTCAACAGCCAGCCACTGGCAGTGTGGGGATTAGAACTGAAAATACTGACATACTGTACGTTAAACACGCACCCCCCCCCCCCCCCCCCCCCCCCGTGTGTGTTTGTCTCAAATTACTGTTGGGCTTTAGTGAAGAAAAATAATGAATATTGTAATTTTAACTGCAGCTGCACTGATACCCTTCAAAGTTTCTTCTGTTATAAAAAGAACTTATATTACATAGTTAATAATATTCATAATTTTATGTTTTTTGTTTTTTGTTAACCAAAAATATTCCCATCAGAGTGGGACTAACATCTGTTCCCACAGCCTAGCAAATAATTACTGAACCATATGAAACCAACTGAGTTTTTCAGCACCCTGCTGCCTTATTAAGCGTCAGTCTAGATGGTTTTGGATACGGTTAAAGCTATAGGGAGCAGAGGCATTGCACGGTAACAAAGAAGAAATCAGACAGCCACATTCTCCCCCAGCAGCCACTTTATGAATTACCAATGGCACTAAAAGCCATGAGCATATTTAAATGCAGGAGAATCTGTTCCTTTCTTCGTTTTTTTTTTCTTTGCTGGTTTCTTTTTCTTTTGCACTATTCAGGATTTTGACATTATTAGTTGCCCAACGTCTCTGAGTGTCAGGGCAACAAGTGCAGGGCTTCAGGTTTTGATCATCTGCACCCAGATTACACCACTTTCTGAAAAGCTGGATTGGTTCATGTTGAAAGATGCCACAAGGGTTTTCTCACTTGCATGTGCTTATGTGTGATGAAAGCATGATCAAGTGTATTTTCTCAACAACAAAGACTGTTAATGCTGCAGTGAGAAGCTACCCATTGCTTGTGGACTCCCATTATATTTGAAACAACCCTGTGGCTGAAAGCTTTGACTCACAGACTCTTTAAAAACAAAAAGGAAGGTAATTTGTGGCCTCCGCTGAGCATCCAGCAGTCATTACACACAGGCACAAACAGGTTTCAGAGCATGCAATTTGCTCAATTATATTCCAAAATATATGAAAGTTTCTTCATTGTTTCGAAGCTTGAACAGTTTAGTACCCAAGACAGAATCCATAGAGCAGCAACGTGCAGTTAGAGTTAGAGAAGGTTAGGATGTGGTTTCGTCTCTCAGTGTGACACAAGTTCAGCTCCTGGCTCCATCAACCAGAGCTTGTTTAATCATTGGATGGAATCAATTAACAGTCAATTTTAAATTAGTGGTGCAAGGCTGCATGCACTCCATAGATTAGAGCTGCAAATACCAATATAGATATAGTCCTTCAGCTTCAGGATCTTTTGGTGTTATGAAGCTTCGTTCCATCAGTTGATTCTGGGCCTGTCCTCTCAGCAAACACACGTCTGTCATGACAGACTAAGAGACTGCCTGTTTCCTCCAAACGAGCAGTGAAGGCTTTGTTTTAGACTTAATGACAAGGTACACTGACGTTCCCTGTTGCTGAGATGTTTGAATAGTGTATGTTTGTAGTTTTTGAGATGGATGTTTTTCTGGACTGGAATTAAACACTTTGTTTATAACTTTTATGGACAGAATTTCTCAGTGCAGCCAGGGGATGGAAGGTTTCCAGTTCAGTGGCCTCAGGATTCCATCTCTGCTCTTT
Organism: Nematolebias whitei; assembly: GCF_014905685.2. Classification (NCBI taxonomy): domain Eukaryota; kingdom Metazoa; phylum Chordata; class Actinopteri; order Cyprinodontiformes; family Rivulidae; genus Nematolebias; species Nematolebias whitei. Next base: position 20,395,159 of record NC_056503.1, read on the forward strand.
GCAGATGATGTGGTCCTGTTGGCGTCATCATGCCGTGATCTTCAGCTCTCACTGGAGCGGTTCACAGCTGAATGTGAAACAGCTGGGGTGAGAATCAACACCTCCAAATCTGAGGCCATGGTCCTCAACCGGAAAAGGGTGGATTGTTCTCTTCAGGTCGAGGCTGAGGTTCTGCCTCAAGTGGAGGAGTTCAAATATCTTGAGGTTTTGTTCACGTGTGAGGGAAGAATGGAACGTGAGATTGACAGACGGATTGGTGCAGCATCTGCAGTATTGCAGACTCTGTACCGGTTCGTTGTGGTGAAGAGGGAGCTGAGCTGTAAGGCAAAGCTCTCTGTTTATCGTTCAGTCTACGTTCCTACACTCATCTATGGTCACGAGCTCTGGGTAGTGACCGAAAGAATGAGATTGTCGATACAGGCGATCAAAATGAGTTTCCTCCTTAGGGTAGCTAGACTCTCCCTTAGAGATAGGGGGAGAAGTTCAGTTATCTGGGAGAGACTCGGAGTAGAACCACTGCTCCTCCACATCAAGAGGAGCCAGTTGAGGCGGTTTGGGCATCTGGAAAGGATGCCCTTTGGGAGCCTCCCTAGGGAGGTGCTTCAGGCATGTCCAACTGGGAGGAGGCCCTGGGAAAGACCCAGGACACGCTGGAGAGACTGTCTCTCGGTTGGTCTAGGAATGCCTTGGGGTCATCCCAGAAGAGCTGGAAGAGGTGGCTGTGGAAAGAGATGTCTGGACCTCCCTGCTCAAGCTGCTGTCCCAGAGACCTGACTTTGGGATAAGCTGAAGATAAAAGATGGATGGATGGTATTAAACATGGAATTTGAGTAAACCTTAATGGTTTTGTGTAAGATATTCAAGTGGGTAGGAGTTACACTGTGGAGAAGAACAGAGGGAGTTTTGATTTTTTTCTATTCCAAGGCAGCGCAGAGTGATGGATCCCGGCGAGTGGAGGGAGCAATTGAATCTACCCCCAGGTTCAGTGGTGGAGCTAGGAGGCAAGCGAGCAATGGTGGCCTTGAACACCAGAGATTAATCTTCGGCCACCTCAGTCATTTAAGGAAACTATACTTTTAAGCAATATAAAAATAATTGAAAACTTAGTTTCCTCAAATGATCGGGGTAAACAGTTTACATACCTGCATGGCTGTGGCCATCTTGGATTTTGACATGGCAGCCCAATTTTCAATAGTGACCTTTCTTACAATCAGATGTAGACATACAAATCTACAAGCAGATGGAAAAACTCTTTTATCAGCCAGGTCATTATTCAGATACATTTTAAATGTAACCGGGCTTGATTTTGTCATTCAGCCTGTTTTATTGATATTTGTACATGGATTTTTTACTGTTTACCAATTTCGGGGTGTGATTGTTTATGTGTTGTGTTTTAATTTTCTCACCACCTTGCTGCAAGGAAATTTTCCCTAAGGGGACAATAAAAGGGATGATGATGATGATGATACACCAAAATGAAAGTTGGTACCTCAGTTACTTTTCAAGTCAGCGCGCTCATAACGCACGAATGGACAGGTGGTATTTCCGATTCCCCATTTTTGCTCCACGACAGGGTACAATAAATGCTGAAATAGTCTTAAATTTGGTAGCAATACTTCTACAGGAGCTGTCAGCTGTATATTTATCACATGTCTGTGTGTGTTTGTTCATCGTGTCAGAAAAATATCATGGCTACAACAACTGGATGTACGTCTATAGCTTAAAGATTTATGGAGTCAATCTAATTCAAGATGGCCACCACGGCTCACTGACGTACGCCAACAGTTGGTTTTAACTTAGACTTTGAGCTGAAGTTTGTTGTGGTAGTAACTGAGAGTCATTTTCAACACGTAGTCTGAGCTCTAACACATTTAATTTACCAGGCTGATTAACATGACTGTAGCTCCATTTGCAATCAAAAGATGATCTCAGTTTGAAACGCTGGCATAAAAGTCAAGAAATGTCTGGCTTTACCAGCTCTTTCTGAAGTCTGAAAATGTTTTTATTCAAAGCTAAACCATCACTCAGACCGCCCTCAGCAAGACAAACAAACCAAAGCATCCGAGACAAAAGGTGCCGAAGCCACAGAGTGACGATAAAGATGGATGACATGCCATCACTTCCTCTTTTCTGATATCAAACTAAAGCTGAAGAAGCTCACGAATCCTTGTGACTTTTCAGAAGCTTTTAGGATTTTTCTCTTTGAGAAAAACGATAAATCATCAGAGTAAGTTTTAAAATCTGACAGGATGTTGAAGCAGATGAATGATTAAAAGCCAGAGATGTTTTAGAGATAACTCGAATATAAATTTAATGCTTTGCCTGAATTAAACTTGTTCTCTACATGTATTACTTAGACTTTTATTATGCTCTTTATATTAAAAAAAAATGTTATTTGAACCTTTGAATAAGTCTGAACCCATTTTATTTTTATGAATGACCAAAAACTTTGCTTTACATCAGCTTTAATTGGGAAAAGCACCATCATCAACAATCATACAAATTAGTTTTAAAAAATTAGTGCAAGAAAGCAAAGACGGATGCTTTGAAAGCCACAGTTCAAATCTTTACATGTTCTGTGGAAAGGTTATGAACAACTAATATCTTACATGCTGCAGATAGCTGTCTGAAAGATGTGTGACTCTTAACAAGCTAAGGCTCAACTAACAGCAGGAATGTAATGATGTTTCTGTCTAAATAACTGTGCAGTGCAAAACTGACTAAATGTAAAGGTTTAAACTGATGTGACTGGTTTGATACTGGAGCTGTTTGACGTCGTCTTTGTCCCACTCAAACCTGTCCTTCATGACAGTTCCCTTATTAAAGTTGACATAAATGAGATAAAAATACTACAAGAAAACATAAAAATGTTTGGAAAAAACAATTAAAAGTAGTTTTTTTATGCTGACATGGTGACAGTGAATATATTGATTCATGCTCAATAATCCAGGTAGATAAATCTAACAAGGTTGAGTCAGGTCATCTGGACAGATTCTTCTTGTTGAAACATTTATTTTATCCAAAAGACTTCTTCCGTCTGAGGAGCTGCAACAAATTCAGTCTTATAAGCAGCACCTTCACAAATGGCGCTTTGCCACAGTCTGGACTCTCATCAGTTCTGCACCACAGCGCACCAGCTAAGGGCCCTGCCCACTGCTGGTACTCAGCCCAGTTTATGGGACCACCTTGTTTAAGGTTCCTAATGGGCTGCTCCGAGGGGCTGATTTTAGCAGACAGCAGCTGTTGACTGGCCAGCAGAGCTACGTCACTGGATGATGTGCCCAGCAAAACTGCAATCTACATCTGAACCTCCACTTCCTCATTGTGATGACGGACAGTGACACAAGAAATGAACGCATTTACTGAGAGGTATCAGAGATGATGGTTACACCCGGATTTATAAGCAGTGCTGAGATAGGCTAACAAAATTACTGTCCGAATATAGGGTGATTTAAAATCACACCGGGCGGAGTGACTCAAACACAAAAAAAAACAGTTATGATCCCAACCAGAGTGGGGAAACAGGTCAACCTCCACTGTAGTGACAAATCACCTCCACCTGAGAAGAACAGAGAAGAGCAGAGCCGAGTGGAGCCAGACTTACCAGTGGCAAAGTGGATCAACAAGTTTGCTGGTGACCGCCAAAACTGGTTGTTCACATGCAAAGGGAGGACCATCAGCTTAATGAAAGATCATTAGTGCCCTGTTGACCACTTGCTATTCACAGGGGGCTGAGTGATACTAGCAATCACAGCAGTGTAAGAGGGGGACAGTTGAACATGGAGGCCTCCACCCCTCTTTAATGATGGACGATTTCTTTTCACAAAAATGGCCTCCTTTACTCCTCTCTCAAACCATTGTTCGTCTCTGTCCAGGATGTGAACATCTTCATCCCTGAAAGAGTGACCGCTGGCCTGGAGATGAGTGTAGACCGCAGAGTCCTGGCCTCATGTTGTTGATCTTCTGTGCTGGGCCATCCTTTTGGACAGTGGCTGTTTAGTTTCCCTGGTGTAGAACTGATAAAATAAATGGAACATACACTTGAGTTTAGGAGCACAAAAAGATTAACTTCTTTGTGCATTTCTTGAAATAAGCTACATATTTCTCCTCATTTTCTCCTTCTGAGTGTCCCTAATGCTGTAAGTCTTTAGCTCAACAATCTGGTCAGATACAAACTGTTTCTCTAAACTGATAATATTCAAAGACCACTCCTACAACAGGTAAGATATTAATGATTCATAACCTTTGCACAGAACCAAACTACTAAAGATATATATGCTGGATATATTGACTGCTCCCTTCTTCAGGGGTCGCCACAGCGAAGTAACTCCCATGGAGTCTTGGCAATAGTTTTAAAATCAGATGTCCATCCTGACACAACCACAGACCTCCGAGCTACCACAGCCCTCTGTGTGGAGCAGAGAGCTGCTAGCTAGGGCACCCGAAGGAGCAGATGATGGGGGTTAAGGGTCTTGCTCAAGGGCCCAAGGTGGGGCAAATGAGGGTGGAGACAGGTGTAGGTGTTTCACCTATCTCACCCACATTTTGAAGTTGTCGGTCCAGGGAGTCGAACTGGTGACTTTCTGATCGCAGGCCCACCGTCTCTAACCTGTCTCTTTAATTCTTTAACGTATTTCACAGAAGAGAGGTAATACAGACTTCTACAGTCACTGTGAAGTAAAAATTAAAACTGCTTCCAAAATTCTGAATATTTTTCCTCAAACATTCTGACTTTAATCTCAGATTTATGGGAGAAAAGTCATAATTGTAACAAAGTAAATAAACCTTAAACCTCTTCCAGGGGATTTGTCTTTAGACAGAAAATTTGTTTCCGTTTTTCACGACGTGTGTCTAACCAAGTTAAATGACCTGGAATCAAATTGCAGCTGAACTGCTTAACGAGCGCTCAGCACAATCTGAGCAGGTGATTTGTGATTGGTGGATCAAGCTGATAGGGTCGTTATGGTGAGCGGGACACCGTCACCTGTAATTTATGTCCCAGGGCTACCACCCCCCCAGAACAAACACCCTGTGTATCAGCACACACACCTGTGGGAGTAATGTGCTGAGGATTCCTCCTCAATTGATCTATGAGCACAGAGGCAGCGAGGGATAAACACAGCAACTATTCTCAGCAACAACAGCGAACAACTTAACGAGCCTGTGGCAGTCACTGACTGAAAGCAGCAATATATCATACACATATGGGGGGGGGGGGCTGCAGTGAATTATAAGTCAATTACCACGGATTGTTACGGATGTGAACGTTTGAGCGGGAGCCCTGAAGATAAAGAGAACAGTGCTGGTTTTGTCAGGTTTATGAAGATAAATAGGAGCGTAACTCAAGTGTGGGTGGATGGTTCTGACTCGGGTCTGACTGCTTGTAAAAAGAGTTTAGGGGAAAATACCAACTCTACATCTAAACAGGTATATTTTTTAAATATATATATACTGTATGCCTGACCACAGTATGGACACCTACAGTTCAAACTCATCACCTATGAAGTAACTCATGTGTTCTGAATAAGTAAGATTTTTCTGGTTCTTGTACTAAAAACGACATTTTTTTTATATATGGTAAGGGTGCTGTGAGCCACATAAGAGAATAAATGTGACCCTGAGGTCCTGAGCGTTTGTGATCGACTCGGTGTTGTGTCTTCATGAAGCAGACTGATGGGATGAGGAGGTGCTGACAGAAAACGTCCTGTCAGCCCTCAGGAGCCAGCAAAGCACAAATGATCATTTCAGGGGGGCCCAAAGAAGACGTTTACTTTAAATATGGATGAGCTCCGGGCTTGGCACACACACACACACACACACACACACACACACACACACACACACAC
>NC_056503.1:20401014-20412096 GCF_014905685.2 Nematolebias whitei
ACACACACACACACACACACACACACACACACACACACACACACACAGAGAGAGAGAGAAAGACCAGAACAGGAACTAAAAGTTACTCTCATTTAGAATCTACAACCTGCCACAGCATCACACAGACACTGATATAGAAAATCTAGTGTGGATATTTTGACTATTTTTTCTGAATAACATCATCGTTTTGGTGCCTATGTTATTATAATAATAATATAACCTGTATAAATAAAGGTTAGGTGAATGTTCAAATTTAAAACGCTAAAACTGCTAATAAAGCTGCTGCACTTACAGTCATACGAAAAAATAGTCCATCGTTTTTTGTCACCCGTCAAGGAGACAAGAAAGGGAATTAGAAATACTCTCTGTCTGTCTGTCCATCTGTCTGTGCTTGTTATGAGCATGATAACTGGAAAAATAAGTCAGGAACCGACTTCAGTTTTGATGTGTAGCTGCATCTACATGTAAGAAAGATCCTTTGAATATTGGGTTGCCACATCAAAATCCAAGACGGCTGCTGCCATTACATGGTAAATGGTGTGCACTTATATAGCACCTTTCCATCTGATCAAGATGCTCAAAGTGCTTTACATCGCAGTCTGTGTCCTCATTTACCCATTCATATAGCACTCTACCATACAAAGAATAATCAATGCTCTATCACATTTATACACCAATGGGACACACATCGGAGGCATTTAGGGGTTCAATGTCTTGCCCAGGGACACTTTGGCATGTGACTGCTGGTGGAATCAAACCACCAACTCTCGTATTGGAGGATGACTGCTCTAACCACTCAGCCACAGCTGCCTAAGGCCATGTAGGCTACTGCATGTATGAAAACCTTGTGAGTGTCTGTAAAAAATGAGTAACTTGAAAAATAAGCAACGTGCCGACTTCCATTTTGGTGTGTGGCTGCATATATATATATATATATATATATATATATATATTCATATGTACATATGTATAAATTTCTTCAAATGATTAGGGCATCCTTTAGGGTGGCTGAAGATTAATCCTAAGTCCAAGGCCACCATTGGCCACCCCCTGGGTTTCCATTGCACCTGGTTGTTGATAATTTGCTCCCTCTAATCAACAGGGTGTATCACTATGTACTGCCTTTGAAAAGCAGAAAATAGGAAAACAGCAACAACAACAAAAATCTCTATTCAACTCCCTCAGCGACGAGAGACATCTTCGTGTTTTCTCTAGAAATTAGTTTCATCGTCCAACCCAAACCCAGGTAAAACCAGCCCTGCTGCTGCCTCGGCCCCCTCCCTACCTGCTCATAACTAACTCATGTTAACCTCAGTGTGATAAAGGGACCCTCACACACAACGCGTCAAAGCTCCCCCCTCAGATCCTCTGAACTGACCACATCAGATGTTTTTTTTTAACTCCAGATGCTGGGCCAAGCACTGTGGACTCTGCAAGGTTTAGTTGAGTGTGTGCTTAAGAGACTGGGGGGCTGCTCTCCCCTCCAAAAATCTGCCCATCATTTATTCATTCTCCCTCCCAGGACGGCCGCGGCTGCCATCATCCGAGGGGACCGCGTCGTCTGAAGTTCCCCCTCCGTCGCTCAAACGAGCGCACACGTGCACATGCATTCTGTATAGAGGTCCCCGAGGTCTTTTAATTTTTTGCGAGACTATTTTTAGCGGGGGGGAAATAATCGAGGTGGAAAGTTCCATCTGGCCAACACTCTTGTTCCAGCTGCTCCTTTTTAGCAGCGGGCGGAAAGAGGAGGGGGTAAAAAAAAAACTCTACTTAGCAGATGAAAATGACACGGAGTGGATTATTATTATTTTTTCATCGTGCTCTGCATTAGCAGGATGAGAGGATGTAAGATGTGTGGACTTTCATATAGAAAAATCAAATATGGGTTACAGAAATGGAGTAAAGGTCCACAGAGCATCTTTATGGCCCATCGCTGAAGGCAAAACAAAATGGAATGATGGAATCAGCGATCTCGTTAGCAAAATATGTCATTCCCACTGAAGGGATTTTAATGAAACGTTCACAAAATATTTATTGAAATTCAGTCAACACAATTCAAAATGGCTGCTACAACTAACAGACCTGAGCCTACACAAAGACAGCTATGACTCAGTCACCTTTACAGATATTCAGCTGAAGTTACGCGTGGTGATAGCTGAGAGTCATCCACAACACAAACTCCAAGCACCAAGAAACCATGCAAAATATGCAATTGTGCAAAATGTTGTTTTCAAGGTTTGATCAACAACAGCTTGAACATAACATACCTTTATTTATAGAGCACTTTAAACACCTACAGGACCAAAGTGTTGTACACACAACAAAACAATCATACAGTTGGATAATAAAATGATTAAAATGATTAAAAGTCACATAATATAAGTTGTGTAAAAAAAAAAAAAAAATGGCGGCTGAGATGGTGTAGAGCACGTGTCAAACTCAAGACCCGGGGGCCAAATGTGGCCCTCATTGACATCGTATCTGACCCTCGATATGATATTTCAAATGTAAAATACTTTTATCACTTAAATTTTTTCAGTAATATTTGATTATGATTTCAAAAGTGCAGCAGAAAACATCAAATGAGACCAATCAAACTCTTGTTGAGGAACCTGCAACCAAGAAAAGATGCTGGGTATCTAACTTGAGTTCATGTAGATTCTGAAACTGGCTCTTAGTTTGAAAAAGGTTTTAAATTTGGCCCCCCTTTTTGTAAGTGGGTTTGACACCCCTGGTAGAGGTAGGGCAGCCGACCTGGGAACAGAAAGTCGCAGGTTCAACTCCCTGCCATGCCCACATGTCATGGTGTCCTTGAGAAAAACACTTAATCCCTAATCTAAAAAAGTTAAATCTGGTCCTCTGGTCATTCAAAAAACAAAACGGCAAAACAACAACAAAAAAAAGTAGAAATTCCTCAGACTGAGGAAGTTTTTCAAAGAAAGACAAAATGTTTCTACATTTTTTTGTTGTTTTGCTTTGTTTTGTTTTTTGAATGTCCAGAGGACCAGATTTAACTTTTTTTAGATGTTTCTACCTGGATTATTGAGCATGCATCAGTGTAGTTAATCCCTAACTTCTCCATGGGCGCCTACATAGCTGCCCACTGCTCCACCTGGGTGTATCTCGGTGAGATGGGTTAAACGCAGAGAACTAATTTCAACATTGTATAGAAACATACAATAGCTAAGTTTACATGGACATAAATAATGGGATTAAACAGTCATTTGGAATAAAAATGTGTCATGTAAACGCCCCATTCGGATTATTCTTTGTTGATTCATCTTGATCCGAAAGAATTTGTAATCAGAATGAGATGGGTGGTTTATGCTGATTCATAATCTGACCACCACTCTGCACATATCAGTACTTCTATAATCTGAATTAAAGGCCTGCTGCATGTAAAAGATACATTCGGATGATTTAATCTGAAAACATTTCAATCCGGTCTAAGAATTTTACACATGTAAACATAGCTGGTGGTGGTTGGACATGGAAAAAATCCATTGTTTCACAACATAGGATCATCTTAAAACTCCTGCATGAAAGGAACGAACGAATGAACCCCTATTGTGAGGAGTGATAGGGCAATCTGCATCTGTATGTAGCTTAGCTCTGCTTTATAAGTCGAACCCCACACTCTCTGTTCCTTGAGTTGAGAAAGCTCCTCGGATGAGAAGCGAAACGTCTTCTGTTACAAAATAAAGTCCAGTTGTTTTGGTCTTGAACATTTTTTGAATTTTTTGTAAGAAAGTCGGTGGGTGATATGCATTTCATTCAAAGAACGAAGGTTTTTATTTAAATCAGCTCTCGTAACGCAGTTTTTTTGTTTATAAAACTGAACAGTAAACATGCAGACTTTAAGGTTTCATTATAGAACAAGTGTTTGCGGCTCATTGTTTCTGCTGTAGTTGTTAAACTAGCGGCTGATCACCAAAACGTTGCGTGCGGCTGTAGAAACTGAGTGCAGTTAAATATGACGCAGTGATCTATTGTTGGAGAACTCCACTCTGTGAACAGAACAAGATTGGGAACAACAGACAATCCGGGCCTGCTGCATAATTTCATGCTGGGAATTTAAGCAGAGCCTCAAAGGTTAACAAGCTTACAGTGAAAGGGGGTGGGGGGTGGGGGGGTTGGACTGAATTTGGGCTTTGATGCAGACACAAATGCCCTGAATGTCAACGAGCTGCAGAAACACTCCATGTTGTCTTTTTTAATGCTTTTTTTTTTTTTTTGGGGGGGGGGGGGGGGGCTGTTGTTCTCGGGGCTCCTGGTTTTAAACATGCACAGATTTGAGCCTGGAGGCTGATTTAAAACATTCCTCTGAATTCAAATCATAAATATTCTACAAGACGTGTTATGCACACCATCAGGAAATAACAAATCAGCAGTTGAAAAGTTCAGAGCCACAACCTCTGCTTGGTTTTAATTTGCTGAATCGATTGAACCTCCGGATCGGTGCCTGCCGCACCCTGCAGCGGTGGTCTTGGTGAATGGTAAAACTGGTCTGGCCTGGAGGGGTGGTTGGTTCTGTGACACCATCTGAACCGATCCGTTTAATGGGACTGTGCTATTTATTCTTTCAAACTTTTAAAAACGTTCCTCTGACGCTCTGAGCCCAACGTTCCTGCAGATAACTCAGAGGAGGAGATCCAATATTTATGTGCAGTCGGGAGCGTTGACAGCTGAACGGGACATGAAATGTCCTCTAACTAATGCTGAGGCCGGCACCGAACTGGACCGACGGCTGTCTGAGTCTGTTAAAGGTTCTGCTTCCTTACAGTCATTCTTGATTTTCAAACTTTTGCCTCTTTTTGCGTTTGGACCACATTCAGCTGCTAAATAGAACAGTCAGAAGTTTACATCCAGTCATCGAGCATCAACATCATGTTAAATTTAAAGATTTGTTTAATGACTTTGAAGCCTGTTATAATCAAGAGTTGCAAACACAGCTCTAAACTTATTAGGGGTTTTTCTCTTTTCCACACAGGGTCAAAATTATGCATACAGGTAAAAAAGAAAAAAGTAAAAAGCAGTGCTAAAGGTTCAACAACGGCTTCTAACTTGACGAGACCGCGGCCTGTTGGCTTCTTATTAGTGGTTATGATTGACTCCATCAAGGAGTTTTCTGTAGCCCACATGAAAAGGATTTATTTGACGGCAGTTCTTGGATTGACCATTACTCAACGAACGATGCAAAAGTCCAAGAAAGTTTGAAGAGCAAAAAAAAGGTTTTGATTTTCACAAGCTTGGGCCCCGGGGTGAATGAGATTTGCCCCGATTTCCTTAAGGCTCTGGATGGTGTGGGGCTGTCTTGGTCGACACGCGTTTGCAACATTGCATGGACATCGGGGGCAGTGCCATTCAATTGGCAGACTGGGGTGGTGGTTCCCCTCTTCAAAAAGGGGACTGGGGCACCTATGTCCACGAACTCTGGGTAGTGACTGAAAAACTGAGATTGCAGATACAGGTGGGTGAAATGAGTTTCCTCTGCAGGGTAGCTGGACTCTCCCTTAGAGATAGGACGAGAAGTTCAGTTATCAGGAGAGACTCGGAGTAGAACCGCTGCTCCTCCACATCAAGAGGAACCCGTTGAGGTGGTTCACGCATCTGGTAAAGATTCCTGGGCGCCTCCCTAGGGAGGTGCTTCGGGCATGTTGGACTGGAAGGAGACCCTGGGGAAGACCCAGGACACGCTGGAGAGACTATGTTTCTCGGTTGGCCTGGGAATGCCTTGGAATCCTCCCAGAAGAGCTGGAAGAGGAGGCTGTGGAGAGAGATGTCTGGATCTCCCTGCTCGAGCTGCTGCACCTGAGACCTGACTTCAGAACAAGCGGAAGATGATGGAAGGACGGACGGACGGACAGATGGATGGAAGGAAGGTCTTCAGGATCCATTTTTAAACAATATCAAATTCCAAGCTCATCAGTGTAACCGACTGTATGTAGGTAGATGTTATTCAGACGTGTCTTCACTTTGTCAAAGTCTGAAACAGACTCAAAATGTCTCCTCAAACAAAAGCAAAATGGTTAGAATGATCTGAAGCAACCAACATGGCTCATCAAGCCTTGGACTGCTGAAACAACCATGTCCCTGAACACAGTGGAGCCACATCTAGATGGACTGAGAGGTTGAGACCTAGAAAGAAGCTCCTGCTTCAAAAACAACACCTTCAGGACCAGGCCTCCCCTGCAAACAAGATCTGTGATCTCGGTGGGATTTACCTGGCTCAGTAAAGGTTAATAGAAATGGCATCTGGGGAAAAGTTTCACAGTCAGACAAGACAGAGACTAAGTTATTTGGCCACAATAACAAGACGTCAAAATAAGGTTTTTAAACCTAAGAACACTGTGCCAAGTGTCAAGCATGGTGGGGGTAGTGTCATGCTGTGGTTCTGGTGCATTGCATGGATTGATGGAGGAGGCGCTCCTCTACATCCTTCAGCTTCACCTTTAATCAACAGCTGAATGGGGCGGCTGTGGCTGAGTGGTGAGGGCAGTCGTCCTCCAATGCAAGAGTTGCAGGTTCAATTCCACCAGCAGTCACATGCTGAAGTGTCCCTGGGCAAGACACTGAACCCTGCATTGCCTCCGATGTTTGTCCCATCAGTGTATGAATGTGATAAAGCTCTGATTAGTCTCTGTTTATAGTAGAGTGCTGTATGAATGGGTAACTGAGGAGAGGTTGTGTAGTGAAGATCTTTGAGTATCTTGATAGAAAGGAGCTACACAAGTACAGTCCCATTTAAGACTTGGACACAACTGGTGTTCTAAGAGGAGAAAAATGTCCAGCACCCATCAGAACTGGTTTCTGTTTGGATGAAGAAGACTGACGTGAAGCTTCTGGAATAATCTGTCATCTTAGAAAAGCAGATAAATTTACTGTGATAATTTTGGTGTATTTAACAAATGAATGAAAAAAAATAAAATGAAATGAAATGAAAGGACCTCTCCAAAGCCATGACCACAACCCTCTAAAATATCTGTTGACATTACTTAAAGGTAACGTCTGTGTCATTTAACCATCCATCCATTTTCTTTACCCACTTCTTCCTCTGTCTTGACGGAGCTGCTGTCTACGTCCAGAAGTCATTGTAGGGGGGACACCCTGGACAGGTGTCAGGGACACAAAGAGACGAACTGCCAGGATACCAATCCATTTAAATGAACAGATCCTGTCGATGAAACGGGTCTAATTCTGGTCAGAATGATTTGATGAATGCAACAAACTAAAGAACATTCAAATAAATATTGACTCTGTGAATAGATCAAAATCCACTTTCTTAAATTATTGAAGTATTTTTGTAGTACTTTGTTAAAGGAGCCGTTCAGATAAATCACAAAGTCCTGAAACTAACATGAGACCGGTGCTTGTTATGAGAGAACGTAAACTTTCAGTTGAAACTGTTTGTTGGATCAGGAGTGAATCAACTCGTCTGAACTGATCTGCTCATACGTGACAGTAGCATGAATAAGGTGGAGGTTGTTATCTGCTGCACGGGATCTGTTCAGAGCAACGCTTCGATGAGCGAGGAGGGGAGCGTCTTAACAAACGAGCCGTTCAGTTTATAAAACTCGTGAAGTTTACTCTGATGAGCGGAGGCTGATCTCTGTGGGGCAACAAAAGATGGAGCACTTGAATAATGTCGTTTCCCGTGAAAATGCTTATTGCTGAATGAGTTGAGCTCAAAGCAGCTGTTTCATCGCTGGACTGTTAACGTGAGCTGAACAGCTGATATTAACAAAAGAAAAGCTGAAAGAAGTAAAAAAACTGTCGAAATGTGTAGAAAAACAAATAGAACAGACATGTAGCAGAAAAAAACAGAACAGGAAATTAATCAAAGCAGCTGAAAAGCAAAAAAAAAAAAAAAAAAAAGCTGAAATTAGACAAATAAAATGTAGCTGGAAACCTAAAAAAAAAAAAGAAGAAGAAAAAGCTAAAATTTGAGGAAAGAGTTCAAGTTCAAGTAGGTTTATTGTCATTTCACCACCGTACATGAGGTGGAACAAAATTGTGCACTCAAGGTCCCAGTTACATCCAGTAATAGCAAAAATATAAAGTGTTAAAAAAAAAAAAGGTAAATAAGGATTTAAAATATAAACTAAATAATAATAATGTAAAACAATACGGCGTAACAACAGAAACACGACTGTTAAAAACTTGGGACTTATTTGAAAGAATAGCAAAAAGTGCAAATTAGAAAAAAAAAAGATTAATTAGCTGAAAAATACCTGAAAAAAGCATAAAATGAATTTAGCAGAAAGAAGCTGAAGCTAAAAGCTGAAGTGTGCAGTAAACAGCTAAAGGGTTTGAAGAGCGCTCCATTCGTTTTCAATGAGAAAAACATGGCTGAAAAAGCTAAATATTTCCAAAAGTAAAAATGGCACAAATACTAAAGCCACAGCTGGAACGTGCTGCATGAGCTGAACGTTTTGATTCATGAATTGTTGAAACTGAACAAAAACTGTGTGCTGAAGAACCTATGGAAGAAAGACGGATCTGAATACAGAGAATGATTCTGAAACAGACTTTTAAAAATAACATTTGACCAAACACAAACTTGTATTGCTGTTAAGTAACTCTGAGTGTGGAGGTGTAGAAACAACAAGCAGCAGAGTGCAACATCTGGTGAGCCACAACTGTATTCAGTTCCACACAGTTCTGCAGCTGGTTCAGGGAAAATGTTCTGATTCATGTTTTTGTTTCGTAAAATGTGCTTCATCTCAGGTTTAAACCTGAACTCTTCATTCCTCTGAAAACATTTGAACTTTTTTATCTAATACCTAACAGACTTCTATCCTCAGAAGTCCTCCTCGTTTTTAATGTTCATCAGTGTCTCCAACAAGTTCGGAGTTGGACTCCAGCAGCAGCAGCAGAGACTCTGAGGTGAAGATAGCACGCGCAGCAGGCTCACAGGGTGATTCTCAGAGGACCAGGAACACAGTGACTGTTTCTCTCCTCTGGGGTCTCGTGCGCCGCTGCTCACCATAGCCTACTTCTCGTTAATCGGACGGATTACCAGCGCGCGCAGCTCTCCGCCGTCTGCTCCGCTTCCCTTTCCAAACACGGACACTCCCGCCACCGTCCCAACCTTTTTATCATCGTTTTATTTGTTCTTTATGTGCTTATCAGTGGCAGCAGCCAGCTTTAAAAATAATACTTTAGACATCCTGTTGTGTAAGAGCAGCGCGCGCGCTGTGGGACAAGGCAGAGCGCATTAGGAGACGCGCAAATCAAAAAAAAAAGGGGGGGGGGGACATGATGGCGACTGGTAAGACAGGGAGGAGAGAAAAATGAGAAGATTTAGTTTTTTTGTAGAAGTGCCAGGGATTTGGATCAGCTGATCCAAATACACTGTAATAAGGAGGGCTGGGATCAAACGGTGGCACGCGCTCTTGGAGAGACATTTTGGCACCGTTTTAATGAAATCTTGTATTTTCTTTCCTCCAACACTTTGTCCTGGTTAAAACCACCTGTAAACCCTGCTGGGGGGGGGGGTGCAGAAGTGTCAGACCAACTCACCGTCCATGCAGAAGAACACCATCCAGGCGATCCAGAGGTCCGAGTTGTGAAACTTCACCATGGCTCCCAAAATGTTCTGAGCTCTTGACTTCTGCTCGCAGATTCCGTGCACAGAAAGTAGCCGCTCCTCGTGAGGAAAGCAGAAGAAATGTGGAGGATTTACGCAGCGCGTGCGCCTTTTCTCCAAACCGGTGCGAAACGCATGCACTGGAGGAAAAAGTTCACTGAAGACATATTCTTTATTTAATTATAATCACTCCTCTGGTCGTCGGTGACTCCAAGAGGGTTTTCTCTCCCGGACCTCCAGACAGTTTTTAGGCTCCACGTGCACGCGCGCCTCCTGTCCTCGCACACCTAGGAGCCGCTGTGGAGCTGCAGCTCCTCCCGTCCTCTCCGGCGCGTCTTGTGGCGCTCCATGCCTCCTGGTCTGCTGTGCTCCTGCTGAGCGGACCTCAGAACCGAGTCAGGCACTAGGCACCGCCACTTCCGCTTTTACTCTACAAAATAAAACGAGCAGCTGAGCGCAGGAGCTGGAAACTCCAGGTCTGTGTCAGTCAGGGTCAAACAACAGCCTTTAAAACAGGAAATGCTAAATAAAAATATTCCTAAAACTTAATAATGTTAATGTTCACGCCAGGTTTTAACGTCAGTGGGATCATCTCAAATGTCAACATCAGGATTATACAACGTTTGTCGTGAGGCGTTTTATCTGAGATGCAGGAAACACTTTGTTTAGTGATTTCTTTTTAAAAAATTCTTAAACTATACGATGGATCAGTTTTAAAAAGCTGATGGAACTTGCTATTTATGATGTTAATACTTAATTTAAAAAACAGACTTTGAGTTATTCTTTTAGCTCAACATTTTGTAGCTAAATTCAACAAAGTAGCATTGTTTGTTTGTTTGTTTGTTTGTTTGTTTTGGTACAGAAAATCTAACCGAGTATCAAACTGATAACCCAGCTCGGTTCAAATTTGGACCATCACATCTAAAGTTGTCGCACACTGATGTTTTCACGCTCACTCAAATAAAAACATGCAAGTTGTGAATATATAGTTTGTAAAGTAAATACTATTACAAATGTTGAAACTAATTCACTAAAAAGTTGCTGACAAGTTATGAGTTCGGTCTCACATCATTAATGCATAAACCCAGGCAGCTCTATTATTTGAATGACCTTTTTAGTTATTTTATTATTATTATTATTATTATTATTATAGGCCAATCTTGAGATCACAATATATTTGTAAGGGAGGCCTGGTTCTGAAGGCAGCATGTGTTTGGACTGTACCCCACATGAACAAGTAGAACATCCAGACCACAGAAAAACTGTAAACTATAAAGAAGACATGCCGGCCTGCAGTCACTCTGATCCACTCGAACAGTCAAACCCAGGTCCACCCCTGAGCTTGAACTCACCTGTGAGGCAACAGTGCAAACCACTAATCCACCATGTCGCTCAACTCCTCTCTCATCTTCACTTCATTTCTATTTATTAACCTGTATACACTCAACACACACTCATGTGCTCATTCAATTAGCACTACTGTTTTATATATG
>NC_056503.1:20427096-20443502 GCF_014905685.2 Nematolebias whitei
GGATTTGCACCTGCACTTTAGGACCAATTCTGGAGGCGTGTCCAGAACCCAAATCCTGCTAATGAGAGTTCTGCTGAGTTAAACTCAAAGCAGTCTGCTCCTCAGATAAATAATGTTAAATTATTATTTTAAATATGAATGTTTCTGTTAACTTATTTTAAATATGAATGTTTCTGTTAACTTATTTTAAATATGAATGTTTCTGTTAACTTATTTTAAATATGAATGTTTCTGTTAACTTGTTTTAAATATGAATGTTTCTGTTCAGTGCTCTGAGACGACTTCTGTCGTGACTTGGCTCTATATAAATAAACTGAACTGAATTAAATCTGATTAACCAAATTCTACAAAAACATCTATATTTAAAATTCTGTATTTTTCTTCATCATTTGATGTATTTGTGCTAATTTTGTGTCTACTTGTATTGTTCAATTTAAATGTGTGGTTTTGTTTCTTGTATGCAGATTTTATTTTAGCTTTGGTTTAAAGTGTAATTCTTGTTTTGTGATTTGTAAATATTCCTGATAAATCCAATAATTTTCTTTTTATGATTTTTCAGCTGAGTTAACTTTAATTAACAGATTATTTAATAAAGTCAAATAGTATTTAATAAAGTCCAAGTGAAAACAACATTTCATGATAAACCTGGCACTGTTTATTTTATTTTTAATCTTCACTGATTTAAAAAAAAAAACATTATTTTTTTTTATACATAAAATGTTTTTTAAAACCAAGAGCAGAGAAGTTTTTAAAAAACTTGACTGATGAAGCCTTCCGGACCAAAGATGAAACGTTTCAGCACCAAAAAAAAAGAAACTGTCCAGATGACCTGACTGAAAAGTGTTGGATTGTATACCTGGATTATTGAGCATGGACTTTGTTGGTTTTAAAAAACGTTTCCACCGTTCGTCCTGGTCCTCCCGCCTGCCTTAAAAATAGATCCAGCTGCTGCTCCGCGTTCTGAGAAATTGCAAATGGTGTATCAGTGAAAAGTTTCTAAGAGAGATCCAGTGACTCCTCCCCCTGACCAATCAGTGATCGGCAGTGTTCTGACGTCACGTTTAGGTGCCAAATCACCTCGCTCGGTCCCACCAGAGAAGCAGGGACAAAAAAAAAGAGGCCAAATCAGCTAAAAAGTACAAGTGGAAAAGTGCTCAAACCGTAGTGAACTGAGCAGAGTTGGGGCTGAGTAGGAGTCGTGGAAAAGGGGCATAAGAGGGGGACAGCTGAACATGGAGTTCTCCACCTCAACAACAAACTGGATGATCGAGTAGGCGTTATTTATAAGACTGAGCTTAGTACAGCTCCTCAGACTGAAGAAGTCTTTCGGATGAAAGACTTCTTTTTTTTTACTATTATTATTTTTGTTTGAACCCATCCAGAGGACCAGACTTAACTTTTTTAGATTTTTCTACCTGGATTATTGAGCGTGCATCAGGATATTACAGAGTCATTGTTGTGTGTGTGTGTTGACAAGTGTTGATTAGCTGTGGCAGCCACCTTCAATTTGATTAACATGAAAAATTAATCAGGATTATAGGATTATTTTTAAACATGTTCATAATAATTGGTCCTGACATTCATGAAATGTTTTGCTTTCATCATTCTTTGTTGAAATCAGGTCTCTCTTGTAAATGGGTCCTCGAGGCTCATTGGGATTAACCTGTCTAAATAAAGGTTGAATGAATGAATTTTGCTAACAGACAGAGTTGCCTGCAATAGTTTATGGCCGGGCTTTAAATGGTTTATGAAGTTAGCACTGGGAGTGTGAGCTGGGATCAGTCGTAGCTGCTAAACAAATTTCAGCTCAGTAAGCACATGACTCTTTCTGTGCTTCCTAAACGATTAGCTGTGGCAGCCATCTTGAACTGTGTTCATTTTACAAGTTATTCAGCTGTAGTTGTACATGTAGTTCTTTCGGAGGGTTTCATCCAAAACATTCTCAGCCACCTTTCAGTGGTGGAGGAGAATGAAGTGAAACATGCAAACATTTTAAACTCGTTTTTAAAACTCAATACTTTAGTTTTCTGAGCCACTGAGTTTTGGTTTGTCATTATCTCCAAGTCATAATCATCAAAATCACAAGAACAAAAACAAGGCTTACAATATTTCACTATGTGTAATGAATTCATATAATACAGTATATGAGTTTCACTTTCTGAAATAATCGACAAAAATCAACTATATCATGATTTTTTTTTAGATGCACCTGTAATTGGTTTAATAAAATCCAGCTGTGGACAGATGTTGGCATAGATTTTCATTCATCCAGGTCATGGTTAAACCAGTGTCTGAATTTGACTGAAGAGATTTTGAATTGAGAAAACACCTCAGATGAGCAGCAAACAAACCAGGTGTGATTTTAAATTATTTTTCAGTCAAGTTTAATCCCACAGAGCATGAAGACCAAGGAACTCTTTACACTTGACATATCAGGGCTGGGTTTAAAAAAAAAAAAATCTCAAACCTCTGTGATGGACTTGTGACTTGTCCAGGGTGTCCCCTGCATCTCACACAGTGATCACTGGACATGGGCATCAGTGACCCCCACAATCTGAAAATGAAGAAGCTGGTAAAAAATAATGGATGGATGGATGGATGGATGGATGGATGGATGGATGGATGGATGGATGGATGGATGGATGGATGGATGATCTCAAACCTGTGAGTGGGGAGAGCATAAAAATTACTGTACTGATTAAATAAACTAATACATTAATTAATAATTACATTTATTTGCCAAAAGGCTTATTGGAGACCCTACAAAACATGTAGAGTATGTTTCTAAAAGACATTTCCATGGAGCCTTAGCTTCACGCTCCAAACCCCTCCTCCTTATCCGTTTCCAGCAAACAAATGAAAATGAAACTGCTTGGACCATGGTGTTTAAGTTTAAACTGTTATATGCAAAAACAGAAGGGGTTAATAGGCACACTGGAGGGGATCCAAGTGAGGCCTGACCATGGCCTCATGACCGTTTAAGATTAAAATCTTAAACTTCATTTTGCTTGTTAGTGCTGCTGGTTGAGTCAAAAGGAGAACGAGGTCTGTTTTATAATCAGTCAAGTTGCTCAATCTGCATCTTTCCCATTTGTGATCAAAGCTCCAGTTTGGCTGGTAGAACCCTCCATGATGGCACCTAGTCTGGCAGACTGGTGGAGTACGATTCCACCGTGCTGCTTCACTAAACATCATTTTTATTTTTCTGACGGAAAGTGTCCTGCAGCTTCAGCAAAACTGAAAAATAAATGTTCAAAACATTGATTTTCAGGAAATGGTATGGATTAAGGGATTCAACTTTTTAAAGGTGCTATTCGTTCAACCTTTATTTATACAGATGAGTCTCATTGAGTCACAAGGACTCCTTTACACGAGAGACCTGTTTTAGAGAGAGAACATATAAAGTACAGAAAACAATAACTCAACAAAATGCAATTAAATCAAATGAAAGTTGGAAACACGGTCAAATCAAGATGACATATAAAACAAAGTAAAATACTAAAAACAAGAACATATTTGTTTTGATATTTCTATTGATATCAAACGTTGAAAATCTCCTAAAGAGATCAAGGTGGACAACTTCAGTTCTTGTTGCAAGGTCTTTCAGGAAACAGGAGCAGAGAAGCAAAAGGCCTTTTCGCCAAGTTTAGTCTGCACTGAGGGAACACTGCAGGTAATGAATCCCTGAAAGTGCACGCTGTAACTGCACTGACGAAGTGGCGTGTGGGAGGAGATATAAGAAGGTAGCAGAATAAATGACAATGAACCAGTGTGAGAGTCTACATGTAGATAATGATGATTAACTGACCAATGATGAGTACAGAGTTCCGTAATGGGTATGGTTACAACCAGTTATAAATCTTAGCATGCCATGGTAAACAGCATCCAACATCTACAAGGAGCTGGCAGGAGCATTCATGTAAATAATGTCACCATAAGCAATGGCCGGTAGGAAAGTAGCAGCTGCAAGGTGTTTTCTGGCATTCAGAGTTAAGCAAGATCTTTGTCTGAAAAAGAAACCCAGTTTTAATTTCAGTTTCTTTATCAAGCTTTCATCGTGCAGCGTAAAAGAAACATGTGCATGCATTAAAATTCCCAAGTATTTGTAAGAATCCACAAACTCAATCGGAACACCATGCATGGAAGAGATAGGGGGAAGAGCTGCCGGCACCAACTCTCTGTTTGAAAACATCCCCTTGGTTTTATCAGCATTTAGCACCAGTTTGAGACAGAACAATCAGAGATGCAAGGAGGCATCATTATTGTTTTGACCGACATTATTTATATAAATTGTAAACAGAGTGGGTCCTAAAACTGAGCCTTGTGGCACACCAAGTATCGTTGTGACGAACATATTGCCTCACACCTGAGAGACGGTTAGAAAACCAACCAACAGTGCGATCTGAAGCAAATAAAAAGCATGGTTTGTGATTATTTATTTATTTTGGTCAAAAATATCCCATTCATCACTTAACTGACTTTTTTTTTTTTACCATTTTGTCTAACTTGGAGAAAAATGTTATGAGACATTAGAAACCATTCCAGGACTTGGACTATGTGTTGGAATGACTCAGTGACATCATCAAAATGTGTTCAAGATCTGTAAAACAGTTCAAGGAAATAACCAAGTTTGACATTTTCAATGGTGAAGTCAGTTTAAGGTTAATCGAGTTTTACTTTTAGAGTTTCATGAATCTCCGTCCACTGTAGGAGACATTTTGCCAACATTAAAACTCGATTTTGGTAAAATAAAAACAACAATTGTATAAAAATTTTTGTAGCTTTTGAAACCTTCCAGCCTTTTTATCTTTGATGTGCTGCTACAGTTGTACCCCATGACATTTGACATCATATCCTTACTTTACAAAATATGGGAATGAAAACTCACATTTCAGGACATTTTGTTTCTTAGTTTAATCACCCTGTCTTACTTTTACTGACCAGTCCAGGTAAAAGTGCAGCAGCTGAATTAAAGTTAAAGTTATTGACGTGTCTAATTTCCATGCCCTTTGTCTTTCTGAATATATAAAGCTTTTTTTTTTTTTTTGCTCCTTTTTCATATTTTACAATACTACACCAAAAACAATTCATGAAAAATCCTGAGAATGGTTTTTTTTTCTGCCTCCGTGATCTGAACTAATGGGAGGCGCTGCCATCTTGTGGTGAGAGCAGACAGAGACTCAAAGAGACGGGATATAAATGTTTTATCATAACCTTTACTTCTTAGATTCCACTTTTATTTTATTATTTAAACAAAATGTTCAAGTTGGCAAAACAAAAACAGATCAGCAAACAGGACTGGAGCGATGATCGGAGCATTCGGGCTCATCAGGACGCATCAGTTCTAAAGGAAAAAGATAAAAATGTGCATCATTTACGTTTCTTGAAAGGTAGAAAAAGATGCAAGATTTTTTTTAAACTTATTTTCCAAAGGAAGAATGTTAAAACCTCTTGTGAGGATGCATCAGGTCAAAGGTCATATCATGTCAGATTTCACATTTATGACTTTTCTGTCAGACCGGTTACTTCAGACTCTCCCTCTCTGGGCTGGGATTGGGATTATTCGACAAACACATGGAAAACTATGACAAGTATGTACAATATGACGACCTGACCACTAAGTCAGAAACAAAACAGACCCAGTTTAACCAGGCTATGAATAAAAGCAGATGTGAAAGTTATAATTAAGCAGAGCATTCACACACCTAGTAGGTGTGTCTGAATAAAAAATAAACTGGCACAACTGGTAGGACCTGTCCTGGACACTTTGTACCAACAGACACAGGATTCACTTGCCAGGCTTTGATCGCAGGTGTGACAGTGCTGGTCCGGCTACATTCCTGTCCTTTTTATTCAAACGACAGGGCTGAACACATGGACGCTGAAACTGCTGAAAATGGACGATTTCACAGGAAAGACATCTTCAAAAAGTGGACAAAAAACAAACCTCATCACTGCTGGATGAAGAGTGTCCATGTTTTCCTTCCTTTCCCTTCTTCTCCTTCTTCTTCTTCTTGTCTCCATGGCCATCTTTGTCCTTTGATTTGTCTTTGTCTTTATCCTTGGATTTGTCTTTGTCCTTGGATTTGTCTTTGCTGTCAGACTTGTCTTTGCTGTCACCCTAAAAAATGACAAATAAAACATTTTTGAAACTCCACAGTTCATTCTAACAGCTCCATGTGACAGAAAAGACCAATTTAGAGGAACGAGGGGACAAAAACAAATGCTGCAATCTGCATAAACAAGTCTAACATCATGAGCACACTCATAACTTTTGTTGGATGTAACTGGGATCCTGTATACATAATTTTGTTATAATAAAGATTCTTGAATCCTTGAATAACTTCCATCCACAGCAGATATTTCTCACACATCTTTACCTTCTTGTCCTTATCTTTATTCTTGTTTTTGCTCCAAGGCAAGCTGAGCTCGTCCTTTTGGGCCTCGTCCTTCTTCACCTCCTCGTCTTTATCTGCAGCTGAAAAAATGAACAAAAATAAAGTGTCAATTAATAAAGAACTATCACAGAAGATCTAAAGAGTCTTCAAAGTGCAACCAGAGCAAACACATCAAAAACAACATTTGAAGGAGACTAGATTAAAACTGACCTGATGACAGATCGAAATCCATTCTGTTCGTGTTTCTCTAATCCCCACAGGCTCTGTTGACTTGTTTCCTTCTGAAAGATCCAGAAAGTGTGTTTGAACCACACCTAAAGTAGGAGGCAGAGCTGAGCCACGCCCACAAACACCTCCACCTTCACCATGATGACGGCTCATGTTTTTTTCAGTGAATACAGGCTCGTGTCTGACAGCAGGTCTGTGCCTGCATCAACACAAATGGGTCATTATATTGAGAATGTTTTATTTCTTTTGCCTGAATAACCAGCAGGCTGCCATAGACTTGATCCATTAGTCCACCTTTACCTTAGTAAGACACTGAGAGAGACCCAGATCTAAAAGTTTGTTCACATGTTGCATAATACTCTTGAAATCCTAAATAAACCCATCCACTCCAGCTCATCATGACATAAAATGTCATTTTGAAAGGGGAACATCTCGTTCCACTGCTTTGGGAGAGTACACTCATTTTTTTAAACTGTGGACACTTATTTCTAGGGAAACAAGTGGTGTAGCAATGTCCCCTGTCTCTGAGGGTTTTCAATGTTAAATTTTAGGGCTTGTAATTTTTTGCTGGACATTTTAAAGGATCCCCTCATTTTTACTTTCAAGAATTCATTACCTTGTCTCGCATTGGATTTGTTATGTCCTCGTGCACCTCCAGCCTTAAACTAATTGCTCTCCTTGAGACATGTAAAGTTGAGCTTTATTTGAATTGGCCTGCAAGAAATTGCTACAATAAGCCTGTACCAAGAGCCACTTCCCTTTTGCCAGCTTGCCAACGGGACAGGAACAGGTCCTGTGTCCCTCGATTCCACCTTTATTTGCCGTCAACCCAAAGAAAGACAAAGGAAAGAAAACACCAGGACAGAACGCTTTGAGGCCGGGGGTCCCAATGTGCAGTGTGGAGAGGCCCGGGGCGGGCAACTCATCCTGGAATAAATAAACCTGTGGTGGTGTTTTGGGAAGGCTGTGCTGCTACATAAACTAATAGTGAAGGCTTGCAGTAGCTTAGCTATTGGGCCTAGAGGTGAGCCACGGCCATGCTACTCAGCAGAGGAAGCTGGCGGCAGAAGCTTTGGCCATCGGGGCTGCTCATTTCCAGTGACAGCCAGAGGAAAGAGTTGAACCAGGCATCTCTTATATGCTGCCATGGTCAGCATGGATTTAACGAAAAGGTAACTGTAGTTAGTAAGTTGGGAGTAAAAAAATGCCAGCAAACACAACTCGGGGAAAGAGAAGGACTCTACATCTGTGGACAGTGTGGGAAAGATTAAAATATTTCTGAACTTTATGTCAACCGAACTAGCAAAGCTAACATCACAACAGGAACGTTTAATCGGAATAATAGAGGAAGTGAAGTCAATAAAGATTTAAAGCTAGCCAAACTGGGGCAGGGTGGATGAATTAGAACAATATACTAAAAGAGATGATTCAGAAGTGGTGGGCACACAGCTAACCAAAAAGCAGTGGTGTAGTCTGCATTTTCTGTAGTGTGTATACTGCGGCGAAGTTAGTTTTACGTCGGACGTTGGACACTGCTGCCACTGAAGCCACAGAGCGCAAATGTCCAACAATCAACATCAAGCTAACTTTACCGTGGTCGGTCAGTAAACTGTGCTTAGAAACCAAAGTACACTGGTTAGTACAATGTAATCATCAATTTATTTTGATTTTTAAGCATATTGAACATTTCCAAATTTCTCTGATGCTTATATTGGAATAAATTAACAACAAACTTTGTACAACAGTTGGCTTTGTATTAAAAACATGTTATTGAATTTATAAAACAGTATCAAAGCAAAAACACTTTCAAGTATTAAGTAGTAAGTACAAAAGTATTAATTATACAATAATTCGCTGGATAAGTGAATGTAATAAACAAGCTCTGCATACCAATAAATTGTTACGGAAGTGTATAACTACTGTTTAACTTATCAATGACATGTGCTTAATGATATGACATGCATCATTGGGTACTTTTAAGTGAGTATACTGAAATTCTTAAGCTTTTCTAGTGGGTATACTCCATATGCTCACATATCACATAGACTAGACCACTGCCAAAAAGTTAGCTTTGTTAACCGCTAATTTGCTAACTAAAAATATTAGCTTCAGTAACACTAAACAGATTAAAATATTTGCGAGAGCTAACACAAGACGGTAACACTTCACAATAAGGTACACAAAATTTGATTTACTACTAAGGAACGTCTCAGGAACGAATCAGAAACAAATCAGGAGCTAATTGGTAGTTAACCAGTTCTTACTGGGGAACACACAGCCAAGCTTTATTAGGGGACTACTGGTTTGTTACCTTATAAATGAAGAGGAAGAAATTAAGAACCAATGAGTAGTTGCTAAGGAAACCAATGAGGAACAAATCAGGAGCTAATGGGTAGTTAACAAGTACTTACTGGGAAACACACAGCCAAGCCTTATTAGGGGACTACTGGTTTGTTACCACAGGAACAAACCAGCAGGTGATGGTCAGGTAGTGATTAAGTAATGACTGGTTCCTCAGTAAGTTTGGTATGATGCTTCACAAAATCAGTGAACAAAATGATAGTCAAACCATGATTTGGTACTCAGTCAGTGATAGGCAGACATAGTTAAGATGACAGCTGTACAAGATGATGAACCCAATGTCTTTCATCAATAGGTTTACAAAAGAGAAAATCCAATAAAATCACTAATCGCTAGGAAACAGGTTTTTGACAATTACAAACTGCACTCTTAACCCGAACTAGTGGACTTTACTAGAAAATTGCGTGGAAACCCGTTGCCTTAAACCATTCTAGTTTTTACACAAAGAAGAAACTAAACATGTTTAGTTGTGGTAACTTAGAACCTCAATACAATGTAATAAACACATTTAGTAGTCTGTACTAAAATTGATTACAGACAGAACTAATCAATTTTAGTGATGACCTCACTGGTGCAGGGTTTATTCATTTCTCCTCCGTTTCTGTGGTAACTAACCAGTAGTCCCCTAATAAGGCTTGGCTGTGTTTTTCCCAGTAAGTATTGATTAACTATCCATTAGCTCCTGACTTGTTCCTCTTTGGTTTCCTTGGTACCTATTAGTTCTTGAATTGTTCCTCTTCATTTACAAGGTAACTAACCAGTATCCCCTAGGCTTGGCTGTGCATTCCCCAGTAAGTACTGGTTAACTACCCATTAGATTTGTTCCTCTTTGGTTTCCTTAGTAACTACCCATTAGTTCTTGATTTGTTTGTTATTTACAAATTAACTAACCAGTAGTCCCCTAAGGCTTGGATGTGTTCCCCAGTAAGTGCTGGTTAACTACCCATTAGCTCCAGATTTGTTTCTGAGGCGTTCCCTAATAGTTTTTTTAATTGTTTTGGTCCGTCCAGAGGACCTGACTTAACTTAGTTACATCTTGATACTGAATAAAGCTTCCAGAATTTATATACACTGTTTGTTTTTTCATTCAACCTTTATTTATACAGTACAGGTTAATCCCATTGAGCCTCGGGGACTCATTTACAAGAGAGACTGATTTTAACAAATAGTGATGACAACAGTGGATAACAAAGACAATAATACACAATCATAAAGGATGTGTGCAAATTGATTTTTTTTTTCTAACAAGTGAAAATAAAATGGTATTTAAAAGAAAATCTAACAAAAAAACTTAGGTTGTAAGGCGGTGTAGAATACTAAAAACAAGAACATGTCTGCATTGTTTTTTCCCAGGAACTTAGCAGATGTTTGAAGCCACTTAGAGATGTCAAGGTTGAGAGCATCAGATCTTTTTGCAAGATATTCCAAGAAACATGAGCAGAGTAGGAGAAGGCCCTTTTGCCTAGTTCAGTCTGCACTGAGGGAACACTGCATGTAATAAAGCCCTGAGAGCACACCCTGTAGCTGTACTCACACAGTGACATGTAGGAGGAGATGTATGAAGGCAGCAGACCAAGAAGTGATTTAAAAATGAAAATGTACCAGTGAGAGAGTCTGCGTGAAGTTAATGATGTCCAGTTAACCAGTGAATACAGGGTGCAATAGTGGGTACGATAGTTACAGCCAGTTATGAATCTTAGTGCACCATGATAGGCAGTGTCCAACATCTGCAGGGTGCTTGTGGGGGCATTCATGTAAATAACGTCACCGTAGTCAATGGAGGGAGATAAAGTCGCAGTTACAAGGCGTTTCCTAGCGTTCAGAGTTAAACAGGATCTATTTCTGAAAAAGAAACCCAATTTAACTTTTAGTTTCCTTACTAGGTTTTCCGTGTGGAGCTTAAAAGAGAGATGCAAATCAACCAAGATACCCAAATATTTGTAGGAATCGACAAATTCAATAGGGGCACCATTCAAGGTTAAAATCAAAGGAAGAACTGCTGGGACCGACTTCCTGTTTGAAAAAAAAACCCATCCCTTTGGTTTTGTCTGTGTTTAGGACAAGTTTGAGACGGAACAAATCTCACTGGATGATGGCAACAGCAGTTTGCAAAAGCTGGAAAACCTTAGCAACTGTTTTAGCTTGGCAATAAACAGCTGTGTCATCAGCATAGAAATGTAAGGAGGCATCATGCTCTGGCCTGCATTGCCTATGTAGATTGTGAAGAGGGTGGGTCCTAAGATAGAGCCTTGTGGTACACCATTGTTGACTGTTAAATAACTGGAGGAAGTACCATTACAGGTCCTTCTCAGAAAATTAGCATATTGTGATAAAGGTCATTATTTTCCATAATGTAATGATAAAAATGAAACTTTCATATATTTCAGATTCATTGCACACCAACTGAAATATTTCAAGTCTTTAATTGTGTTAATACTGATGATTATGGCATACAGCTCATGAAAACCCAAAATGCCTGTCCCAAAAAATTAGCATATTTCATCCCACCAATGAAAGACAAGTGTTTTTAATACAAAAAACGCCAACCTTGAAATAATCATGTTCAGTTATGCACTCAATACTTGGTCGGGAATCCTTTTGCATGAATGACTGCTTCAATGCGGCGTGGCATGGAGGCAATCAGCCTGTGGCACTGCTGAGGTGTTATGGAGGCCCAGGATGCTTCGATAGTGGCCTTAAGCTCATCCAGAGTGTTGGGTCTTGCGTCTCTCAACTTTCTCTTCACAATATTCCACAGGTTCTCTATGGGGTTCAGGTCAGGAGAGTTGCCAGGCCAATTGAGCACAGTAATACCATGGTCAGTAAACCATTTACCAGTGGTTTTGGCACTGTGAGCAGGTGCCAGGTCGTGCTGAAAAATGAAATATTCAACTCCATAAAGCTTTTCAGAAGATGGAAGCATGAAGTGCTCCAAAATCTCCTGATAGCTAGCTGCATTGACCCTGCCCTTGATAAAACACAGTGGACCAACACCAGCAGCTGACATGGCACCCCAGTGACTGTGGAAACTTGACACTGGACCTCAAGCATTGTGAATTCTGTGTCTCCTCGCTTCCTCCAGACTCTGGGACCTTGATTTCCAAAGGAAATGCAAAATTTACTGTAATCAGAGAACATAATTTTGGACCACTCAGCAGCAGTCCCAGGCGAGATGCTTCTGACGCAGTCTCTTGTTCAAGAGTGGCTTGACCTGGAGAATGCAGCACCTGTAGCCCATTTCCTGCACACGCCTGTGCACGGTGGCTCTGGATGTTTCTACTCCAGACTTAGTCCACTGCTTCCGCAGGTCCCCCAAGGTATGGAATCGGCCCTTCTCCACAATCCTCCTCAGGGTCCGGTCACCTCTTCTCGTTGTGCAGTGTTTTCTGCCACACTGTTCCCTTCCCACAGACTTCCCACTGAGGTGCCTTGATACAGCACTCTGGGAACAGCCTATTCATTCAGCAATTTCTTTCTGTGTCTTACCCTCTTGCTTGAGTGTGTCAATGATGGCCTTCTGGACAGCAGTCAGGTCGGCAGTCTTACCCATGATTGCGGTTTTGAGTAATGAACAAGACTGGGAGTTTTTAAAAGCCTCAGGAATCTTTTGCAGGTGTTTAGAGTTACGTCGTTGATTCAGATGGTTAGGTTAATAGCTTGTTTAGAGAACCTTTTCATGATATGCTAATTTTTTGGGACAGGCATTTTGGGTTTTCATGAGCTGTATGCCATAATCATCAGTATTAAAACAATTAAAGACCTGAAATATTTCAGTTGGTGTGCAATGAATCTGAAATACATGAAAGTTTCATTTTTATCATTACATTATGGAAAATAATGACCTTTATCACAATATGCTAATTTTTTAGAAGGACCTGTATGTTGAACACATTGCCTCCGATCTGAAAGATAAACAACCAACCAATGGTGTGTTCTGAGAACCTTCAAATTTAAAAAGATTATAAAAGCCACTATCCATCCATCCATTATCTTTACCTGCTTATTCCATTTTGGGTCATGGGGGTCGCTGGTGCCCATGTCCAGCAATCACTGTGCGAGGGGCGGGGTACACCCTGGATGGGTCGCAAGTCCATCACAGGGCCACATAGAGACAAACGAGACAAACAACCACTCACACTTTCACTCACACCTAGGGACAATTTAAAGTTACCAATCAGTCTAACATGCATGTTTTTGGTCTGTGGGAGGAAGCCGGAGCACCCGGAGAAAACCCACGCATGCACGGAGAGAACATGCAAACTCCACCCAGAAAGGCCCCTGGACCGGGGTTTGAACCAAGGACCTGCTCACTGAGAGGCAGCAGCTCTACCAGTTGCGCCACCATGCTGCCCTAAAAGCTAGTATATTAAAAAAATAATATATGGGGTAGTTTGTACTGACATAAACTGTTTTTGGAATAAGAGGTGATGGACCAGACATTTTGTTTTGCTTTTTATTTACAAGTAATGCAATTTGTTCGGGCTTGAATCTGAAAAAAGTTTTGTATTAGGATGTTGATATTTATTTATTCATTTTCGATAAGTGGCAGACATGATTAAAAAAAACTCTTCTCTCTCCCTTTCATTAATGGTTTGATGTATCTTGTGTTTTGAATTATTGTATATAAAATTCCTTTTTAAAATAAAGAACTAACTAAATACATAGTGAATGTTTCTAGTTTTAGAGATGAGTGTTTTTCTGAACTGGAGCTAAACAGAGAATGAAGTACACCTTAATGATTTTGGTGCAAGATATTCAAGTGGAATAGGAGTAACACTGTGGAGAACAGATGGCGTTATTGTATCTTTTTTTGTCCTTTTCTGAGGTAGCACATATATAGTGATAGATCATGGGGAGTGAAGGAAGGAAGCAATTTTATTCACCACCAGCTTCTATGGCAGAGCCAGTGGGTGGCGCTGGCCAATGGTTAGTGGGTGGTCAGAACCAATGGGGGGTTTTAAGCCAAGACATTAATTGTCACTCACTCCAAGGGCTACCCCAGTCTTTTGAGGGAACCATATTTTGAGCAACAACAACTAGAAAACATAGTTTCCTCAAATGACAGGCAGTTTACATATGGTGGTGGCCATTTGGTATTTTGACTTGGCTCAAGTTTTGATACAAACCTTTTTTAAGCTTGGAAGCAGCCCCACACCAAAACGAACGTCAGGACGTTGCTTATTTTTCAAGTTATCCAGCACACAATGTTTACATATATACAGATATGGTGACAGCCATCTTGGATTTTGATGTGGCAACCAAATTTGATAGGAACCTTTCTTGTGTGTAGATGTAGCCACATAACAAAAAAGAAGTCAGTACCTCACTTATGTTTTAAGTCCAATTTCCCCTTTTCACTCTGCGATGGGACACAGAGGGATATTTACAACCCAAATTAAAAGAGACTTTGGCATTTTCCTTCTGGGTCTCTTGTCAAGAAAATCCAACAGATTCTTGGAAGTCAACAATTCCAATGACCTCAACAAGGGCCTCATGTAAGAGAGTGAAGCTTTCATACAGAAAGCTGGTGTAGGAACAAAATGTCAAGTGTGTGCATACCAAAATACTTTGTATTCAGATTAACAAACCATGTGCACACATGTTTCTGTGCACCTTTCCTTCATACATCCTGATGAACATGGAAGAGAGTGTGCATGAGATACCTCCTCTGACATGCCTCCATTTAAAAATGAAAATACAGTAGATGCTAAGACATTTCATCATTCAACCAAAGGACTTCTTCAGTCCGAGGAGTCACAAACAAACTGGAGTCCCACAAGCACCAACTCCCATAGTGGGGAAAAAAAACAATTTGCTGGTGATAAGATGGTTTCAATCAGATGGCCTGACTGAACATTGTTGGGTTTGTACGTGGATTATTGAGCATGAACTTTGGTAGTGGGCTGTAAAAATAGTTTGGGCACACAGTCCAAAGGTGTGGTTGACAGAACAGCACACGCCTGATGGCAGCGTCACAAGAAGGCACTGCCGACAGACAGAACTCAAAGAGACATGAAATAAATGTTTTTGTTGCCATAAACTTTACTTCTTAGATTCACCTTTCTTGTTTAAAAAAAAAGTTAAGTTGGTCAAACAAAACAGATCAGCAACAGAACTGGAGTGATGATGGAAGCAGCTGGGCTCATCGGGACACATCAGTTCTAAAGAAAAAAAGATAAAAAGGTGCATCATTTACATTTCATGAAATGTAGAAACAGAATCCAAACAAGATTAAAAGCTAAAATCAACTGGACTTTATTTGTAACTGAAGATGTTTCGCTTCTCATCCGAGGCGCTTTCTCAATTCAAAGAAACAAGGAATGTGGGATTCAAGTTATAAAGCTGAGGTGTTCTGTAAGCTTGCATAATGCAGATTGACCTCTCGCCCCTCACAATAGAGGATCGTTGGGGTCTTTGTTAGTCCCACCCACAGAGGGGCCACTCTGGTCACATGTTTGAAATTCCTGACAGGTGTGAAACTGGTTGGGTATCAGTCCTAAAGCTGCACTGTAGGTTGTCATCAGCATAGTAACAGAAAATAAAATGTACTTTGTTTCCAAAGCAAGAATGTTAAAACCTCTTCAGACAAGCGGACTAACTTCCTGTTATGAAATCTTTTCTGAAAAACACTTTTTTTTTTGGTCTCTTTGACTTTTAACGCTGATGGAAATGTTGGTTGTACTGTTTTTAAATGTATTTAATTTAATTGTTTATACTGTCTTTATGATTTTTATTATTTATTGATTATTATTTCATTACTTTTATGATATCAATTGATTTTATACTTTTTTATGCTTGCTTGTATGCGTTAGTGTACAGCACTTTGGCCAAGGGAGTTGTTTTTAAAATGCTTTATCTACAAAGTTGTATTGTATTATGAGGCCCCAACAGGTCAAAGGTCACATCATGTCAGATTTTACATTTATGACTTTTCTGTCAGACCAGTTACTTCAGACTCTCCCTCTCTGGGCTGGGATTGGGATTATTCGACAAACACATGGAAAACTATGACAAGTAATATGATGACCTGACCACTGAGTCAGAACCAAAACAGACCCAGGTTAACCAGGCTGTGAATAAAAGCAGATGTGAAAGTTATAATTCAGCAGAGCATTCAAACATACTTTGAACTTAAAAAGTCTGTCCTTCATGCACAGGATCCCACACTGAAACTGCTGAAAATGGAAGATTTCACAGGAAAGACATCTTCAAAAAGTGAATAAAAAACAAACCTCATCACTGCTACATGAAGAGTGTCCATGTTTTCCTTCTTTTCCCTTCTTCTCCTTCTTCTCCTTCTTCTTCTTTTTGTCTCCATGGCCGTCTTTGTCCTTGGATTTGTCTTTGTCCTTGGATTTGTCTTTGTCCTTGGATTTGTCTTTGTCCTTGGATTTGTCTTTGTCCTTGGATTTGTCTTTG
>NC_056503.1:20443512-20476330 GCF_014905685.2 Nematolebias whitei
ATTTGTCTTTGTCCTTGGATTTGTCTTTGTCCTTGGATTTGTCTTTGCTGTCACCCTAAAAAATTACAAATAAAACATAAAAAAAAAAAAACACAGTTCATGCTAACAGCTCCATGTAAAGCCCATTTTTGAGGAACGAGAGGACAAAAACAAATGCTGCAATCTGCATAAACAAGTCTAACAACATGAGCACGCTCATAACTTCCATCCACAGCAGATATTTCTCACACATCTTTACCTTCTTGTCCTTATCTTTATTCTTGTTTTTGCTCCAAGGCAAGCTGAACTCGTCCTTTTGGGCCTCCGCCTGCTTCACCTCCTCATCTTTATCTAAAGCTGAAAAATTAAACAAAAATAAAGATTAATTTAGTAAAGAACAATCACAGAAGATCTAAAGGGAAACCTGTCTTCAAAGTGGAACCACGGCTTTGTGTTAGTTCTATTTTTAATGTGATCTTTCTGCAGAACACATCAAAAACAACATTTGAAGGAGACTAGATTAAAACTGACCTGATGACAGATCGAAATCCATTCTGTTCGTGTTTCTCCAATCCCCACAGGCTCTGTTGACTTGTTTTGTTCTGAAAGAACCAGGAAGTGTGTTTGAACCACACCTCTAAAGTGGGAGGCAGAGCTGAGCCACGCCCACAAACACCTCCACCTTCACCATGATGACAGCTCGTTTCTTTCAGCTGGGAGCTCGAATGGAGTAATCATAATGATCAAAATGGAGCTATAATTGAAGAAATAATGGATGCTACAAACTTGGTATGTTTGAATGATGGGAGTGGAACCAGAATTAATTTTAGAGATAACACAATGTCAGCAACTGATTTAACATTAGTTTCAGATTCTCTAGCAGGTATTTGTTTATGGCAAATAATTAACAAAAGAACTATAGGAAGTGATCATCACCCTATCATGACTGAAATAAAGTTGCAAATAGAGACGTATTGTATAAATGGGATGGAAAAATTGTGTTTTACATCTGCAGATTGGGAAACATATAGGAATAGTAATGAAATAAAAATGCAGATATAACTGGTAGTATTGATGATTTTAATTCTTCTATATGTAATGGTATCCTTGAAGCAGCCAGTCATGCTATAAGGAAGAAAGGAGGGAAAAGGGAAAGAAAGTTGGTACCATGGTGGACAACAGAATATACTAAAGCTATTAAGAACCAAAATAAAGCTTTCAAATTATTAAAAATAAATCATAACTTTCAGAATCTGAATGAGTACAAGAAACTGCAAGCAAATGTAAGAAGAACTATTAAAACTGCAAAGAGAGATTATTGGAGGAGTTTTTGTAATTCAGTAGGGAGGAGACAGACATTTTTAAGGTATGGACAATGATTAAAAGGATGAATGGGATTAAAAGAATATGCTGTTTACAATAACAGAGCTGAACAGGGCACTTAAAAAATATAAATTGTCAGCTCCAGGAAAAGATCAGGTTTGTTATGCGATGGTAAGTAATTTAAGTAGATCATCTAAAAATATTCTATTAGAATTATATAATCGAGTATGGGAGGATGGGGAAATTCCAAAAAGTTGGAAGGAAGCAGTGATTGTACCAATTATAAAACCAGGGAAAGATGAGTCAAAACCAGAAAATCATAGACCTATAGCATTAACATCCAACATATGTAAAATAATGGAGAAAATGATAAATGAAAGATTAATATACTATATGGAAAATAAAGGACTTATGTCAAAGTATCAGAGTGGTTTCAGGAGAGGGAGAAGTACAATAGACCCAGTTTTATGTTTAGAGCATGAAATTAGAAAGGCTCAAGTGAATAAAGAGAGTTTGTGGCAGTATTTTTTGATATAGAGCGAGCGTATGATATGATGTGGAGGGAAGGATTATTAATCAAAATTGGAAGAATGGGTATAAATGGTCGTATGTTTAGATGGATTAAGACTTTTTTAGAAGGAAGACAAATGCAAGTGAGAATAGGGAAGGATTATTCTGAGAGTTGTAATATAGAAAATGGGACACCACAGGGTAGTATAGTCAGTCCATTATTATTTTCAGTGATAGTTAATGATATGTATAAGGAAGTAGAGGGTGGAATGGGATTTTCACTTTTTGCTGATGATGGGGCAATGTGGAAAAGAGGAAGAAATCTAGAATTTATTATAAAGAAGCTTCAGGGAGCAATTTCAGTTCTAGAAAAATGGTCATATAAATGGGGAATTAAATTTTCTGTAGATAAAACTAAAATAATGTTCTTTACAAGGAAAAGAGTTGATGAGAAAATCAAGCTAAAATTATACGGTCGGGAGTTGGAAAGAGTTAAAGAATTTAAATTTCTCGGGTTGTGGTTTGATGAAAGAATGACATGGGGTGTACAAATTAAGAAAATAATAGAAAAATATAGGAAAGTGTTAAATATAATGAGGTGTTTAGCTGGAAGTGAGTGGGGAGCTGATAGAAATTCATTGACAGCCATTTATACTGGATGAATTAGGTCAGTCTTGGACTATGTAGTGGTGTCAGGGCCAGCTTTGCTGCACCTCCACTACAGGTGCATATGTTACAATTCAGCAGCAGATACAAACCTCAATAAGTTAAATAATATCCAATACCAGGCACTAAGAATATGTACAGGTGCTTTTAAAACGTCTTCAACAGCAGCATTACAGGTTGAAATGGGAGAAATGCCTCTTAAATTTAGAAGGGAACAGCTATCTTTGAACTACTGGACAAATTTACAAGGTCAAAGAAATGATCATCCAACATTAGAAGCGCTTAAATCAGGTTGGGAAAAGGAAACAATAAAAAGCTTTGGGTGGATGATAAAAGCCAAAGTTAATGAAATCCATTTAGATCAACTAGCTATATGTCAGAAAGTTCCATTACCCACAATACCACCTTGGGTACTTCCTGATGCTATAGTAGATTTTTCATTATTAGAAAAGAAAAACAAGAATATATTTTTTTACTATGGATAAATATACAGTACAGGAATACATTAACCAGTATTATAATTATGTACATATATACACAGACGCATCTAAAAATACAACTAATAAAATTGGGATAGCGTTCATTGTACCACAATTTCATATTAAAGTAGGAAAAAGGGTTAGTGACGGAGTATCAGTTTATACAGGAGAAATGCTCGCTTTACTTTCAGCAGTTCAGTGGGTAGAAGAGGTAAGACCATTAAAACCAATCATCTGCACAGATTCTAGTTCATCATTATCCAGTTTGCAACACAACCAGTCATATAGTAGACCAGATATATGAATTGAAATACAACAAACACTCTATAGGATCAACATGATGGGGATTACAGTAAACTTTATATGGGTTCCAGCACATCACGGGGTTTTGGGGAATGAAAAGGCAGACAGGATGGCTAAGGAGAGCACTGGTCGGGACGTGGTTGATATTAATGTTAGGTTTAGTATAACAGAAATAAAGGGTATAATAAAATAAAAAATGAAAGAAAAGTGGCAAAAATTATGGGAGGAAGAAAGGAAAGGCCGGTGGTTTTATAAAATCCAAAGGAAAATTGGAGAAAGGAGAAGAACAGAAAGAAACAGGAGAGAAGAAACAAGTATTTCACAACACAGAATTGGGCATACTGGGCTGAACAGCACATTATGTTTAATAGGGAAACATCAAACAGGGACATGTGAGTGTGGAGAAGAGGAAACCATAGAACACATTATTTTGCATTGCAGGGGATATCATGTTCAAAGAAAAAAATGATTAGGCATTTTAGTAAAATGAAAATGAAACTAGACATTGTTGATTTATTGCAGAAAGATTCAGGAAACAGAGGCTATCAAGCTATATTTTATGTTCTAAAACAGTGTAGGTTGTATAATAGGATAAAAAAGGAAAGAGAGGTTTTGTTTTGTTTTTTCAGGGGTTTTTTTGGTCCTGTGGTGCACACTCCTTACAAGTTGGTGGCGGTAATGCTTCCTTCAGTTGTTTGCCAACCGCCAATAAAACAAGAAGAAGAAGCTGGGAGCTCAAACACAGGCTCATATCTGACAGTAGGTGTGCGCCTGCTTCAACAGGTTTTTTTCATATCTAATCTCTAATCATATCTAATATCCTAGAACTAAAGATTGTTCACATGCTGCATATTACTCTTGTTATCCTATTTTTTTTCATTCAACCTTTTATTTAGACAAGTAAATCCCATTGATCCTCAATAAATACAAACTGGATTCCAAAAAAGTTGGGACACTAAACAAATTGTGAATAAAAACTGAATGCAATGATGTGGAGATAGCAAATGTCAATAGTTTATTCGTAATATAACATAGATGACGGATCAAAAGTTTAATCTGTGTAAATGTAACATTTTAAAGGAAAAATATGTTGATTCAAAATTTCACAGTGTCAACAAATCCTAAAAAGGTTGGGACAAGTAGCAATAAGTGGCTGGCAAAAGGAAATTGAGAATATAACGAACAGCTGGAAGACCAATTAACACTAATTAGGTCAATTGCCAACATGATGTATAAAGATAAGTATAAAAAGAACTTCTCAGAGTGTCAGTGTCTCTCACAAGCCAAGATGGTAAGAGGATCACAAATTCCACCATTGTTGCGCAGAAAGATAGTGCAGCAATACCAGAATGATGTTCCCAGCGTAAAATAGCAAAGACTTTTAAGTTATCATCATCAACCGTGCATAACATCATCAAAAGATTCAGAGAAACTGGAACAATCGCTGTGCGTAAGGGTCAAGGCCGTAAAACTCTACTGGATGCTCGTGATCTCCGGGCCCTTAAACGTCACTGCACCTCAAACAGGAATGCCACTGTCAAGGAAATAACAGAATGGGCTCAGGAATACTTCCAGAAAGCATTGTCAGTGAACACAATCCAACGTGCCATCCGCCGTTGCCAGGTGAAACTCTACAGTGCAAAGAGGAAGCCATTTCTAAGCAAGCTCCACAAGCTCAGACGTTTGCACTGGGCCAGGGGTCATTTAAAATGGAGTGTGGCAAAATGGAAGACTGTTCTGTGGTCAGATGAGTCACGATTTGAAGTTCTTTATGGAACACTGGGACGCCATGTCATCCAGACCAGAGAGGACAAGGATAGCCCAAGTTGTTATCAACGCTCCGTTCAGAATCCTGCATCACTGATGGTATGGGGTTACATGAGCGCTTGTGGCATGGGCAGCTTGCATGTCTGGAAAGGCTCCATTAATGCAGAGAACTATGTTCAGGTTCTAGAACAACATATGCTCCCATCTAGACATGTCTTTCAGGGAAGACCCTGCATTTTTCAACACAATAATGCCAGACCACATTCTGCAGCAATCACAACATCATGGCTGCATAGGAGAAGGATCCTGGTACTGAAATGGCCAGAATGCAGTCCAGATCTTTCACCTATAGAGAACATTTGGCGCATCATAAAGAGGAAGGTGCGACAAAGAAGGCCTAAGACGATTGAACAGTTAGAGGCCTGTATTAGACATGAATGGGAGAGCATTCCTATTTCTAAACTTGAGAAACTGGTCTCCTCTGTCCCCAGACGTCTGTTGAGTGTTGTAAGAAGAAGGGGGGATGCCACACAGTGGTAAAAATGGACTTGTCCCAACTTTTTTGGGATTTGTTGACGCCATGAAATTTGGAAACAACAGATTTTTTCCCTTAAAATGGTACATTCTCTCAGGTTAAACTTTTGATCTGTGATTTGTTCTATTCTGAATAAAATATTAGATGTTGGCACCTCCACATCATTGCATTCAGTTTTTATTCACAATTTGTTTAGTGCCCTAACTTTTTTGGAATCCGGTTTGTAAACCCTGCCTAAATAAACCCATCCACTCCAGCTCTCCTTATTGCATAAAATATAATTTTGAAAGGGTAACATCTAGTCCCACTACTTCAGGAGAGTACACTCATTTCTAAGCTCTGGACAATTATTTCTTGGGAAACACGTGATAAACACTTTTTTTAGGGATTTAAATAGTAAATTTTGTAGTATTCCAGATGAGTTATTCTGGACTGGAACTGAACAGGAAATGCAAGTAAACCTTATTGTTTTTGGTACAAGATATTCAATTAGCTACGAGTTACATTGTGGAGATGAAATAGGTAGTTTTTATTTTATTTACCTTTTTTATACTTGTCTGGGGTGGCACAACTGGTAGAGCTGCTGCCGCTCAGCGAGAAGGTTGCCAGTTCAAATCCCAGTCCAGGGGCCTTTCTGGGTGGAGTTTGCATGTTCTCTCTGTGCATGTGTGGGTTTTCTTTGGGCACACCGGTTTCCTCCCACATACCAAAAACATGCATGTTAGGCTGATTGGTAACTCTAAATTTGTCCCTAGGTGTGAGTGAGAGAGAGAATGGTTGTTTGTCTCGTTTATCTCTGTGTGTCCCTGTGATGGACTTGCGACCTGTCCAGGGTGTACCCCACCCCTTGCACTGTGATTGCTGGACATGGGCACTGGCAACCCTGTGACCCAAAATGGAAGAAACGGGTAAACAATAATGGATGGATGGATGGATGGATGGATGGATATACTTGTCTGAGGTGGTACAGAGTGATGATCATGGAGAGTGGAGGAAGCAAATTTATTCACCACCAGGTTCAATGGCAGAGCCAGTAGGTGGCCAATGGGGGCCTTGGGCACCAGAGATTAATCTTTGCCCACCCTAACGGCCACCCCAATCATTTTAAGAGACTATGCTACTATATACAACTTTGAAGCAATATAAAAAGTAGAAAGCAAAGTTTCCTCAAATTATTGGGGTGGCTGCTTAATGTACCATACCATACAACTTTGTTGATAAAGCACTTAAAAACAGAAACAAGATCAACCAAACATAAGAGATATATATATATATATATATAAATATATATAAATATATATATATATATATATATATATATATATATATATATATATATATGACATATGACAGTGGCCATTTTGGATTTTGACATGGCAACCCAATTTTTGAAAGAAAAACTTTTCTTACTCCTAGATGTAGCCACACACCAACAAATAAGATGACCCATTGCTTGTTTCTCAAATTATCCAACTTGGAACATATAGCATATAAATGGTGGCCATCTTGAATTTTGAACTATCAAAATCCTATGCTTAGATGCAGCCACACATCAAAATGGAAGTTGGTACCTCACTTGTTTTTCCAAGTCTTGCTCACAACATTCACGAAAGGACACATAGACGGACAGACAGACAGAAGGTATTTCCAATTCACCTTTTTCGTTCTGCGACAAGGTACAAAATGAAGAAGCACAGCAGAGACAAAATACACACAAACCACATTTATTCACCCAAATTAATAATTTAGAATTATTTAATTTCATTGTATCACTGTTACTTTTTTTTCAATCCATTAAATGAGATAAAGGTATTTTTAAATAAATGTTGCTGATTCTTGTGAGAAGTAAGTCATCTTGTTTTATTTTGTTCTTAGGTGATTTTTGTCTAAATCCAAAAGAAGAAAATATATATAACCACCCAAAAAAAACCTCACCATAGTAAATCTCAGCATTACTTCCCACTAAACCATGTTTTATTTTTCTTTCTTCATTCTTTTAATCAAGATTTTTTTCACCCCATTACATCTTATGGTACGTAAGGCCTGGGGCCTCTCAGAAGGTCACTCGAAGAGAGGTGGCTGGTGGTTCGTGTTGTTACATCTCCAACCGTTCGTGGACTCCCCATCAGGGTCTCCATGGGGCTGCGAATCGGGACTCTGTCTTCCATATTCAGTTGGGAGCCGGAGCTGGCTGGTTTGGTGTCAGAGGAAGAACTCGGAGGATCCAGCTTCACACCGAGTTTAGAGTGAAATGGCACGGAGGGTGCCACACTGGTACCACTTGGGTCGATACTGCTTCCGCTTGAGGCAGAAGGTTTGCTGCCACCTGAGCATGAACCATCTGTTTTTGGCTTGTTGATATGGTCTCCGTCAGGGCTGTCCTGGAACTAAAACAGTAAAAAGAAAGAAAACAGACAGAGTAAGCCACAGGAAAAAATATTAGGTATGAGAACTCCCTCCATGCATAAAAAATAGCAATAACATTATTTATAGGTCCACTAAAACAATACAGGTCCTTCTAAAAAAAATTAGCATATTGTGATAAAGGTCATTATTTTCCATAATGTAATGATAAAAATGAAACTTTCATATATTTCAGATTCATTGCACACCAACTGAAATATTTCAGGTCTTTAATTGTTTTAATACTGATGATTATGGCATACAGCTCATGAAAACCAAAAATGACTGTCCCAAAAAATTAGCATATCATGAAAAGGTTCTCTAAACAAGCTATTAACCTAACCATCTGAATCAACGATATAACTCTAAACACCTGCAAAAGATTCCTGAGGCTTTTAAAAACTCCCAGCCTTGTTCATTACTCAAAACCGCAATCATGGGTAAGACTGCCGACCTGACTGCTGTCCAGAAGGCCATCATTGACACCCTCAAGCAAGAGGGTAAGACACAGAAAGAAATTGCTGAACGAATAGGCTGTTCCCAGAGTGCTGTATCAAGACACCTCAGTGGGAAGTCTGTGGGAAGGGAAAAGTGTGGCAGAAAACGCTGCACAACGAGAAGAGGTGATCGGACCCTGAGGAGGATTGTGGAGAAGGGCCGATTCCAGACCTTGGGGGACCTGCGGAAGCAGTGGACTGAGTCTGGAGTAGAAACATCCAGAGCCACCGTGCACAGGCGTGTGCAGGAAATGGGCTACAGGTGCCGCATTCCCCAGGTCACGCCACTTTTGAACCAGAAACAGCGGCAGAAGCGCCTGACCTGGGCTACAGAGAAGCAGCACTGGACTGTTGCTCAGTGGTCCAAAGTACTTTTTTCGGATGAAAGCAAAATTTGCATGTCATTTGGAAATCAAGATGCCAGAGTCTGGAGGAAGACTGTGGAGAAGGAAATGCCAAAATGCCACAAGTCCAGTGTGAAGCACCCACAGTCAGTGACGGTCTGGGTTGCCATGTCAGCTGCTGGTGTTGGTCCACTGTGTTTTATCAAGGGCAGGGTCAATGCAGCTAGCTATCAGGAGATTTTGGAGCACTTCATGCTTCCATCTGCTGAAAAGCTTTATGGAGATGAAGATTTCATTTTTCAGCACGACCTGGCACCTGCTCACAGTGCCAAAACCACTGGTAAATGGTTTACTGACCATGGTATTACTGTGCTCAATTGGCCTGTCAACTCTCCTGACCTGAACCCCATAGAGAACCTGTGGGATATTGTGAAGAGAAAGTTGAGAGACGCAAGACCCAACACTCTGGATGAGCTTAAGGCCGCTATCGAAGCATCCTGGGCCTCCATAACACCTCAGCAGTGTCACAGGCTGATTGCCTCCATGCCACGCCGCATTGAAGCAGTCATTCATGCAAAAGGATTCCCGACCAAGTATTGAGTGCATAACTGAACATGATTATTTGAAGGTTGGTGTTTTTTGTATTAAAAAACACTTGTCTTTCATTGGTGGGATGAAATATGCTAATTTTTTGGGACAGGCATTTTGGGTTTTCATGAGCTGTATGCCATAATCATCAGTATTAAAACAATTAAAGACCTGAAATATTTCAGTTGGTGTGCAATGAATCTGAAATATATGAAAGTTTCATTTTTATCATTACATTATGGAAAATAATGACCTTTATCACAACATGCTAATTTTTTTAGAAGGACCTGTACTGTTTACTTCAACCAGAAATGGGTAGAATGCCTCTTCTGGTTCAAGGGGAGTCGTTGCCTCAGGTGGTGGAGTTCAAGTATCTGGGCATTTTGTTCGAGTGATAGTAGGATGGAGCAGGAGTTGCATTGACGAATTGGGGCCTCATCCTCAGTAATGAGGGTGTTAAGATCACTTTATGTTAAGAAAGAAGTGAATAGAAAGGCAAAGCTGGATAGAGTGGTCCATCCAACCCTCACATGTGGTCATGAAGTTTGGATCATGATCAAAAGATTGAGATTCCAGATTCAAGTGGATGAAATAAGCTTCCTTTGTAGGGTGGTCGGGCTCAGCCTTAGAGATAGGGTGAGGAACTCCTTCATTCAAGGGGAGCTCAGAGTAGAGCCGCTGCTTCTTCACAACAAAAGCAATCAGTTTCAGTGGTTCGGGCATCTGATGAGGATGCCTCCAGGACAAACTCCCTTTAGAGATATTTTGGGTATGTCCCAAGAAGAGGCCTTGGGTTAGGCACAGAATCTGCTGGAGGGATTGCATATCTTCTCTGGTCTGGAAATGCCTTGGGGTCCCCCAGGAGGAGCTGGAGAGTGTCGCTGGGGAGAGAGAGGGATGTCTGGGTTTCTTTCCTGGACCTGTTACCTGCAACCCAACCACGGATAAGCAGCAGAAGTTGAAGATGGAGCACACTTACCATTTTCATCCTTAGGTCTTCCTAACACTGGGTGATGACTTAACTATGACATTTAAGAAAAGCCAGCTAGCATGTAAATTGTCTGTGCAGAGTCCTGGCAGTCTTCAGTAGTGAATTTAGAACACAGTGGACTCCATGATGATGTGTGTGTGGTACATCACTGATGACTTTGACCATGACTGACACTTTCATAGAAAGGTTGTGGTGGTTTTTTGACATGCCGTGAGCATGTTAGGGTCTTAGATGGATACTGGGGTATTGTGATGGCAGTGTTTCAATGAAGTCTTTGCAACACTCTTGGTGGCATAGCTGGTATGCACATTGTGTACCATGGTCACTCTTGCTACAAGCAGGTCTTAATTTGAGCCAGATCCTGCCAGAATATGATCTGGGAACTCTCTTATTTTGACAGGGTGTGTCCTGGTAACTGTTTGCTTGGATCCGGTTACTCTCAGGCTTACTAATAATACAATTATGAACAAATGTGACTGCCTTGAACTAATAAAACCTATATTGGACATGTAATCTGAAAATAATTAAATAAGCACTAAATTTAAGCATAACATCAACTTACAAGTTATTTTAATATCACATACGAGCTGGCTCCGGTTTCCTCCCACAGACCAAAAACATGCATGTTAGGCTGATTGGTAACTCTAAATTGTCCCTAGGTGTGAGTGAGAGAGTGAATGGTTGTTTGTCTCGTTTGTCTCTATGTGGCCCTGTGTTGGACTGCGACCTGTCCAAGGTGTACCCCGCCCCTCGCACAGTGATTGCTGGACATGGGCACCAGCGACCCCCGTGACCCAAAATGGAATAAGCGGGTAAAGATAATGGATGGATGGATGGATGGATGGATACGAGCTGCCCCTTTAAGTAAGCATTTCAACTTCTACCCTTAATAAAATCTCTGCCCCTAAAAGTAGTCATGAGTAATTTAATTATAAAAAAATATAATTAAACAGCACAACTAAATTGCAAAATCAGTTTTACAGTTTAAGTAAGTCATTCATAAAATGTAATTTATTTATTAAAAATATGAGAGAAATGTTTGAAGGGTAATCGCATTGCGTA
The DNA here is from genome assembly GCF_014905685.2 of Nematolebias whitei. Classification (NCBI taxonomy): domain Eukaryota; kingdom Metazoa; phylum Chordata; class Actinopteri; order Cyprinodontiformes; family Rivulidae; genus Nematolebias; species Nematolebias whitei. Next base: position 20,454,960 of record NC_056503.1, read on the forward strand.
GCTACATCACGTATCAAAAACAATTGTGCCAATTTGTCAAAATAACAGCAATCAAAATGTCAAAAAGACAGTCTAATTTACTTTCATAAAAAAAAAAAAGTCTTCTCGTACAACTAAACAACCGAGAATTGAAGCACCTGAAGGCAGTGGCAATGGAGATACTGGAGCAGGTATGAGGATGCTTGAGAGAAGCAAAGCGTGCTCTATTCACACAAGGAGGGCTGTTGGTAAGGCTACATCTTATTGCTCTCTAGAATAATTACTGAATCAAATGTTTACAAATATAGGTAAACATAGATGTTTAACAACCTGTTAAAATACACCAGAATGCAGGAAATGACATCTACTTTATTCAAAAAATTCTGGGGAGGACCCCCAGACCAACGCCCTCCACCCACCCATTTGTGTTCCAGGATCGTTTGGTTTACAAATTAAGCACTGGCTTCAGCCACTAGAATCCAGCCATGCTTTCACCATACTTTCACTGTGCAGCTCCAATGACTTATCATTGCTTTTTTTGTACCAATAAATATCTCAGACTCTCCTTTATTCACCTTTTGGATGCAAAGCAACAATCCTGTCTCATCTAGGTCAGATCTGCTGGAGGAGGATGAATTTGTTTGAGACTGCTCAGATTTTCTTTTTCTTTGCAGAAAGACTGAAACTGATTGTGGAGGCCCAGAAATCTCCCAAAATGTGTTTCCATCTGCATGGAAATAATCTGTGATCTCTTGATAATTTCCTCATTGGAGATTAATAGAGTACCAAAAAAAATTTATTTTTTATTTTTTAAATAGCTTTGTGCTAGCTAGCAATGTGTAATGTTCTAGCTGCATCTTGACACAACCCAACAGTCATACCAAGGTGATGCCCAGCTCATGGTTTTCTTGTGGATAAGTTTCATTGTGGGAATGTGCTGCTGATGAATAGAAAATGGTCAGGGTGCAGGAGAGCTTTTCTGGGATGTGGAAATTAGACGGAGAAAACCAGTTTGGTAATTGTATTAGCATCATCATTGCCTTCAAACTGAAGATTTTCCAAATTTACAGCACCCCAGCTACGTCATTAATCAGAGTAAAGGGGATCTTACTACCTGCTGATTCTAAACCATGGTGGGAAAAGGGAATGGAAACATAAAGACAGTGTGCTACCTGCACTTATCATATAGAACATCACATCATCTGCAAAAATGTAGTTTTCTTCACATAGCAATGTAAAACTGACATTTGCCACATTTTTCTTGACTGTTAATATTCCTTCAGGCAGAAATGATGAAAGGCCCTTGCAGACTCTTTTTTTTTTTTTTTTTTTTGCTAAAAAATAGTTAAGTTTCATGCTTAATCCTAATACAACTGTACTTTTGTGACATAATAATTACAGTGCCTGTGAACTAATGATTGTGTCATCAACTCTTGGCTAAAACGTACCCAGTATTGTTTTTTGTTTTTTTTTGACAGATCCATCAGCACAACTGAAAACTGCAGTCAAAAAGCGTTAATTTACAATCTGGTTAAAGGGTAATAAGTAGACTGTGTTTTAACTTTCTTCATCAGCCATGACTAAATTCAAGGCCAGGTCATCACTGTAAAGAGAAATGGTTCTTAATTTACCTACGTGGTAAAATAAAGGCCATCACTAGATGGTTTCATGGATTTATTTCCAGTTTTATTTTTGTGTGACAATGTTGAGATTGAGATTGCTTGAGGGCCTTTTTTGGCCCCCAGGCCTTATTTTACCCATGCGTAATGTAAACTCTGGGAAGGAAAGCAGGGAAACCGGGGGACATAAAGTGGCAATATTTATTTATTGAGTATTGAGTATTTCTTGACCTGTGTCTTCTTGTTCTTTTTTCCCTTATTTTCCTTGTCACTGTCGCTGGAAGTACTGGAGCTGGAGTCCTGCTCACACACAAAACCAGTAACACTCACTGACTCAAAAACACACTTTGACAAGAAATGTAAATTGCATCATCGCTCTATACCAACCTTCTTCTTCTTGTCTTTCTTCTTCTTGTCATCATCATTACTAGAAGAATATGAGTCCTTGGACTAAAACATACAACGTTACTCAACTTTAACTTTTAGAATGTCAACAACGAGGATTTTTTTTTTCGGGGGGGGGGGGGCGCTAACCATGTCTAATATACCTTTTTCTTGTATTTCTTTTTCTTCTTCTTATCCTTCTTCTTCTTTTTCTTCTTCTTCTCATTGTCACTTGAAGAATCATTAGATGAAGAAGAATACTGGAGAAAAAAACTGTGATGATGGATCGAGGTTCTACATTACAATTTTTTAATACACTGCCTGGCCAAAAAAAAAAGTTGCCACCTGGATTTAACTAAGCAAATATGTACGAGCCTCCTATTGGATAATTACTGCATGGGCAATTATCTTTCAGCTGACAACAAGTTTTTTAACCCCAACTGGTGCAATGAGTTGCCTCTCATTTCTTAAACAACCATGTCAAAAGACACATCGCATGGTCGTGGAAAAGATGTCAGTTTGTTTGAGAAGAGTCAAATCATTGGCATCCAGCAGAGAAAGCATCTAAGAAGATTGCAGAAACTACTAAAATTGGGTTAAGAACTGTCCAATACATTATTAAAAACTAGAAGAATAGTAGGGACTCATCCTCTTCGAGGAAGAAATGTGGCCGGAAAAAAATCCTGAATGATCGTGATCGGCGATCACTTAAACTTTTGGTGAAATTAAATTGAACAAAAACAACAGTAGCACTCAGGGCTATGTGTAATAGTGAAAGTAAGAGCATTTCCACACGCACAATGTGAAGGGAACGCAAGGGATTGGGACTGAACAGCTGTTTAGCCTTAAGAAAACCACTAATCAGTGAGGCTAACTGGGAAAAAAAGGCTTCAATTTGCTAGGAGCATAAAGATTGGACTCTAGAGCAATGGAGGAAGGTCATGTGGTCTGAGTCCAGATTTACCCTGTTCCAGAGTGATGGGTGCATCAGGGTAAGAAGAGAGGCAGGTGAAGTGATGCATCCATCATGCCTGTGCCTAGTCATCAATGCAAGATATTGGTGAAAAATTAATGCAACACTGGATGGAAATAGATCATGTGACATTGCAGAAGCTTATCGAAACAATGTCACAGTGAATGCATGCTGAAATAAAAGCTAAAGGTGGTCCAACAAAATATTAGTGTGACCTTTTTTTTTGGTGCTGACTTTTTTTTTTGGCCATACCAGTTTAGTTTTGATGAATAAATGTGTACGAAAATATGAAATCATTAAACATGTAAAAATATAAACCATTTTACCTTCTTTTTCTTCTTCTTATCCTTTTTCTTCTTCTTCTTTTTCTTCTTCTTCTTCTTCTTCTTCTTCTTCTCATTATCACTTGAAGAATCACTGGATGAAGAGGAAGAAGAATCCTGGAGAAAAACAGTGATGATAGATGTTGAAGTTCTACATTACAATTTTTGAATATATTTTATTAATAAATGTGGACAAAAATCCATCCATCCGTCCATTCATTATCTTTCGCTTGTTTCAAAGTCGGTTTGCGGGGGTAGCAGCTTGAGCAGGGAGGTCCAGACATCTCTTTCCACAGCCACCTCTTCCAGCTTTTCTGGGAGGACCCCATGGACCCCAGACAAACCAAGATACATAGTCCAACAATTTTCAGTCAGGTCATCTGGACAGTCAACTGTCCAGATGACCTGACTGAAAATTGTTGGATTGCATACCTGGGTTATTGAGCATGGACTTTTTTTGGTTTTGAACCAGTTTGACATGATTGTTGATGAGGAAGAGGGCCGGCACAAGAGGAGGGGGCGTGCCAAAGACACCATCTAAGCACCAACATAACTGGTTTGTTCCACTTTGGAGTAAGCTGTTTGGGGGAAGAATCAGTTTTGTGTTGTGTGTTTCCTTGACTTATGAAGCCTTCTAGATAGAAGGTGAAACGTTTCAGAAAAAAAAAAGAAAAAGAAACTGTCCAGATGACCTGACTGAAAATTGTTGGATTGTATACCTGGATTATTGAGTATGGACTTTTTTTTTGTTTTCAAGAGACATAGTCTCTCCAGAATGTCCTGCGTCTTCCCTGGGGTGTCCTCCCAGTTGGAAATGCCCAAAGCACCTCCCTAGGGTGTCACCCAGGGAGCATACTTATCATATGCCCGAACCACCTCAACTGGCTCTTCTGGATGTGAAGGAGCAGCAGTTCTACACAGAGTATCTTCTGGATAACTAAACTTCTCACCCTATCTCTAAGGGAGAGTTTAGCTACCCTGAGGAGGAAACTCATTTCAACCTCCTGTATCCGCAATCTCGTTCTTTCTGTCACTACCCAGAGCTCATGACCATAGGTGAGGGTAGGAATGTAGACCAACTGGTAAACGGAGAGCTTTGCATTACAGCTCAGCTCCCTCTCCACCAAAAACAGACTGGCACAGAGTTCACAATACTGCAGACGCTGCACCAATCTCTGTCAATCTCACGCTCTATTCTTCCCTCACTCGTAAATGTAGGGTCATACATCACTCTCATTATTTATTTCTGTCACCCACAGTTCCCCTGCTCCATTTAGAAGAATGGACAGACTTTCCATTCATATTATGGGAAAATCAATGTTTTTCTGTAATGAAATAATTATTTACTGGGAATAACTAATAACTTGCCTTGTTTTTCTTTTACAGCTGAAAAGAATCTGTAGCCAAAAGATGGCAAACTTGTTTTACTGTTCACAAGTTTAACAAAAGTGTTTTTATTGATTTAATCTCACTTAAAGAAAGATGAAAGAAGTGTTTTGCATTTCTTTTATTTGAGGACTTTTCAGCAGAGTGAATTAAGGTAATGCTTAAATTGGTAAAAGTTAAGCCAAATTAAGTCTTAATTCCACGCCTCTTTCTTTTTTCATTCAACCTTTATTTAGACAGGTAAATCCCATTGAGCCTTGAGGACTCGTTTACAAGAGAGACCTGATTTCAACAAAGAATGATGACAACAATGGACAACAGTGACAACAATAGACAGTTAGAAAAAGGCATACAGATTTTTTTTTATACAAATAAGATGGCAAAAAAAGTAACAAAAACAGCTAGATTATAAGGCGAATGTAGAAAACTAAAAACAGGAATATGTCTGCATTGGTTCTTGCCAGTAGTCCCAAAAGATTCTTAAAGCCACTTAGAGAGGTCATGGTCGAGAGCTTCAGATCTTTTTGTAAGATATTCCAGGAAACAGGAGAGGAGTAGGAGAAGGCCCTTTTGCCATGTTCAGTCCTCACTGAGGGAACACTGCAGGTAATAATGTCCACAGAGCGCACACTGTAGATGCACTCACACAGAGACATGTAGGAGGAGATGTATGAAGGCAGCAGACCAAGAAATGATTTAACGATGAAAATGTACCAGTGGGAGAGTCTGTGTGAAGTTAATGATGACCAGTTAACCAGTGAATACAGGGTGCAGTGGTGGGTATGATAATCACAGCCAGTTATGAATCTTAGCGCACCATGATAGACAGCATCCAACATCTGCAGGGTTCTTGTAAGAGCGTTCACATAAATAATGTCACCGTGATCAAGGGAGGGAAGGAAAGTCACAGTTACAAGGCGTTTCCTAGCATTCAGAGTTAGACAGGATCTGTTTCTGAGAAAGTAACCCAGTTTAACTTTCAGTTTCTTTACTATTTTTTCCACATGGAGCTTAAAAGAGAGATGCGAGTCGACCAAGACCCAAATATTTATAGGAATCGACAAACTCAATCGGGACAAGATTTGAGGATGAAATCAGAGGAAGAACTGCTGGGACCAACTTCCTATTTGAAAAAAAAAAAACTTTGGTTTTATCAGCGTTTAAGACAAGTTTGAGGTGGAACAAATTTGACTGGGTGATGCCAAATGCAGATTGCAAAAGCTGGAAAGCCTTTTCAACTGTTTTAGTTCAACAATAAACAACTGTGTTATCAGCATAGAAATGTAAGGATGTGTCAAGGATGCTCTGACCCACATTACCTATGTAGATTGTAAAGAGGGTGGGTCCTAAGACTGAGCCTTGTGATACACCATTGTTGACTGTTAAATAACTGGAGGAAGTACCATTATGTTGAACACATTGCTTCCGGTCTGAGAGATAGTTAGAGAACCAGCCAATGGTGTGATCTGAGAAACCGATTTCTGAGAGCTTATGACAGAAGATGTTATGATCCACAGTGTCAAAAGCTTTAGACAGGTCTAAGAAAAAGTGCAGCACAATAATCCTTAGCATCCAGTGCTTCAACAATGTCATTAAAAGCCTTCAGTGAAGCAGTGGTTGTGCTGTGTTGTTTCCTGAAGCCTGACTGATGGTGAGGTAAGATGTTAAATAAGTCCAGGTAATTTTTGATTTGAGAGTTTATCAGTTTTTCTAGAACCTTGTCTAAAATGCAGAGTTTAGAGATTGGCCGATAGTTGTTCAGTGAGGTGGGGTCACCTCCCTTCAGCAAAGGAAGAACAAAGGCTGTTTTCCAAGCGTCTGGGAAGGAGTTTTGGTTTATGGAAATATTAAAGATGTGGGTCACAGGGACTGCGATTATATGAGCAGCCAGCCTTAAGAAATAAGGTGGAAGTTCATGTGGTCCTGCAGATTTTTTAGGATCAAGACCTTTAACAGTTTATTTATCTCACTAAATGAGAACGGAGAAAAAGAGAAGGTGTGATTAACTGAGAATTGACTTGTAGGAGGGATTTGATTTGTAGAAGTTTGGTTATTAAGTGAAGTGGCTGATTTTCCATTAGTAACTGTGCCAAATAATGAACTAGAAGCAACAAAATGTTTGATGTTTATTGATTGTTGTTGAAATGTTCTTGATTGGGTGGGTTGATCATGCCCCTTCAGAGTTGTAGGTGGTTGTTAAAAAGTTGTTTACAGGGACCCTGAGAAGTCGACGGACGAGAATGAAAGAAAGAAAAAGATCTCCAAGGAGTAGTAAGATTTTAGAAGTCAAACAACCTACAGACAGCTTCATTATAAAATAGAAAGTTTCCATTTTAGCCAAGTTTGATGGAACTATCTTTCGGCGATCCAAAGCAGAGATACTTGCAGCTGCATCACCAGAGCTAATAACAGCGACCCAGAACTCCCGGAGAAGCGTTGGCTGACCACTCAGAACCAGGGATCCAGACTCCTCAACCGATGCCCAGGGATGTGAAAGGAATCTCCACCTTTGACGTCGCTCTGACCATCTCAGCAGAGAAAGAGTCTCTCTGGTATCTACTGCAGTCGTTTGAATATTGCTCCCGGTAGGAGAAACTGATTTACTCTGGGATGTGATGCCTGTTGTCCTTAAATTTAGATTTCAACCAAATTAGTATTAACTCAGTTCAGTAATTATTTTTCCTTAAATTTAAGATCCAAATTTAATCATTGGTAAACAAAGCATTTTCCTTTGGTTAAATTTGTATTGTTAATTTGCCCTGCTGAAAGTTTCAGAATATTACATTTACTTTTATTCCATCTCATTTTGGTTTGGGTAATCCATCCATCCATCCATCCATTATCTTTACCCGTTTATTTCATTTTTGGGTCACGGGGGTCGCTGGTGCCCATGTCCAGCAATCACTGTGCAAGGGGCGGGGTACAACCTGGACGGGTCGCAAGTCCATCACAGGGCCACATAGAGACAAACGAGACAAACAACCATTCACTCTCTCACTCACACCTAGGGACAATTTAGAGTTACCAATCAGCCTAACATGCATGTTTTTGGTCTGTGGGAGGAAACCAGAGTACCCGGAGAAAACCCACGCATGCACGGAGAGAACATGCAAACTCCACCCAGAAAGGCCCCTGGACTGGGGTTTGAACCAAGGACCTGCTCGCTGAGAGGCAGCAGCTCTACCCGTTGCGCCACCGTGCTGCCCGTGTTTGGGTAATCACATCGAATAATTTCATTTTACCTGTTAATTTCTGCTAGCAAGTATTTTAAAGGTCAAGTTAATTTCCATAAACTCCGGTTGTTAAACAAAGTAGGCTCAATGGGATTTACCTGTCTAAATAAAGGTTGATTGAAGTCATCATTTAAATGTAAGCAATAATTTCCAATAGTTATTTGCCCATATATAGCCAAATGGAAGTAAAAAAAAAATTGTACGCTTAAGCGTGTGTTTTTTATGACATTCGAAGCTTTCATGTAAAAGAACTCACTTTAAAGAGGTTGATTTGAGGTAATTACACAATAATATCTGAGGCTGATGTTCAGACTTTTTCTCTCAAAGTTTGAGAGTGGTGCCCCTTCAGAATAAAATTCATAACAAATTTTTATCAAAATTATCCCTTCCTCTACTGAACAAAACCCCAAGATACTTGAACTCCACTTGAGGCAGAACCTCACCCTCGAGCCAAAGAGAGCAATCCACCCTTAAGGAAATCAGGGTGAATCTCATCCACACCTGGAGCCCTGCTGCCGTGGAGACGTGGTTCTTGGGACAAAATAATTGAAAAAAATTAATTAGACATGAAAAGATAAAAACATTGTACCTTCTTTTTCTTTTTCTTATCCTTCTTCTTCTTCTTCTTCTTCTTCTTCTTCTTCTTCTTTTTCTCATCATCACTTGAAGAATCACTGGATGAAGAGGAAGATGAATCCTGGAGAAAAAAACAGATGATGGATGGTGAGGTTTTGCATTTCTATTTTTTGATAGTTATATTTCGTATAGGCTTCGCCCTTTAAGGCTGTCGCTGGTGGGTTTATCCCTAAGGCGCTCAGCTCTGCACTGAAAACTTTAGTCCACGCCCACCTGCTGTGTGGGCCTCACCCGCGGTCTGTATAAATTATGGTGAGACCGGGAATCGGCTCCCATTTTTTTCTTCAGCCAGATAGCTAGCACTGTCAGAAGAACGAAGAAGGAAAGTTGTCCAGCTTTGACCGGCACAACCTTTGCTAAGGATGCCTGGATCTCCGCCACGCCAACCTCCTGCCGTCTTGGTGAGCTCTTCCTCCCTGAGGAGAAGCAGACGAGCAGCCTTGTTCAAGGTAAGCACCGAGGAGTGCTTTTCTGTGGCAGGCTGCTACCCGCTGGACAACTCTATCGCCTTTTCTAACGTATTTTTTCCTCGCAGTAATCAAATGATTCCCTCAAAGGCAATGCTAGCAGCAGCCCCGCCAAATGTTTTTCTGTGGGGGGCCGCTACTCACTGGACGACGCCACCGCCTTTTCTAACATGTTTTTTCTTGAGGTAAATCGGATGATTCCCTCGGAAAAGGCGTTGTTGGCAGCAGCTCCGATGAGTGTTTTTTTTTTTTCTGTGGTGGGACGACGCCACCGCCTTCTTTGATGCAGAGTCACGCAGTGAATCGAATGACTTCTCCGAGAAAGGCGATGCGGAGCTGCCCCTTCCCTCTTGGAGAGCGTAGTGACGGAAGACGAGTGGCCGAACGGATGCTCAGCCACCTTGGATCTTCCCACGTCGGCGACCACACCACTCCCAGCCATCGGTGCCCTCCTCAGAGCTACCCGGCATAATGCAGGAGGATGTTAACACAAGGGACCTTCCGTCCCTCACCTCCCCCTGCCCTGATCAGATGATCTGGTGGCAAAGTTGGCTCTACCCGGGCTCGTCGCCCTGACCCCATCTGGCCTCGCTGTCCAGCTGTGACGTCACACTGGAACGAGGCTGTAGCTGGGCTGGCAAGCTGAAGACAGCTGTCTCCATCTTCACCTCCATCTCCAGAGTGGAGGGTTTTACCAATCGGTGGTTTTACTGATAGATGGTTTTCCCGATCGGTGGTTTTCCCTCGGTCCCCCTCCCCCACTGGAGCCAAGCCTGGTGGTGGCACTTGGGGCAAAAGCTTCCAGGATGGACCAGCAACCTGTCCCTCCAGGGAAGCATGACCAGATGGTGACAAGGTCCCCAACCGAGCTCACCAGTGCTCATTCCAGATGGCCGCAGCGAACAACAACTTCGCCCTGCTGGCCTACAGCATCTCTAAGAGGCTGGAGGAAGCAGACCTGCTGGCAGAGACAAAGAGCTCTCTCTGTAAAGCTGCTGATGTCATCTTAAACATGTGCCACCTCTGCGATTTGCCTGTCCTGCATCGCCACCTGGATGACCATGATCCAGAGGACCACTTGGCTCCGCCTCTCACCATCCTTGTCAGAGAGGCTGCAGAAAGGCCTGCTGGAGGGCCACATCACCCCAGAGGCGCTGTTCGAGGCCAACTTCAGGACCATCCTTGAGGAATTACAGAGGTCCAAGGAGGTCTCAGAGACTGTACACCATCTGGTGACGTCACAGTCCATCTGCCCCTACGGCCACTGGAGGGACCGCCTTGGCCAGCAACAGCACCAGAGGAGCGCCACAGCTACAGCAGCGACTTCACGCCCCGCGGGCCCCCTCCACCAGGCAACAGATCCTTGAGGGGAAGGTATGTGTTTTTATTGATGATGTATGTTTTTGATATAAACAGAAACACCTCTGAAAGTTGTTCATCTGAGACTGTCAGATCAGCTGAGCTCACAGCTGCCTCTCTTCACACATTCCCCACACAGAACAAACCAGTAATCTCTAAACAGTAAATATCACAAAACACTCGTCTGCCACGTCAGCTAAAATGATGTTTTTTCAGCAGACCGAGTCTGGAAAAAAATCCCTTGTTTTTCAGCCAGAGCCCATTTTTAATTTCTGCTGTTTTTCTGCCCACTCACAGCGCAGCGGGAGTAAACATGTTTCCCCACGACAGCTGCAGCCTCCACCGAAACGGTGTCTCACTCAGAAAACGCTCACGCCTCCTCTCGGTGCGCGCCGGCTCACCTCAGCTCTATGTGAGACCACAGCCTGGACCCAGCACAGAGGCACACATACAGCCTTTTTTCTGTCAGAGCCCCCATTGGGTTCCCCTAGAGAATCTCCGGAACGAGTGATGGCAGTAAGGATTTTTAGTCTGGTTGACCTTCATGAGAAACATGACACAACACAAATGCGTGCCCGCTCTCTAAGCGCTACTCAGAGTGGCAACGATGGTGTTCCCTGGACAGATGGACGACCATCTGATCAGAAGGGGTTACACGCTGCAGTTCGCAGCTCAACCCCCACCATTCAGAGGGATTATAGAGACGGTTCTGTCTTCTCCAGAACAGAGCTCGTCTCTCCAGTCAGAAGTTCAGGAATTTCTGACGAAAAACATGCTTTCCAGAGCTCCCAACAGCTGCTGGAGAACTTCACCAGAACTACTGGTTTTCACCTTCATAGATCTGAAGAGTACATATTTTCACATTTCCATCATTCTGAAACACCCCATGCACGTTCTCAAAATGCGTGGAGATGGCTCTGCAGTCGTTACACATGGCAGGAATGAGAAATCTTTTTATCTGGACGATCTGCTCTTATTAACTCGGTCCAGTTAGAAAGCTGTCGCACATACCAAAACACTAGTGTTACACCTGCTAAACCTGGGGTTTCTATAAACTGGGAAAACTTCTGTTCGTCCGTCCCACATGATTGTTTATCTGGAAGTGGAGCTAACTCAACTACAATGAGAGCCATTTATCACAGCTGAGAGCCAAAGCTCTGTCAGCTCAGCTCCACTGTGTCAAACCCAGCTCCGCCGTGTCAAACCCTGCAGCATAGTGACATTTCTGCCTGTCATGCGACGCCTGGGACGATGTCAGCGGCCCACATCATGGTTCCGTTGGGCCTACTTTACATGAGACGCCTTCAGAGATGGTCCGCCCGCCTGTGCATAGATCCTGTGCGCAGAAGAGGTGGATTATCTTTGTGCCCCCCTCCGTGAGAAACGATCTGAATCACTGGGGAAACCCACTCATTCTGTCAGAGGGAGTTCCCATCAGCAGGCCTACATCACACGTCTCAGTTTTTCACAGACGCGCTCCTGTCAAGCTGGGAGGAATGTGTCTGTCCCAAGCAGTGGGATCACAGTGGCTGGACCACATGTCGCTTCACTAGAATGTTTATTTCACGGTCTGAAACGTGACTCAGCATATGCCCCTGCTGCGAGATCAGCATTTTCGGATACACACACACACAACAAGTGACGGCAGATTACTGGTCATGACTCGCATCAAAAAAACCATTAACATCAACGAGGACCCTCATCAGTATGCATACCGTGAGAACCGATCAACAGAAGATGCCATCTCCTCTGTGGTCCACACTGCGCTCAACCACCTGGAGCAGAAAAACTCTTACATCTGTATGCTCTTTGTGGAATTCACATCTGCATTCAACACCATGATCCCCCAAACCCTGATGGCCAAACTATTCACACTAGGACTAAGCCCCTCCATTTTCATCTGGGTACTAGACTTCTTAACAAACAGACCACAGTCAGTGAGGAGCCACAACTTCTCCTCCTCCATCATAACCCACAGCACTGGCTCTCCTCAGGGATGTGTTGAGCCCTCTCCTGTTTACTCTGCTCACATATGATTGTGTCGCTACACATCCAGGCTGTCATATTGTAAAGTTTGCAGATAGTGGTGGGATGCTTCACAAACAATGATGAGTCCAGCTACAGGCAAGAGGTGGAACACCTGGAGAGCTGGTGCAAAGAGAAAAACCTTCACATCAATATGAAGAAGACAAAGGAGATGATTGTGGAATTCAGAAGGAACAAACACACCTACATCCCCCTGAACATAAGAGGATCTGCGGTTGACGTGGTCTCCAGCTACAAGTACTTGGGTGTACACATGAATGACAACCTCAGCTGGAGCAACAACACCACCAGCCTGATCAAGAAAGCTCATCAGAGACTCTACTTCCTCAGGCGGCTGAGGGGAGCTGGTCTGGGAAGCTCAGTCCTCACCTCCTTCTACAGGTGTGCAGTGGAGAGCATCCTGTGCTCGAGCATCAATGTGTGGCATGGAGGCTGCACAGCTGCAGAAAGAAAAGCTTTGCAGAGAGTGGTGAAGGCTGCACAGAAGTCTGTTGGAGTCAGTCTCCCCACCATCACAGACATTTACACCTCCAGATGCAGGAAGAGGACCTCCTGCAACATGAAAGACTCCACTCACCCAGCACACACACTTTTTGCCCCGCTCCCCTCAGGAAGGAGGTTGAGGATCATTAAGTGTAGAACCACTAGACTGAGGAACAGATTCTACCCTGAGGCTGTTAGACTCATGAATCTCTAACTAGAATAATCACTGTGAAAAACCATATCATGTTGCTGCTGACCAGTGTCACGTCCACTAGCTTCACCGTGAGACCTAATGATGGTCCTGCACGCTCTGATCAAAGCTCATTCTGAGTTTTTAGATCAGGCTCCTCTATCCACCCAGCGCCTCTCACACTGGTTGTGTGAGGCTATTTCTGAAGCTTACAGTTCATCTGGACTGAATCCTCCAGAGAATATCAGTGCATTCCACCAGAGGGTTCTCATCCTCCATGGCTCTGCATGGAGGGATGACGGTGGAGAATTATTTGTATGGCGGCTGCCTGATCATCGCCATTTTCAATTATTTGTTTTTATCTATGTGATGTTTCTACTTTCTCCATGACCCATTCTGTTCTCAGGGTTATGACAGAATGATTATTTGTTTCATGGAGCCTCACGTTTGAGCTCACCTGCCTGCATGTAGTCGCAGTGTGAGATATTTATTATCAGTCACAAGTTCATGACTGCTGATTTTATTGTTATTAACCGGTTCATCCTGAGGAGCTGTTGGTCTGCTCTGTTTATCGTTACACTGTTACAATTTGTAACCTGTGTTGTTCCTATTCACAGCAGCAGGTCTGCTATCTCAGCCTTTTTTCCTCACCAGAGATCTTTCTCCGGTGCGCTCCTGCGCATGGAGCATGCAATTACGCAGCGCGTAATTACACACACAGAAGGCTGAGTGATGATTTTTTTTTTTTTTTGTGCAAGCAGGTGCTTCATGTTGTGTCTGTGTGAACCCAGTGATGCATAGACTACATCCTGCTTCACCTTTAACCCACCAGCGACAGCCTTAAAGGGTGAAGACTATATGAAATAAAACATTGGTTACGTACTGTAACCCCAGATTTTATGAGTATAGGCGTAGCCCTTTAAGCGCTGGGCCTCACTGGTTCTTAAATGGCTGAAGAAAACGCTATTTGGGAGCAGATTCCCGTCTCATCGTAATTTATACGGACCGGGGGTGAGGCCCACACAGCAGGTGGGCGTGGACTAAAGTTTTCAGTGCAGAGCTGAGCGCCTTAGGGATAAACCCACCAGCAACAGCCTTAAAGGCCATGCCTATTCTCATAGAATCTGGGGTTACAGTATGTAACCAACGTTTTTATAAATAAATGTGATATTTAAACATAAGATAAAACCATTTTACCTTCTTTTTCTTTTTCTTATCCTTTTTCTTCGTCTTCTTCTTTTTCATTTTCTTCTTTTTCTTCTTCTCATCATCACTTGAAGAATCACTGGATGAAGAGGAAGATGAATCCTGGAGAAAAAAAACAGCAATAATGTTTTACGTTGCAATTTTTTATTAGTTTTTATGAATAAATGTGGACAAAAATATGGGAAAAAAATGAAAAGATAAAACCATTTTACCTTCTTTTTCTTATCCTTCATCTTTTTTTTCTTCTTCTTTTTCTTCTTCTCATCATCACTTGAAGAATCACTGGATGAAGAAGAAGATGAAGATGAAGAATCCTGGAAAAATAAACAGACGAGTTCTTCATAGTTGTCAAAAATCTCAATGAGGATATTTGAATAAAAAGACAAAAATTTCTACCTTTTTTTTCTTCTTCTTTTTCTTGTCTTTCTTTTTCTTCTATAAATAAAAAATGTGCAGATAATTGAAATACTACAGAACACTTTGTCTGCTTACAGCTGTATGTCTTACCTTGTCATCACTGTCAGAGGAAGAAGAGGATGAGGAAGATGAGGAACTTTCATCAGATGAGCTGGAGCTCTAGAAATGAGATCAATCAGTCATTTGATTTGATTTGATTTGATTCAGCTGAGGGGAAGAGTGCAAAACAAAATGATGAAAAACGAGAACCCAAGACTGAAAACATTTGCCTGGAACATTTGGCATCTTAATTCGCCTGTAAGCTCTGTAAACCTTGATGCTCTGCCCCTACCCCACCCCACCCCCCCATCTGAGGAAGTCTATGGACCAATCAGATGGGCCCGGCTGAATAAACATCCTATCATCATTTCAGGACTCTTTGGATTGTATCTGACATCGTCCTTGGCCGTCCTCGGCACCCACCAAGAGTGTACGGATATTTCCAGAGGAACTGTGTGCAGTGCCTCTGTGTGTTGCCTCTGGACATGCTCACCACCCTTGCGCTGACATTCTGTAGATGGTAGGGGGCTGCAGAATGTCAGCGTCATTATGTGCTTGTGTGCAAGGTTTTTTTATTTATTTTTTTCCCTTCATTTTCATGCTTTTAATCTTCAGACAAAGATTAAGAGCATGTTAGGATTTTTTTTTTTCACTTTCACTATTTATTGTCTGTCCAAACAGGTCTAACTTGTAAATGAGTCTTCGAGGCTCTATGTGATTTATCTGTTTAAATGGTTAAAGGTTGAATGAATGAATGAATGAATGAAACATGAAAAATTTCTGCAAAAAATAAAATGTTACGTTTTACCTTCTTTTTCTTCTTCTTTTTCTTTTTCTTTGTCTCATCTTCACTGTCAGAGGATGAAGAAGATGAAGAGGATGAGCTTGAATCCTGGAAAGTAAAAGCACCAAGAAAACTTTTTAAAGCTTTTAAAGTGTGAAGTTAATGTAGCTCCACTACAAAGATGAGATTGAGGAAAGGTTCTCCAGGGGTAATGTAAAGGAGGCATGACAAAATCTTAAAAGCATGATCCATAGAGCACTGAGTCCAGCAGAGATAGTGTCTAGAGCCCATTTCTTTTGCTCAACACCTTTAACGCTAAGTTCAACAACACTGCAGCTACAGTACACTGGACCCCTAACAGCCCTGACCCTACTCCAATCATGGTAGGGGAGTCGGGTTGTTTCAATCCTGTCAAAGATACATCCCAAGAAAGCCCCTGGTCCCGATGGGCTCAAGGGACAATTGCTGAAGGAGTGTGCAGCCTATAGCTCATGTGGTAGCACAGCTCTTTCAGATGATTTTGACATTAAGCTTTGTCCCTAGAACATGGAAGGAGACAACTAGTATCCCTATTCTTAACAAGACGTGTGCAAAAGCCATGAATGACTTTAGACCTGTGGCATTCAACTCCATCCTCTGCAAGTTCATGGAACAGGTGATGGTGGAGGATCTTATTACTATGGTGAGGGTGAGCTTGGATTCATTACAGTTTGCCTATAGGTCACAGCGAGAGGTTGCGAATGCCAGCCTAACCCTACTGGACACAGTGGCAAAGCATCTGGACTCCTGTAACTTTTATGTGAGGATTTATTGATGGGTTTTTCATCTGCCTTTAGTACAGTAAATATAAATACTCTTCTCCATTGCCTTCAAGCACAGCAAGTTATTACACATTTGGTTTTATGGATTAAGGATTTTTTTTTTAACAAACAAGCCCCAACATGTCAAGGTCAATGCTTTTAAATCTAGCAGCATTGTTTTGAATACTGGAGTCCCACAAGGGTGTGTTTTGTCACCCTTTCTTTTTTTCCATCTACACTAGGAGTGCTCAACCAGTCGATTGACATTTAGTGGTAGATCACAGACTGGTTTCTAGTCGATCGTGTGACTTGTAGAAGAAAACTTGGATTTTTTTTAAAAAACATTTTTAAAATTGTAGTGAACCTAACCTGATGTCAAACTAAGCCTAAGGTCAAAACACTTGACCTTAAGAACCTTGTGGGACAGAAACTGTTATTTCATTGATCTGCATCCAGAAATACAGTTTGACCCATCCTGAGACTTTCTTTCTTGAATTAATCAAGTAGAAATGACAATTCTCTATGATCATTACTATTTTACAAATGTTTGATAATCAAATTGTGTTAGTTCACTCAATGTTTACAGGTTGAAGAGAACTACTCATTTTTATTTACATAAACAGTAAGTAATGATTTTTATTCCTCATTCTAAGAAGAAATCAGGTTAATATGCATTTCTTGATTTTTCTGTCTTCAATGAGCAAGTTTTGTAAGTGTGTGTTAAAGTTCAAGTTTCGGTCAACTAAAAGTTTACTGAAAAAGAAATGTCATGTTTAACTTTTACAGCAGATAATAGGAGTAGAGACTCCACGAAGTCTGAAGTTCTCCAATAATCTTTCTGTCTGTCACTAAAACAATCCTTGACTTTTCATAACATCTTACATCACAAACCACACCTCTTTTCTGGTCCATCGACCAATTAGAAAGCTCTCAAATGAACCGGAAGCCGACCCATTTAAATGTGGCAACTTCCCAGTTCAGCTGCGTGTGCGCTCTAGATTGAGTTCAACATGGGAGTTGTAGTATGACAATATATGAGATATATATACATACAATATTCACGAGTTCCTCATCTTTCTGACTGTGTAATGTCGTGCATTGAATTTAACAGAAATGTAACGAGAGACGTTATTTATCTTTGACCCATCAAAATGAATGCGGTCATTTATTTTCAGAATCAAAATTTAACATCAAACATTTACATTAATTTGGCAAAATATGAAAATAATAACAGACAAGTTTCACAGAAAATGGACATCGATCACTCGGCGGTGATCGAGGACTTTGCTTCAGATATTTCTAAAATATCTGTACTGATTTTATGAGATAGAGGAGAGTTTTAAGATGAAATGGAGATTTATCTTACAGAGAGATATGTGAGGGAATTAATCTGTTTGACCAGAAATTGCACGCTCCATCAGATATCAGCTTGCCCACGGTACACTTGGTCGAGAATAGGACCCTCTACCTGTTGATGATGAAATCAGCGTCGGAGCAGGTTCCTTTCTGACTCTTTTCAGCGTCTCCGTGAGAACTGCCAAACCCTCAGAGAGTCGTACGTGGTGTTCAAACAGAAATTATAATCCCAAAACGTCTCTGGATCATCCTGAACGCGTTTGCGCCCAAGAACTCTGAACTCCTTTCATTCTTCAGAACTTCTCAGACTCTAACAGAATCTTTCAACTCCAGCAACTCTGTAGTTCTTCATCTCCTCAGCCTCTGGAATTCTCTGGAATTCTTTTTGGAATTCTCCCTTGAACTGGGAAGTTGCCACATTTTAAATGGGTCGACTTCCGGTTCATTTGAGAGCTTTTGATTGGTCGATGGACCAGGAATAGAGGCGTGGTGTATGATGTAAGATGTTATTAAAAACCAAGGATTGTTTAGTAACGAACAGAAAGATTATTGTAGGACTTCAGACTTCGTGGAGTCTCACACTTATAATCTTCTGAAAAAGTTTAAACATGACATCTTTCTCGGTAAACATTTTAGTTGACCGAAAACCGACCTTTAACATACTTACATTGCAGGCAGAAAAATCAAGAAATGCATATTAACCTGATTTCTTCTTTGAATGGAATAAAAATCATTACTTACTGTTTATGTAAAATAAAAATGAGTAGTTCTCTTCAACCTGTAAGCATTGAGTGAACTAACACAATTTGATTATCAAACATTTGTAAAACAGTGATGATTATAAAATTGTCTTTTCTGCTTGACTAATTCAAGAAGGAAAGTCACCAGATGGCTCAAACTGTATTCAGATCAATGAAATAACAGTCTCTGTCCATCTGATAGATTTGAGGTCATCAGGGTCAGATCAGGGTCAGATCAGGTTCACTACAGAGTTTTCAGAACTTGAAAGTTTTTCCTGGAGAAGAGTTCCAGACTTTAACTCTCTGAAGAGAGTTAAAGAGTTCAGAGTTCTTGGATGCTAACGCAGGCGTCCAGAATGCTTCTATTGGAGTCCAGAATGCAGGGACGATTTTGGGAATTATAACTTCTGTTTGGATAACCTCGCACGACTCTCGAAGTATTTTAGCTGTTCTCAACGGAGACGCTGAAAGAGTCAAAGGAAGGATTCTATACCGACGCTGATCTATCATCAACCAGGTAAAAGTTCTACTTCGACCAAGCGTACCGTGACCAAGCTGAGAACTGAAGGAGCGTGCACGTTTCTGGTCAAACAGATTAATTCCCTCACACATCTCTCTGTAAGATAAATCTCCATTTTCCATCTTAAACTCTCCTTTCTCCTAAAATCATTACAGATATTTTAGAAATATCTGAAGCAAAGTTCTCAATCACCGCCGTGTGATTGATGTCTGCTGTTCTGCTGAGAAGTGAGGACAATCGCCGTATTGTGCCCACTTTCTGTGAAACTAGCCATGTTATTGTTTTCATATTTTGCCAAATTAATGTAAATGTTTGATGTTAAACTTTGATTCTGCAAATAAATGACCGCATTCATTTTGATGGGTCAAAGATAAATAACGTCTCTCGTTACATTTCTGTTAAATTCAATGCACGACATTTACACAGTCAGAAAAATGAAGAACTCGTGAAATGTATGAATATATCCTGCATATGTCATACTACAAAATGTTTGCATTCACGACAAAGTGCCCAGCCACTTTTTAAAATTTTCACGAGACATAACCAGGTCTAGTTTGCAGTAGTCACATGACTTTTGGGCACCCTGACTCGAAACATTATCTCATGAAACTTTAGATTCACACGTTCAAAACAAAGCCAAGTAAGACACTAGTTATTGGTGCGCCAGAAGATGACAAATGAGCTAACAAGCAAACAAAAAAATATTTTCACCCAGAGTGGGAGGAGATTTTTTTTGTTTTCTCAAATATGAAGTCTGTTTGTCTTATTTGTAATGCAAGCACTGCCTTGTCCACAAAGGGTAACTTGGAATGGCATTCCAAGGCCATGCACAAATGCTACAAGAAGTTCAGGAGCTGAAAAACAAGCTTGCAGCACAGGAGTCAATTTTCACCTGGCCCAAAACCAAAGGTAAAGCTGCTACAATAGCCTCAAACCAGGACAGCTGCAGTCTGACCCAACACAATAAGTCTTTCAGCGATGGTGAGGTTATGAATGAAGCATCCATTGGGTCTGCAGATGCACTTTTCCTTCATTTTAAAAGTAAAAGTTAGATTGTGGCTGCTATTAAAGATGTGCAGTTGTCCCAGAATACTGTGACACGGCGATGTGGGAGGATGACTGTGGATGTGGAGGAGCAGCTTTAAAAGGACATAGAATAATGCTTGTGTTTCTCTTTTCAATTTGATGAGCCAATGGGTATAATGGATGTGGCCCAGCTGTGTGTTTTTATCAGAACAGCCTTTGTATACATGAGTGCCATGGAGGAGCTCCTAACCATCTTGCCTTTGAAAGAACTCAAGTGGATAATATATTTTCAATGCATTTATGTAGTTCGTTAATAAGAGCAACTTGCCCCCACTTTAAAATTGTTCTATTACAACTGATAGCACTCCAACAATGGTGGGTCACACCAGTGGACTTGTTGAACTGTGCAAGCAGAATTAATTCACAGAGGTTCTGCATAATCCACCAACAGGCATTGTGTGGAAAGATTTTAAGCATGAAAGGAAGTGATGGATGTCACCATGAAGACTGCGTGCTCTTTACAAGCCAAAAGCCTGCAGAGGAGATTATTTAGGTGTAACCCAGACAAATATTTGTCTGGGTTACACCATCCCCCTTCTTAATGTCCAAGGTCCTCATTGGTCAAACAAGTACAACTATGAGAAGAATTAAGTTTTACCAATGTGTATGATATCACCTCTATGTACTATAGTGAGAGGCTGGTCTTTAAATTTGCCTGGCTGATCATAAGTAAGTTTGACGACAGGTTTAATTGTACGTCTGGGTCTAGAAGGTGTTTGTGCCAGTACTTTGTTGTAAGGACTTGGTTGTTGTGCGTCTTCTTCACTAGAGACAGGTTCAGGCTCCGAGTCTGATTCAGGGGCACTAACTTGCTGATGGTCCTCTCCAACAGGCTGTTCTCCTTCTGACACATTGTCATTCACGCTCATGTCTCTTGACAATCCGTTCAGGTAGGTCATGACTGCTTTCATTCCTCTCCTTGAGTATCTGTTCAAGGTACGTTCTGTAGGATCTTTGCGGTCTTGCATACTGAAACTCAGAAGACTCAGATGACAGCTCCCTTTCCATTTCTGCTGAATGGTCTACAGGAATATGCTTGCTGTGAAGATTTCTTCGGGTAGGTGGCTTTTCCACTACCTCTGACATAGGGAACCTCACAAGAGCTCCAACTGGTAAGAGATCATCTCTATGTAGTGTTTATACTTTGCCACTGCCATTTTGGGGTTTCAATTTGTACACTGGTAGGTTTGGCAGTTGCTCAGGTATGACATAGGGAATATCATTCCAACGATTTTCAAGTTTGTGTTTTCCTTTCAAACTAAGGTTCTTTATCAAGACTCTGTCTCCTGGTTGAAGGTTCTGGAATCCCAATCTTTTGTCATAGGCTTTCTTGTTGCGAAGGTGA
>NC_056503.1:20501330-20506065 GCF_014905685.2 Nematolebias whitei
TGTATATATGTATATATATGTATGTGTATATATGTATATATATGTATATATGTGTATATATATATAATGTATATATGTGTGTGTGTGTATATATGTATCTACATTACCATCATAATTCAATCTCACTGTCACTACATGTGAAATAACCTGTCACACAACATGTGCAGTATATGTTAATTATGTGCAATATATATATTTAGCTTATATTACAACCTTAAAATACTTATTCATTCTAATTCATCCTGCTGCACTGTTATATTCTACCATGTTGTTGTTTACTACCTCTCTTTAATTACTTTTTCATTTTATGGTACTTTATTTTTGTACCCTTATTGCATGCTTTAGTATATTCTTGTTTGTTCTTTGTTGTTTTAGCGTGTCAAATTGGTTCTTCTCATCCTGAGCATTTCATGGTACTGGTGACCTTGTGTTAACCTTGCATTTCACAAATAAACACAACTTGAAATTGAATATATGTTATTCTGTTTGCGATATAGCCCCCCAGGTGGACGTATCACTAGCCGCCACTGATATAAACAAGGTCAATTCCAAACCTTCTCTCTCTTCTTCTTTTTCTTCTGCTGCTTCTTCTTTTTTTTTTTCTTCTCCTTCTTTTCCTCATCTTCACTGTCGGATGAAGAGGAGGAGGAGCTGGAGGAATCCTGTGGACCAAATGACGTTTTAAATCAAATGTTTCACATGAACTAGAAATGCTCCCTATGTCAAAATTCTAACAGCAAAATGACCTCTCCCCCCTCCTCCTTCTTCTTCCTCTTCAGCTTTTTCTTCTTCTCCTTCTCCTTGTCTCTTCCTCCCTCATCATCACTCAGGTGACCGTCCTCCACACCATGAGAAAAAGCCTCCGCTCCACCTGCTGAACAGGAAACATCAGTCTAAAATCCTGAGCACATCTGTCTCATTTTACCCAATTTCAGAACCAGCTCAGCACCTGCCACTGTGGAGGAGACGTCCTTGTATTCCATTTCCTGAATCTCTCTGAACTGTGAGGACAAAACGAGACAATCTTTTTCTGGCTTTCATGCATGCACCAGGTGCAGGAGTGAGCAGGAATTTTACCTTCTCATCTCCATCAGCACTTGGTTCTCCAACCTCCCCATCTGTAGAAATGATAATGGTTGTTTTTACACTTCTTATTCTGTCCATACATCAAAATGTCTGATTTTTTTCCTCTTAGGTTTTTAGGTCAGAAATTACTATTGATCTTTGCGGTAGAAAGACAATCTACGCTAGATTTTTTGGACAGTAGTTGCATTGATTAACTGGTTGGTTAATTAGTTCTCTTAACTATCTCTCTGACCGAAGGCAATGTGTTCAACATAATGGTACTTCATCCAGTTATTTAACAGTCAGCAAAGGTGTACCACAAGGCCCAGTCTTAGGACCCACCCTCTTTACAATCTATATAGGTAATGTAGGTCAGAGCATCCCTGATGCATCCTTACTTGCATCCTTACTATGTTGATGACACAGTTGTTTACTGTCGAGCTAAAACAGTTGCTAAGGTTTTCCAGCTTTTGCAATCCACTTTTGACATCATCCAGTCAGATTTGTTCAGTCTCAAACTTGTCCTAAACATCGACAAAGCCAAAGGGATGTTGTTTTCAAACAGGAAGTCAGTCCCAGCGGTTCTTCCCTCGATTTGATCCTCAAATGGTGACTCTATTGAGTTTGTCGAGTCCTACAAATATTTGGGGATCTTGGTCGATTTGTGTCTCTCTTAAGCTCCACGAGGAAAACTTGGTAAGAAAACTGAAAGTTAAATTGGGCTGCTTTTTCAGAAATGGATATTGTTTAACTCTGAATGTTAGAAAAGGCCTTGTGACTGTGACTTTCCTTCCTTTCATTGACTATGGTGACATTATTTACATGTACACCACTACAAGCACCCTGCAGATGTTGGACGCTGCCTATCATGGTGCACTAAATAACTGGCTGTAACTACCATACCCACCATTGCACCCTGTTTTCACTGGTTAACTGGACATGATTAATTTCACGCAGACTCGCTCACTGGTACATTTTCATCTTTAAATCACTTCTTGGTCTGTTGCCTTAATACATCTCCTCCCACATGTCTCTGCATGAGTGCAGCTACAGCGTGCGCTCTCAAGACATTACCTGCAGTGGTCCCTCAGTGAGAACTGATCTAGGCAAAAGGGCCTTCTCCTACTCTGCTCCTGTTTCCAGGAATATCTTGCAAAAAGATCTGAAGCTCTCGACTTTGACCTCTCTAAGTGGCTTCAAACATCTGCTAAGTTCCTGGCAAAAACCAATGCAGACATGTTCCTGTTTTTAGTATTTTACACTACCTTAAAATCTAGCCGGGTTTTTTTTTTTTTTCATTTTTTAATACAATTTCTTTAACTTGTTCTTCTCAATTTGTATGCTTCCTTTATGATCGTCTACTGTTGTCTACTGTCGTCATCCATCCATCCATCCATTTTCTTCCGCTTATCCGGGGTCAGGTTGCGGGGGTAGCAGCTTAAGTAGGGAGGCCCAGACTTCCCTTTCCCCAGCCACTTGAGCCAGCTCCTCCGGGGGAATCCCGGGGCGTTCCCAGGCCAGCCGAGAAACATAGTCCCTCCAGCGTGTCCTGGGTCTTCCTCTGGGTCTCCTCCCGGTGGGACGTGTCCGTAACACCTCACAGGTAGGCGTCTAGGAGGCATCCTAACCACAGATGAGGGTAGGAACGTAGATCGATCAGTAAATTGAGAGGTTCACCTTTTGACTAAGCGCTCTCTTCACCACGACAGACCTGTACAGTGCCCCCTTCACTGCAGACACTGCACCTATCCGCCTACCGATCTCATGTTCCATTTTTCCTTCATTCGTGAACAAGACCCCAAGATACTTGAACTCCTCCACTGTGGGCAGAACCTCCTCCCTGACCTGGAGAGGGCACTCTATCCTTTTCCAGCTCAAGACCATGGCCTCGGATTTGGAGGAACTGATCCTCATCCCAGCCATGTCGCACTCGGCTGCGAACCGCTCCAGTGACAGCTGTAGATCACAATCTGATGAAGCCAATAGGACCACATCATCTGCAAAATCACTGCTCCTTCTGAATCCGAGGTTCGACTATCCAACAGACCCTCCTCTCCAGAACCCCCAAATTGACCTTACCAGGGAGGCTTAAGAGTGTGATCCCCCTGTAGTTGGAACACCTCTACGGTCCCCCTTTTTGAATAGGGGGACCAACACCCCAGTCTGCCAATCCAGGGGAACTTCCCTCGATGTCCACACAATATTGCAGAGTCGCGTAAGCCAACACAACCCTACAACATCTACAGCCTTAAGGAACTCCGGGCGAATCTCATCCACCCCCGGGGCCCTGCCACCGAGGAGCTTTTTAACCACCTCTGTGACCTCAGCACCAGAGATTGGAGGGCCCGACCCAGAGTCCCCAGGCTCCGCTTCCTCAGTGGAAGACATGCCTGTGGGATTGAGGAGGTCTTAAAAGTATTCTGCCCACCGACCCACGACATCCTGAGTTGAGGTCAGCAGCACACCACCACTACTATAAACAGTGTTGGTGGTGTACTCCCCCCCCCCCCCCCCCCCCCGAGATGCCGGATGATGGACCAGAATCGCCTCGAAGCCATGCGGAAGTCGTTCTCCATGGCCTCTCCGAACTCTTCCCATGCCCAAATTTTTGCCTCAGTGACCACCCGAGCCGCATGTTGCTTGGACTTCCGGTACCCATCAGCTGCTTCCAGGGTCCCACAGGCCAAAAAGGCCAGATAGGACTCCTTCTTCAGCCTGACAGCATCCCTCACCGCTGGTGTCCACCACCGGGTTCGAGGGTTGCTGCCGCGACAGGCACCAACAACCTTGCGGCTGCAGCTCCGGTAAACCGCCTCGACAATAGAGGCATGGAACATGGCCCACTCGGATTCAATGTCCCCCACCTCCCCCGGAACATGTTCGAAGTTCTCCCGGAGGTGGGAGTTAAAGCTCCGTCGCACAGGAGACTCTGCCAGACGTTCCCAGCAAACCCTCACAATACGTTTGGGCCTGCCAGGTCTGACCAGCATCCTCCCCCACCATCGGAGCCGTCTCACCACCAGGTAGTGATCAGTGGACAGCTCCTCCCCTCTCTTCACTTGAGTGTCCTAGACATGTGGCCGCAGATCAGATGAGACGACGACAAAGTCGATCATCGAACTGCGGCCTAGGGTGTCCTGGTGCCAGGAGCACATATGGACACCCTTATGCTTGAACATGGTGTTCGTTATGGACAATCCATGATGAGCACAGAAGTCCAACAATAGAACCTGAGACTAGTTGTTGGAGGTTTTGGAGGACTTGAGGAGACCAGTTGTTGGAGGTTTTGGAGGACATGAGACCAGTTGTTGGGAGGTTTTGAAGGACAAGAGGAGACCAGTTGTTGGAGGTTTTGGAGGACTTGAGGAGGTTAGGTTTTCGAGGATTTGGAGGACTTGAGGAGACCAGCTGCTGGAGGTGTTGGAGGACCTCAGGAAGCCAATTGTTGGAGGTTTTGTAGGAAATAAGTAGACCAGTTGTTGGAGGTGTTGGAGGACATGAGTAGACCAGTTGTTGGAAGTTATGGATGACCTGAGGAGGCCAGTTTTGAAGGTTTTGGAGGACCTCAGGAGGCCAGTTATTGGAGGTTTTGGATGAACTGAGGAGACCAATTGTTGGAGGTTTTGGAGGACCACAGGAGGCCATTTACTGGAGGTTTTGGAAGACTTCA
>NC_056503.1:20506075-20520808 GCF_014905685.2 Nematolebias whitei
TTGGAGGACCACAGGAGGCCATTTACTGGAGGTTTTGGAAGACTTCAGGAGGCCATGTATTGGAGGTTTTGGAAGACCTCAGGAGACCAAGTATTGGAGGTTTTGGAAGACCTCAGGAGGCCATGTATTGGAGGTTTTGGAAGACCTCAGGAGACCAAGTATTGGAGGTCTTGGAGGACCTACAGAAACTAGTTCTTGGAGGTTCTGAAAGACCTGAGGAGACCAGTTGTTGGAGGCTTTGAAGGACCTCAGGGGACATAAACCATCTTATCACCAGGGTTCACTGTAGGAGTGTACTGCTTGGTGGGGAAAACAGTTTGTTTGTTACTTCTGAGACTGATGAAGTCCTCCAGATGGAGGGTGAAACATCTCTCAACAAAAAAAGAAAAACTATCCAGATGTCCTGATTGAACATTGTTGGATATTTTACCTGGATTATTGAGCTTGAATTTTGATATAGTGTACCATTCCTTATTTTAAACATCTGTTTCTTGAGAAAATTTGTGAAGAAAATATAGTTCATAAGATTTGCAAATCCTTGCATTCTGTCTTTATTAACATTTTACAACAACTTCTGTGGAATAAGGACTTGTTTTTGTTGGTTTTTACAGATTGAAACTCACCTGCAGCTGAAATCTCAGTTGGTTTTTTTTGCTCTTCATCCTGTCATAGAAAACAAACTCAGGTGTTCAAAAAGTGAGGTAAGACAGTTTTAAAGGATATGTTGAGCTGTTGTTGGAGTAATTTGAAAGCAATTTTCAAAACGTGAATATATATTTTTTTATTAAGATAACCTGCAGGTTCATGTTTGTAGCTCTCATTTACATGGTTAACTTTTTATTCTAAACAGTTTTCTAATCTGCTGCAGATTCAATTTTTTGCGAGCAGAACTCAGCTTCTCAGGCGAAGCATGATCAGCATTTGGGAATTCAGTTTTTTTTCTGCTCAAAAGTGAACAAAATCCTTAGATTTTATTTTTTACACTTCTCTTTAAGAAACAAGCACAGACTTGCCTTTTTCTTGTCCTTCTTCTTTTTCTTCTTCCTATCTTTCTCACTGTCAGAAGATGAGGATGAAGATCTGGAGTCCTGCTTCAATCAAAAACAACCATCAGTTTGTCTTTTGGGCCAAACAAACATTCACTTTTGACATTTATCACATTCAACATGCTGCTCAAATTTACATTGGAAGAATAAATGAAATGTAACATGCAGTTAAACAATTTTTAGGTTTTCCCTGATATAGATTCTTAAATTTAGCTATTAAAAATTAATTTTATGCAAAGCCAGTCAAAAGAAGAGTACCACATATGGTGCATTATACACATATTAAACTATGACACAGAAATCTGTAGCCAAGGCCCAGACAAGAAAATACTGTGTATAACTTTTGACCTTGACTTTAGGGCCGGGGTGATGAAAAGATTATACAACGTGCCATGTAGTTGTGGTACAAATGTGTGTCAAGTTTTGTGCAATAATCTTGAGTGGTTCAGAAGTTATGGGCAGGACAAAAGAAAGTTTACAGATGGATGGAGACTATTGTATACCATATATGTCTGCCTTATGATGGTTGCATAATAAAATAATAATAATGATAATATAATAATATATCTGTTTTCAGTTGTTTTTTTCTGCATTTTCTTCCAAATCTATAGCGTCCATCCAACCATCCTCGGAGACAAAACATCCTCGGAGACACCTGGCTCTCCTAACCCCCTTCTCTATGTGTTAATCTCCCAAATCAGGATGTTCTCATCCTGACCACGCCTAGATCCATATTCTCTGTGCTAATTAACCCCCTCTTGTGAAGAACAGACATTAAGACTCCAACCCAGAAGTTCATCAAAGAAGTGAACTTTGCCTTACTAACAGACTGTGGTTGCTGTGGTAACAAAGGAAGTAAAACCCAAATGGACAGAATTTCAACAAATATTTTTGTTTGTAACAATAGGGTGCCAGAATCAAACTTGCATTTTGCTGAAAGAAATGGTGTTTATGCAAAACAAGGTGTCACCCTCTTTAACAAATGCTATTGTGTTATCTTCTCTGAGACTTTGAGAAAGAAGGTTATAATTACATTAATTATACATTTGTGTGCACCCACTGTGAGAACACTCTGACTGGTTAAAAATTAGGGGCATGTCTTCTGAAGTGTCAAGTAAACGGGACACCAAAGTCAGTTGTTGTTGAGCAGCTGGAATGAGAGCTTGCTAAAAGTTTCTGAGAGGAGAACTCTCTGGAGAAACAGTCTCGTGATGGAAGAAGTGTCCTGGTGAAGAGTTGGCTCTTAGCCAGTCCAGCCAAGAGATGGAGGAAGTTCTATAATGTGCAAACACCCAGGAGCAAGATGGTACATGCCAAACGAATCATAGCCCTGAGAAAGACATCCTTCTTGGGACAGCAGGCCACCGGCTCTTCCCGCATCCGCTGTGGTAATGAAAGAAATATGGACACACCTCCCCGGTAGGATTAAACATTTTCCTTCTGATGAGAGAACACCAAGTGCCAACTAACTTTGTTTAGACATAGTTTAGTTCATGAATCTGAGATAAGCTTACCTAAATTTTAACGTTAGAGCTAAAAACCTTAGACCAAATTGAATCTATACTCCTTCTCAAAGTCTCTATTAATTACGTCATTCACTTTCTGAAATATTACTATTGGTTATTCATCCATATTTCATATTTGCCATATTTTTCATATTGTCATTATTCCAACTGAAAATAAACGTTACAAAAATGTGTTCTTAAATTACCGGATTCTTTTGTATTTTCTTCGAAAGAGGGGAATTAAATTTGCTACAAGAACTCCCGTAAATATATAATATTTGTGGGGTTGAGCCAGTCAACATTACGGTTAGTGTAAACACCTGATAAAGGGTGCTCAGACCAGCCCTAACTCTACAACAGTAAATATCAGAACTTTGAACATGTTCCACCTTTTTCTTGGCTTTCTTTTTCTTCTTTTTCTTGTCCTTTTTCTTCTTCTTCTTTTTCTTGTCATCCTCACTGTCAGAAGATGATGAGAATGATGAAGAGGAGGTATCAGAAGAACTAGAGATCTGAAAATAGAAAAACAAACCTTGATTTATGAGTTAAAGTTAGAGCTGACAGGAATAGTAATTGTTTTGTTTGTTTTTTCCACACTGTACCTTCTTCTTCTTCTTTTTCTTCTTTTTCTTTTTCTTTTCTTTCTCACTATCCGAGGAAGAAGACAAGGAGGAGCTGGAGTCCTTTAAAATAAATAGAAAAATAGAATTCCTTTAATCACAGTAAAACACCAAAAAAAATCATACAAGTGTAAAATGTACCTTTTTTCGAATCTTCTTTAACTTCTTCTTTTTCATCTTTTTCTTTTTCTTCTTCTCATCTTCACTATCAGAGGACGAACTGTCAGACGAGGAGGAAGAGGATGCCTGCCACAAATTAAATATACCTTTAATATTGGAAGAACTTGTTGTTAAATACAAACCGGATTCCAAAAAAGTTGGGACACTAAACAAATTGTGAATAAAAACTGAATGCAATGATGTGGAGGTGCCAACATCTAATATTTTATTCAGAATAGAACACAAATCACAGATCAAAAGTTTAAACTGAGAGAATGTATCATTTTAAGGGAAAAATCTGTTGCTTCCAAATTTCATGGCGTCAACAAATCCCCAAAAAGTTGGGACGAGTCCATTTTTACAATTTTGTGGCATCCCCCCTTCTTCTTACAACACTCAGCAGATGTCTGGGGACAGAGGAGACCAGTTTCTCAAGTTTAGAAATAGGAATGCTCTCCCATTCATGTCTAATACAGGCCTCTAACTGTTCAATCGTCTTGGGCCTTCTTTGTTGCACCTTACTCTTTATGATGCGCCAAATGTTCTCTATAGGTGAAAGATCTGGACTGCAGGCTGGCCATTTCAGTACCTGGATCCTCCTCCTACGTAGCCATGATGTTGTGATTGCTGCAGAATGTGGTCTGGCATTATCGTGTTGAAAAATGCAGGGTCTTCCCTGAAAGAGATGACGTCTAGATGGGAGCATATGTTGTTCTAGAACCTGAACATAGTTCTCTGCATTAATGGTGCCTTTCCAGACATGCAAGCTGCCCATGCCACAAGCGCTCATGCAACCCCATACCATCAGTGATGCAGGCTTCTGAACGGAGCGTTGATAACATTTTGGGCTATCCTTGTCCTCTCTGGTCTGGATGACATGGTGTCCCAGTGTTCCATAAAGAACTTCAAATCGTGACTCATCTGACCACAGAACAGTCTTCCATTTTGCCACACTTTATTTTAAATGACCCCTGGCCCAGTGCAAACGTCTGAGCTTGTGGAGCTTGCTTAGAAATGGCTTCCTCTTTGCACTGTAGAGTTTCAGCTGGCAACGGCGGATGGCACGGTGGATTGTGTTCACTGACAATGCTTTCTGGAAGTATTCCTGAGCCCATTCTGTTATTTCCTTGACAGTGGCATTCCTGTTTAAGGTGCAGTGACGTTTAAGGGCCCGGAAATCACGAGCATCCAGTAGAGTTTTACGGCCTTGACCCTTACGCACAGCGATTGTTCCAGATTCTCTGAATCTTTTGATGATATGCACGGTTGATGACAACTTAAAAGTCTTTGCTATTTTACGCTGGGTAACACCATTCTGGTATTGCTGCACTATCTTTCTGCGCAACAATGGTGGAATTGGTGATCCTCTTACCATCTTGGCTTCTGAGAGACACTGACACTCTGAGAAGCTCTTTTTATACCCAATCATGTTGTCAATTGACCTAATTAGTGTTAATTGGTCTTCCAGCTGTTCGTTATATGCTCAATTTCCTTTTTCCAGCCACTTATTGCTACTTGTCCCAACTTTTTTGGGATTTGTTGACACTGAAATTTTGAATAAACATATTTTTCCTTTAAAATGTTACATTTACTCAGATTAAACTTTTGATCTGTCATTTGTTATATTACGAATAAAATATTGACATTTGCCATCTCCACATCATTGCATTCAGTTTTTATTCACAATTTGTTTAGTGTCCCAACATTTTTGGAATCCGGTTTGTAAATAAAAAAAGTTATATTTTGTAGCCAGCAGGGATAAATGCTGTAAAAGTTTGTATACCTTCTTCTTTTTCTTCTTCTTCTTCTTGTCCTTTTTCTTCTTCTTCTCCATGTTCTCATCCTCCTCATCCGATGAGCTCAAATCCTGAACACAACGCAGAACAGCATGTGATGAGTAAAACCTTACATGTATTACGGTCTTAAATGAACTACGATCAGAGTTGTCTCTCACCGCCTCCACCTTCAGACCGCCTGCGATCTGCGGCACCACATAGCTGTTGGAAACTGCAAACATCAAACACAGAAAACTTTTAAAAACTAAAAAGCACAGTTTCAGATATGGAAAACTTATAAACAGTCACTATATTACTTGTAGAAGATAGCTTTTTAAATGAACTCCATTTGGAGCACCAGAGAAACTGATGCGCCAACAGGAAGTCTGAACGTAAATGAGGCCAAAGTGGACATTTTATAAACCTGGTGGTTCCAATTGGACTGATGGTTAGACTGGTAATTTAGTGAAGTTTTGAAACCACTCCAGTCTTTCATACTCTGACACTAACATTAAATTTAAACAAGAGGTATACTGATGTCCCCTGTCGCTGAGGGATTTGAATCGTGAATATTTGTAGTTTTCCAGATGAGTGTTTTTCTGGACTGGAATTATAAAGGAATGCAAGGAAACCTTGTTGTGTTGGTGCAAGATGTTCAAGTGGGTAGGAGTTACACTGTGGAGAAGAACGGGGGGGGGGGGGGGTCTGATCCTGGTGAGTGGAGAGAGCAATTTTATCCACCACCAGGAGCAAGGAAGGAGCCAGGGGGTGGCCAGTGGTGGTCTTAACCACCCTAGAGTAATCTTTGGCCACCCCAAGGGCTACCTCAATAATTTGACAAAACTTTAGTAGTTTATTTTAATAGTAGTAGTTTATTTTAGTGTGTGTGTGTGTATATATATATATATATATATATATATATATACATACACACACACATACATACACCTGTCTCCACCCTCATTTGCCCCACTCTGGGCCCTTAACCCCCCCCTATCTGCTCCCCTGGGTGCCCTAGACCACAGCTCTCTGCTCCACACAGAGGGCTATGGTAGCGCGGTCGTCTGTGGTTGCATCAGGAAGGACAAATGGTATAAAAATAATTGCCAAGTCTTCGTGCGACTTAGTTTGCTGTGGTGACCCCTGAAGAAAGGAGCAGATATGCAAATCTGTAGAATCAAGAAAACTGTTTCAAGGAGGAAATGGTGCTCTCTCACCTTCATAAGGTATGATGTTAGGGTCCCAGACGTATATTCTCCCATACTTTACTTTCTTTACCTTCAACTTCTTTTTCTTCTCCTCATCCTGCAGGAACATAAGTATTATTTCTTTTGTACTTATCATTTATACTCTTTGTTAGTAAGAGCAGTCTGTGTTGTTAGAACAGATACAATCGCTGCTCTGTTCTGATTAGAAGGAGTTGAAAATACAGTCAGGATAAAGATGAGGCAGCTTTCAAAAGAGGAACAATTGTTTATCTCTGTTGCAACATCATAATGAACATTTCCACTTTCTGAACAGCCAGAATCTGAGGATTTGTGTTTTCAAGCATTTGTCTCCCTCTTGTGGTCTGTCCTGCTCTCCTCAGTGTTTCTCCCTCTTGTAATCAGCTCCTGCCTCTGCCCCCTGTTCTCCTTCCCCAGGTGTTTGTCATGATTTATTTGTTAGCGTCTGAATACTGTAAGTCTGTGTCTCTGTGTTCATCACTGTCTGGGAATCGTCGCGTATGGTGTTCTGGTTTCGTCTCCCTCCGTGTCTTCCCAGTGGTCATGTAAGTTATGCTCGTCAACTTTTGTTTTTTCTTCTATTAAATCCTTTCAGTCCTGAGTTCTCTGAGTCCTTTCTGCATATGGGGCCCACCAAACACAAGAATCAAAATGAAACTGTGCAACCAACACACAAACCCATAAATGCATCTTTATCTCAGTCATGGTGGCTCTAAATAAAGCAGTCGTCTATGACTTTATAGTCCTGGGTGTGTTCCTCTCCTGTCTGATGCGTGCTGTCAGGCTGAAGACACATGAACCTGTGCTTGTCACCTCAGGTGAAACACAATCCAGTGTTTTGTGCACTGAACAGCTCATGCGACCATCTTACTTGTATTTAAAAATGAAACACAGCGACTGTGTTCAGTCTTCAGCTTCTGCAGAGGCTGCAGCTTTTCCCACACACAGGATTTATTATCCCATTGTTTCTCATTGTTTTTTTATGCTTTTAATTATCTTTTTACTTGATGCTGTGATTTTTATTAAGCAACTTGGTAACGGTTTCTGTTTTAAATGTGCTCTGAATAAATTTGACGACACAGCTTAAAAAAAAAAACAAGTTTTACCTGTCTGCATGCTGCTAAACTCAACAAAACAGAAATATCTCAGGTATTTGTGCTTTATTTCATGTAGAGTCAAAAATGTTGACAAAGCTGAAACTTGAACATTTGAAAAGCGTCCAGACACTTTTACCACAATCATTATCTTAACAAGTAATTTTGTTTCCAATTAATTTAATCACCTTAATGACATAAAATAAGGTATCAATTATGTTTGGGTCCATAGGCCTAATTGGGCTGTTCTGAAGATGTCAGCAGGATTTACATGGACACGTGTGGGATCATCTGAAGCTCGTTGTGACACGGGATATGGTCATGCGAGTGTGATGTGAGCAGGTCTGTCATGACTGACATAGGCAATCAGGACATGCCAGAGCAAGATGAGGAGGGAAGAGGAGCAACTTTCTTGAGTTGTACAAAAAGATTCTCATGACAACTGCACACGTTTTACAGGTGTACTGGGACAATAAATAATGGATCTAACAGGATTTTTCCAACCTTTATTTATACAGGTTAGTCCCGTTGAGCCTTGGGGACTCATTTAGAAGAGAGACCTGAACTTGTGGAAGTGGGAACTTGAAGAAAGCCTCCTACCACAACTGTTGCCCCAGACATCTGATGGAACAATGGAAAACAGGTGAGTCTTCAACTGATCATTTATCAGCCAGGAGCTGATCACTAACCCGCCGGCTGAGACAAACGTGCAGCAGTAAGAGGTCAGTCCCAGGTCAACCTGCTCCTATAGCCACAAAACTGGATCGAACCAGACCCTGACCCCGCTCCAAGATGGGCTGACGTTTCCCTGTGGAGCTCAACACCAGACCTGTTCTGCAGCTGTGACCGTCCTGGAAGGAGAGGAGCTGTAAATGTTGGGAAGTGTCATTTTCAAGCAATGAGAGGAGACCGTGCTGAAGACAAGTTGGGATGGAAGACATGTAGAAACTGAAGGGAGTCCGTGTGCCTTTGTGTGTGCTTAATGACTGTGACATCACATTTTTGTAATAAATACGAATGCGTTTTTGGAAAGATAACATTAATAAAGTATTGCAAAAAAAAATTATGCCAATGAGACAAGTAGTTGTTCAGATATTTACATGTGCAGTAACAGGAAGTGATGTCAAAGGGGAATTTATTCATATGAACTGAGCATTGCCACAATGATTAACACAGACAGCAGAGAAGAATCTGTTTCTTCAGGTTATTTTACATCTCTAACAGAGAAATGGTTATGGAAAAAATAATAAGTGCATGTGACATGCATACCCTACAAATACAAAGTGGAGGAATACGTCTTAAGAATTGTGATGCAATACATATGATTTGACCCATTTTGTCACATCTTTATGGAAAATTATCACAGGGGTGTAAAGACATCCAATGCACTACAGAAATTGGGACTTTGAGGTTTTTTCCTTTGGACTTGGACGACAGATTTTCACTCCTGTGGTCGTCCAGTTGTCCTTGGGTTGTTTGAGCCAGGGGTGATGGGAGGGCTATAGCACCTGCATTTATCCTCGTTAGTGTGCATGAAATTGGTGGGAGTGGTGGCACAGAGGAGAAGGTGGGCTTGTGATTGGAAGATCGCTGGTTCGATGACGTGTACTGACAATATCAAAATGTGGGTGGGAAAGGTCCACTACACCACTCTGGACCATCGAACAAGGACCTTAACATCCACCATCTGCTTCCCTGGACACCCCAGTTAGTAGCTCTCTGCTCCACACAGAGGGCTGTGGTAGCTCAGGTGTCTGTGGTTGTGTCAGGAAGGACATCTGGTGTAAACATAATTGCCAAATCTTTGTTCAAGTTGGTTCGCTGTGGTGAACCCTGAAGTAGGAGCAGCCGAAAGAAGAGAAAAGTGTGCAAAAAAAATCATACATTTGTGATTCAATTTATTGTTATTAGTTATTTTATCTAGTTCTTCCAAAACTCTCATCTTAACACAGTTTTATAAACGAACACTGCTGGTAATTTTTTGTCTTCAGTTCATGTATTATTTCTTCTGTAATAATCAGGTAATCTAAAGTTGGACAAAAAAGTTTTCAACTTTTGTTTATTTTTTCCTTTAACACAAAAAACATGATTACAAAGAAAAACAAACGAGCAGCCTTCACCCTCAGCAATGTAATAAGTAAAAAAAAAAAAGATGAAATAATCACCACTCTCAAAAAATAAAGATTAAAAAACCGTTCAGCATCGCCATCTCCATCAAACTAAATATGTATGTGTAAAAATAAAAAATAAAAAAGGAGAGGGGGAACCTCCAGAAAAAAAGACCAGAAATATACATATTATGAACAAAAAAGAAAAGAGGGAAGGTAAATAAGTAAATAATAATAATGGCAGCTAATCTGGCACAGAGGGAAAGATGGTTCCTTTAGCCAACGGTTGCAATGGTTGCCAAGTATGTGTAAATTGCTCAGAGAAGCCGTGCAGGGACATCCTAATTTTCTAAGGTTTAAGAAAGTAAAGGATATCCCTGAGCCAGTGTAAACAAGAGGGGGGATGAGGCATTTTCCATTTGAGTAGTATCACTCTCTGAGCCATAATGGTCATAAAAGCTAGATGGGGTTAAAGGGGGGCCCTCCAGAAAAGACCCCAAACAAAGCACTTAAGGGTTTCAGGTAAATTTATCTTCCAACCACCTCAGATATAGCAGCAAATATCTCCGTCCAAAAGGCATTAAGCTGAGGGCACTGCCAAAACATATTAATAAGATTTGCAGGGGACTGTTGACATCTGTCACAAGCTGGAGAGACCGTGCTATATATTTTAGATAAACGGGCTTTAGTGTAATACACACGGTGCACTAACTTGCATTGGATAAGATGATGCTTCACGCAAAAAGAGGATTTATGTACCCGTGTCTGAACATGTGATCAAAGCTCATCAGAAATATTCTTCCCAATATCTTGTTCCCAAAAGCTCCTAATTGAGTTTAAAGAGTTTGGATGGAACGAGGTGATTAAATTAAAGAGTCAAAATAGAGACCTTTAGCCAAGGGTGGACAAAAACAAGGAATCCAGGTCAGAGACCTCAGACAAATGGGGAAAAGTGGGGAAATTACTGCAGATTTGTAGATATCAAAAAGTGGTGTGATGGAAGAGCAAATCTGTCTGCTAGTTGTGCAAAGGAGGCAAAAACATCAACGAATAAGTCCTTGAAGGACCGTATGCCAAGATCTTACCAAGCTATGACGGTTTTATTCACAAGAGAGGGAGCAAAGATATGGTTTGCTGTGATAGGTGCATGAAGAGATCAAAGTTGAAGGCCAAAATGACGCCGGAATTGAGTCCAGATTTTAAGGGAAATTTTGGACCATTTTATTTTTTTGTATATTCTGCGGTAGAAAATTGGGTTAGTGAATAGACCAGAGCCATGAGAGAGACAAGTTTAGCAGAATTTGTCTCAATAATGAACCAGTCTGGGAGAAGGGAAGTTCCACCTCAAGCCAGTATTTAAAAGATCTAATATTGGAGGCCCAGTAGTAGTACCTAAGATTGGGCAAGGCCATTCCCCCAAGCCGTTGAGGCCCCTAGCCAACCTCGGAGTATTTCTCTCCCAAAGAAAGATAGAAATAAGAGTGTCTACCTGTTTTAAAGTTGGAAATTATATGGAAGTTTTTATAAAATGATGTGTATTTTATTTATTTATTTAAAATCTGTTTTAAAGCCATAATAGCTTGTGTGTTGTTAAGACTGAAGTGTATCTGTCAATGTTCGAAGGACAACGAATGACTCAATTGTTGGCAATAGAACTTGACTCTGCTGATTTCACTCATTTATTATAAATGTAGACTTGTTTGTTGAGAATGATGCGTACTTAGTGTATGTCTAGCATCAATTATACATATATACAAACAAATTATAACTGTAAACTTTGAAAACTTGTGTATTTTGTCAGCTGTCATGGATCTAACCTGGCAGCTGTCCACGTTGGGTTGGGTTTCATCAGACTGTTAGCTCATCATTCCAGTCAGATGACCTCTATTTAAACTGAGGTCATCTAAAGAGCTATACCTACAACAGGTGAGATATCACATGTTTACCTTCACATAGAACCACTCTTTGAAAAAGTCTGAACTGTCCACGACTTCATGAAACATTAATGTCAATAAATCTTTCAAGGACCATTTTAAAACTCTTCAGATTATTTTAATAAACTATTCCACAGTAAAGTTAATTACCTTCAACTACAGCTGACCTCAGTTCACTGCCAGGCAAGGAAACAAACACTAGAATCCACATTTTTATTTTGAAACTCAAACTTGGTGTTGTTCCAGCATTGGGTGTCAAACTGCATCATTATTTAATGAGAATGGATCGTTAGAGCAGAACCTTTGGACAGAATGTCCACTGCATCATGAAGACAGGTGTATTTGGCACAAACCAGAGATATATCTGGTTACACAAACTGTCAACAACAGTGAGGCATGAGGGCGGAGGCATTATGATTTAAGCTTTTCGGCCTCGGGGCTTGTTGACCTACAAAAACGCACAGTCAAAGATAACATGAGGGCATCTGTGCACAGCTGGACTGGAAAAGGACGTTTCAAAGCGAAGCCATTTCAGAACACCTAAAACTACATGGAAGGATGTGCAGAGTAGTAAACATTACCAAAAAATATTATAAAAAAAAATAAAAATATGGGTGACATGTTTTCATGAACAATTTCACTAGATGCTATCAGTTCATAAAATTGTTTATTTTGCACATTTTAAAGAACCAGTGCTAATAAATACAAAAATAAATAAATGGTCATAACTGGGAACTGCCATTGCAGCGCAGAGAAGAGCAGTGCACCGCATATCTCTAGAACTGATTAACGTTTGGAGCCATTTTGATTCAAGATGGCTGCCACAGCTACCGCAGCAAATACTAAATTGACTAGAACTCGGCCATTCTTTGAGATATTGAGCTGAAATTAAGTATGATTGTAGCTGAGAGCGAGTTGTAATACATTCCTAATGAAAATCATCCAACATGGCCGCCTTAGCTAAAAGAGAAAAAATATGATAACTCAGCCATTTTTAAAGATACTGAGCTGAAATTTGGCGTGTTGGTAGCTGACCATGATCTCTAATGATTGAAAATCAAAAATCCAGTATGGCTGCCTAAGCAAAAAAGGAAGAATACTATAAATCAGTCAATTTTAGTGATACTGAGCTGAAACTTGGTGTGGTGATAGCTGAAAATGTTTCCTATAAAATGATGTATCAAAATCAAAAACCCAAGATGGCCACCAATGCTACATTTAAATGGCTTTAACTCAGCCATGTTGACACATACAAAGCTGAAATTTGGTGAGGTTGTAGCTGAGAATGTTCCCCATCATGTACTGAATACAAATCAAACATCCAAGATGGCTGCCTTAGCTAAAAGAGAAAATCTATAACTCAGCCATTTTTAGAGCTATTCAGCTGCAGCTTGTTATAGTGGTAGCTGAGAGCAAACTCAAACACGTATTACTGTAAAATCAACTATTTAAATTGGCAGCAGCCTGACAGTCCCCGTCAAATTCCTCCAGGAACATTCTAGTATTCATATGTTATCATGTTTACCATGTTATCAAACTCCATAGATTAAAGCAATAAGATTTAATCATTTCCTGTTTAAAAAGGACAGCAGAAAGGAAATGCTTATTAATTTTTACCTTCTTTAAAAACAGCCCAACCATTATATTACTGCCTAAACATACACACCACGTCATTAATGTGATTTGAATATTTCTAATTGTGTGTTTTCCAAAGAGGGAACCTGCATTTCTTGACGTTATATTGAACGGATGAGTGAAAACGTTGGTTTTTCTTTGCGTATAGTTCATGTATTCATCTTGGCATGTGAGAGTAGCACTGGTTTGCCTTGCAAAACGTGTCTAAAACAATTTGTGTGATTTTTTTTTTTTTCCACTTCTGTAATCCGATCCTCGACCAGCACTTGTCTGTCCACAACTTACCTCACTGTCACTGTCAGAGGAGCAGCTGGAGGAAGAAGAGGAAGAACAGCAGGAGGAGGAGGAAGATGATGATGAGCTGGAGTCCTGTCCAGACAGAAGGAAAGCGAGTGTTCAGTTTAGTCTTGAGCTCGAACAGCTGCATCATAATTATTCAACCTGAGAGGGCGAGTCAGTGAACGGGGCGAGCTGAGGTGTCTGAGAGGAGCTGGTGGAGCTGCCAGGAGGAGGGTGGAGCACCCCAAACACGCACAAAACACACACCTACTATAACAATGCTGTGAGTCAATGGTACAACATGACAGGTGACACATAAAACACAGTGAAAATTTCCACTTGTCTCCTCATGCGTGGCTGCGTCATTGTTTGGAGCTCACGTCTTATTCACGTGAGGCTTCCAGTCGAGGCAACACCCTGGAGGATCGCCTGCCATGCACTGACTTGTTCTCATCATGTTAAAAACAGGCTAACCGTCCCAACCTCACTGAGGTTTGTGCAACACCTACTTTCTTCTTCTTCTTTTTCTTCTTCAGCTTCTTCGTCTTCTTTTCTTTCTTACCGATCCCCTCATCCTCGCTGTCTGGAAAGCTATCAAGCGAACAGATCTCCTGATTTTAAAAAAAAGAAAGAAGCATTTTGTCATTTATGTGTCCATCTCAGCTTTTAGAGTCAAATGCAAACAAACTCACCAAGTCATCGCAGGTTCCTTTAGGGTGTCCTGTTTGACCCGGGTGTTTCTCCTTCTCGCCCAGATCTGCAGGTTCTACCGCCTCAGGCTGGCCGCCTCCAGGGTCTGCTCCACCTGGAGCTGTTCAAAGTGACAGCGTTAACAAAAGGAGCACACTTATGTTGTTTGCAGTCTGTGGTGTAGTCTACATTTTTGTAGTGGGTATACGGTGCCAAAGTACACTAGTACAATGTAATCAATTTATTTTGATTTTTAAGCATATTGAGCATTTCCAAATTTCTCTGATGCTTATATTTGAATAAATGTACAACAAACTTAGTACAACCGTTGGCTTTGTATTAAAAATATGTTATAAAATATATAAAACAGTATCAAAGCAAAATATGTTCAAGTATTAAGTAGTAAGTACAGAATCATACAATAATTTGCTGGATAAGCGAACGTAATAAAGTGCTGCATACCAATAGATGGTTACAGCAGCATTTAACTGTCGTTAAACGTATCAATGACACATGCCTAATGATATGTCATTGGACACTTGTAAGTGGGTACACTGAAATAATTAAGCTTTTCTACTAGGTATACTCTCTTTACCCGAGTATCGTGTAGAATACACTGTTTGAATTGAAGATAAAATATCTGTTGAGCAACCAATTATATA
>NC_056503.1:20521208-20534025 GCF_014905685.2 Nematolebias whitei
TAAAAATTTTAACATGTGTTTAAAAATCACTACAATAATGTTTGCAAACTGAAAACTATGTGCCATTCAGTCATGAACGCAGCAGGTTATTCACCAAATACAGTAAATTAGAGAAGTGAGGCACAGCAAAATTAATTAATTGGTTTTATTTTAAACTACAGAATGGTCTTTTTAAAATAAAACGTAACATAAATCATAAACAGAACTCTGGTTTGTGCAATAATAATAATAAAAGACTTCTGAAGAGATCAGAGTGAAATATAAAAAATACAACCTTCAGAGATGGAGGAATCCATCCAGGACCAGGTTCTCCTCTGCTCAGGAGGTCCAGGTCTGTGCCAGACTCACCTGGGCGTTGAGACTATAAGCAGGCGCGTGCACGCCCTGCACTACATTAAAGACACTTCCTTAAATACATTTCAAATTAAAAGTAAATTTTGAAACAAAAAGACTTGCAAAACAAAGTAAGTTCCAATATGATACATATATTGTTTAAATAATTATGTTTTATCCTATTTGATGCAATAACCAATGTCACATTTATATTTATTTGTTTTATGTGTTGTTTTATTTTGAAAGCAGCTGATGGGCAGACTGCGCAGGTAAACTGACCTGTTCGGGTGTAAACAAGTCAAACTGGTTTCAAGACTGAATGTATGAGAAACAGGTCGACTTTGCAGCTAAATTTACGACTGAACTTGATTCTTTTACCACACAAGCTGAGAGGAACTGAGATGTTTTTACCTAATTTAAATTAACCTAATTTCGGGCTATGAACCGCATTCAAGAAAGCGTCTCTGTGTGGAATAAAACATAAGTTTAACTGCAAAAAATGAAAATATTACGTAATTTAAATCATGTACTGCTATGCCGCCTCTCAGGGTGCGCGGATAATATTTTTCGTTATTATTATTATTATTATTATTATTATTATTATTATTTATTACGTGTGTGGTCAGATTTCCGGAAGTAGTATTTTAAACTTCTAAATAAGAGTTGTTTGTACTTATTAGTACGAAAATCATATTAATGGGGTTGCTTTTAAAATTTACCAAATTATAATTAGAAAATATTTTACACAACTGTTGTGTAAAATATGTCTAAAAGAAATTAAAAGGGAAAAAATTTTCAAGAAACACTTTTATTTTGAA
Source organism: Nematolebias whitei (assembly GCF_014905685.2). NCBI lineage: Eukaryota > Metazoa > Chordata > Actinopteri > Cyprinodontiformes > Rivulidae > Nematolebias > Nematolebias whitei. Next base: position 20,522,360 of record NC_056503.1, read on the forward strand.
ACGGAAACGGAAATAGATCGTTGTTTCTAACTCCTCTGTTGTGAGTCGCTCGTGCGAACTTCGAAGTAGTTATGGAGGCGTTTGAACCATTACCAGGTGGTTTTGTCTCGTTAGTTTAACTTTATGAGTGAGAACAACCAAGCAGCTCAGGACCTATTCGAGGAGATAGAAGGGGAGAAGAAGGAAAAGTAGGGCTGGCTGTTTTTTTTTAACGCCGCCTTCTGCAGTTCGTAAATGTCTGCTAAGAAAGGTAGGTGTATCATCAGCTGGTCTTTAGTTAGCTTGCGGGTTTGGACCCACTTCGATGGCTGACTGGCTGTCGCCATGCCCCCGAGTCAAGTGAGGTCCCTGCGGCGGGCTGGGGCTGTACTGGCCGCCGTGCTGTGGGCCAGTTTGGCTCGGTCCGGTTCCGCCGAGTCTCCTGGAGCAGAATGTGACAACGGAAAGGTACCATTTCTGTTTTCTATCTCTTATGCCTGTATGCACTTACTGCATATATTAAGTATTTGTGTGCGTGTGTGTGTGCGTGAGACAGCTGTATTTGGACAGGGACCTGCCTCCAGATGCTGTTTATTGGAGATGTTCGGCTCCTATCTGGACAGAGTCTCTTCAGGTAACCATGGAAACGGCCTCATCATCTCTGTTGCACATCATTTATTTGTCATGAGCAGGTTAACAGAGTCAAGAACCGATTTGACTCGCTAAAAACAAACAAACAAACAAATACTCAAGCATGCAATAAGGGTACAGAATAAAGTACCAAAAAGTGGAAAAGAAATATAATTTTTACAAGTTCCAAACGAAGTATAGTAAACAACAACATAGTAGAATATAATGATGCAAATAGGATGAATTTGTATGAATAAGTATTTCAGAATGGTAATATAAGCTTAAATGCACGTGATATATATTTCACATTCACATAACTAACTACACAGGTTGTGTGACAGGTTATTACACAGGTAGTGAGTAACACTGAGAATGATTGAGTTATGTTGGTAAGGTAGTAACGTACATGATACAGCCACACATGATGACAGACTCCTGTATCGTCTGCCTCAGAGTAGTAGATGAAAGAGTCTTTGTGCTGGGTGGGTGTGGTCCTTAATGATGTTGCGTGCTTTACGCAGACATCGGCTGTGGTAGATGTCCTGGATGGTGTGGAGACTGCTACCAGTGATGTCCTCTGCAGTTTGAGTCATTCATCTCTGTCATCTTTCAGTGACGCAGGTGTTGGCGCGTGTTCACACCAGGAAGTTTTAAATCAATCATAAGAAAGCAATAAAGATAATCTTTGTACATCTGGCACGTGTTGTAGTGCAAATCTGGGCTCATTTAGAGTCACCTTTCAGCATCAGCACGCCCCCTCCCATTGATTTATTGGGATTCTTCTTATTTTCGTCCACAGGGGCTTCCAAACATCGACACCGTGTATGACCCAGAGGTGAGTAAACACTTTTCTTGTTGCTGTATTGATCAAATTTCACTCAGCCTTTACCCCGCAGACAGGAAACGTTACTCGGTCAAATCTTTAAGTCTGAGCCATGTTTCATTACACTTAGTGACACGTCTGAATTCACATCATGCTTCAAGTAAAACAAATAACAGCTTAGTTCCAGCAGCTTCAGCTGGACTATTTAAAAGCCTGTGTGTGTTCAGTGAAAAAAGAATTGCATGCATTAGTGGGAATGTAGCAACAGACATTTTTGGTTTCATTTGGTTACTAAGTCAATGAGAGCTTTTTTAAAATGTATTTATTTATTTTTCATGCAGCCAGCCAAGAAGGTATGCATGGACAGACCTATCTCCTACTCCAACACCATACCCAGCAGGTAGGTGTTCTAAAATGGGCTCACGTTAAAGTTTAATAATTTGATACAAAAGTTTGCAGAACTGAAGTTTTGTTTTTCGCTATACAAACAGCTAAAGGTCATTTCATATTACATCTGAAGCTGAGCAGTCAGATCGCGATGAAGTTGCGAGACGTTTTTTTTTTGTTTTTTTTTGCACACGCCATTCAAAGTTCACGAGACCCACGATGCTGGGCTTTCGGGACACCCCTCCAGTTGCAGTCCACTTTACGTACAAAGCCATTGCTTACCTGAACTCGTGAAGCACTGGACGCCATGTCAGTGCTTCTTCCAGCGCTTCACATGAACGTCCAGCCACTGTAGAGTGGCGTACAGCGCCGGCACGGGTTTCTTCCCACAGGGCTCTTCATTTCGTCCCTGCATCCACTTCTTGGCCTTTACAAATCTGTCACGAAGAGAGCGCCACACATTTTTCGGCAGACAGCGGGGATGGACGAAGCTATTACCAGAACAAAATGCTGTAATTTTCATCACGCAGCTGCGTCAGTGAGGGGTCGTTTCTCTGCTTCAGATCGAATAAAATGGCCTTAACTCAGACAATCATCTTTGCATCTTCTGTAATACAGAGGCAGAAAGATCTGAAGGTTTGTATGTATTTCTGCTCGTGTGTTTTGCAGTGGAGCGTTCAGGCCGGTAACCGCAGCGAGTGGAGAGTACCTGTATTGTCCTCCTCAGCGCTGGCTTGGAAACGTGCATGTAAGTTGTCAAACTGAAGCGCTGCTTCTGTCTCAGCTTCAGTCACAGATGGAAACCAAAGCAGCATGAGCTCCACGTGGCACCCCAACACTCAGTCGTATATTTAGAAACAGTGTAGTGGGGGCCGAGATGGTGTAGAGGTAGGGCAGCCAACTTGGGACAAGAAAGTTGCAGATTCAACTCCCTGCCATTCCCACATGTCATGGTGTCCTTGAGCAAGACACCTAATACCTAATTGCTCCCGGGGTGCTTACAGAGCTGCCTACTGCTCCACCTAGGTGTATCCCAGGTGTGATGGGTTAAATGCAGAGACCTGGATTCATCATTGTATATAAATATACAATGACAACACATAGTACTTTACTTTGTGCTCGGCTCGTTGTCCCATTGTACGTGTTAATGGACAAACCCTCACCTACAGTGTACTGAACGTTAAAGAATAAACAAGGACATGTTACTGTTACTGCACCTAACAAGTATCACCTTTAGATCTAACATAAAATGTAATTTTTTTTAAAAAGCTTCAGTTTTTTCCACATGTTGATGTGGTAACAATACAAAGTTGACAGTATTAAGATCTGATCTGTTAGATAAGTATGGCTCGGTCCGTTCTTCTCAGGTGTAGGTGAACACCCACTGTGGGGAAACAGACTTTGTTTTATGTGCAAACTGCAGAAGGAATCAGAATCAGAATAAACTTTATTGGAATTGCACCGAGGTACAACGTGAATATGTACGTACAGTCATCCGAAAGATGGGCGGAGTGCACGAAGCTGCAACTGTAGAAAGCGCAGCCATTTTATCCTTATCAGATAATCAGAATGCCTTTATTGTCATTATACGCAGTACAATGAAATTAAGAGCCACTCCTTTTTCCAGTGCAAAAACACGCCTTAAGAAAACACACATTAAACACACACTAAAAATATAAAAAATGTAACGCAATATAGATATAATAATGAAAGTAAAAAATACAAGTATTACACAATTGTATTGCACATTATGGATATTAGTGAGGTAGTTAAGGTGACTGAGAGTATGAAATGTCAGTAGTATTGCACAGTAGAAGTCCAGGGGTTTGGGAGGTTAGATTATTAAATCAGTGCATGTGTGAGTTCAGTGTGGTGATGGCTTTCGGGAAAAAACTGTTCTTGAACCTGTTTGTTCTTGTTCTGATGCACCTGTAGCATTTCCCTGAAGGTAACAAGTCAGACAGTTCAAAACTCGGGTGTGAACAGTCCATGATTATGTTTTCTGCTCTGTTGAGGCAGCGTGATGTGTAAATGTCCATCAGGGAGGGGAGAGGGCAGCCAATTATCTTTTGTGCTGTCTTGACTACTCTCTGAAGCCTCTCCCTGTCAGCCAGGGTGCAGCTGCCGTACCATACTGATATACAGTATGTCAGCAGGCTCTCGATGGACGAGCGGTAGAAGGTCAGCAGCAGTTTTGTGTTCAAGTTGTGCTTCTTAAGGACTCTTAAGAAGTGTAGTCTCTGCTGAGCCTTCTTGATGACCGCTGTGGTGTTCTCTTTCCAGTTTAGGTCAGCAGAGATATGGACACCAAGAAATCTGAAAGTATGAACCCTCTCCACGCACTCGCCGTTGATGTAAAGGGGGGCTAGGTTGGTGCTGCGCTTCCTGAAATAAATAATCACCTCCTTGGTTTTTTTGATATTCAGAGCCAGATTTTTCTCTGAGCACCAGGTTGCTAGCTCCAGGACCTCCTGTCTGTAAAATGTCTCATCTCCCTTAGAGATTAGTCCGACCACTGTGGTGTCATCAGCGAACTTGACGATGAGGTTGTTGTGGGCCGGGCTGCAGTCATGGGTGTAGAGACAGTACAGCAGGGGGCTCAGCACACAGCCCTGTGGGGAGCCAGTGCTCAGCGTACGAGTGGAGTAGAGGTGGGGACCAAGTCTTACAGATTGGGGCCGATTGGTTAGGAAGTCTGTTATCCAGGCACATGTGAGTGGGGGGAGGCCGAGATTGTCCAATGTATTTATAAGAATGTCCGGAATGATTGTGTTAAAGGCCGAGCTGTAATCCACAAAGAGCATTCGAATGTAGCTGTGCTGTTGTTCCAGGTGGCTCAGCGCGGTGTGGAGAGCTACTGCAATAGCATCCTCTGTGGACCTGTTGGTGCGATATGCAAACTGGTAGGGGTCAAAGTTCGGAGGGAGATAGTCCATGATGTGCTGTCCATGATAATAATCTTAGATAGGAAAAGGGGGAGAAACATGAGGGTAGATAGTGGTATTACAAAAAAATATCTTTCACATCTTGTCCATCAGGACATGATTTGAGACATCAAAACTCTACCAGCAGCACAATTAAAACATGATTACATTTGCATTTGACATCGAGGTGTTGAGATTTGTCCATGAGCGTTTTTTCAGATCAGCCACAGTTTTTGAAGATGTTGTTCCAGCCAGCAGTTCTGATAAGCTTGCACAGAAAGTTCTCGGGGGGGGTGCGATAGATGAAGCTTTTGTCCTTGGGTACTCATGTCTCAGGAGAAATTGATAGTCAGCCGGTCTCCGAGGCCGTTGAGAGTCTGATTCAGATAAGCTTGATTTTTTTTTTTTTCTTCAGCCTTGAGTCCATCTGGGCGTTCTGGTTCCGAAAATGCCTAATTGTGGGATTCCATTCCACTCATCCATGCTATGAGTCTCCTTCAAGGTCGAACCCACCACGCTGACGAGTCCCAGAAGCCGCAGGTGGTCTATGATTCTCAATCACCTCCACCTTACGGTTAAGCTCGTAAACCAGACGATTAAAGTTCCCACAGCGAGGACCAGACCTTCACACTGACTCAGAAGCTTTTCCATGGCCGAAACTGCTCCCGCTGTCTTCTTCAAAAGTCGATTAAGCAGAGCCCCGCCGATGCCAAAAAGCAGAGTCATAATTCCAAATATATAAACGTCTTCAACATCCTCCTGAGACAGGACTGTAATGCACATCAACTGCCACACTCCCCACGAATCCATGACGTACCCCACAGCGTGAGTCTCAGCTGGACACGCCAGTTCCCCAGGACCTTGTCGTTTTGATGAAAAAATCTTATCAATAGAGTTGAACGCCCACAATACCAAATCCATAATCTTCTTAATTTATGTTTGGGAGATGAGACCCAGGCGCTTCAGAGAGCAGAGCAGGAAGAAGGAAAAATGGGGGAGGAAAAACAGAAGCTGCCACCTCGATGAGGGCCTGGGAGGAAATAAACGAAGGACTGATGGTTTTCAGGTCAGCTAGGTCTCAGAGTAACTGTAGAGGTCTGAGGAGCTGCTCTGGTGGGTTCAGGGTCCAAACTGATGCTGGAAGACTTGAAGCCAGTCGGCTCAGAGCAGAGGATGAGTGACTTGATTAAAAAACTTGTTTTAACTGGTCCCAGTGATGCTTTAGTCTATGCTTTTTACATTTTAATACAAAAGAAAAGATCAGTTTCATGTAAATAAAGAAAAAATACACAATTTTTAACAATTTTATAAAAATTAAAATGCTGAACTGCAGTTTTCTTAATTGTTGAAGAATTAACTTTCCTAACTTTCCACAGTATACAATTAGGCCAGTTTGTTAGATATCCAGTTACATTTTTAAAATAAAATAAATACTGTAGTTTACTTTGACTTTGCTTTTTGTGTTTTATTCTTAGTGTTATCAAAGTTACTCACCATGTCCCTCCTCAGCAGCTTGTCTTGTTCCAAAACATTCTGCTGGTTTTGAGAGAAAGATCACGCTGAGACTGGAAGTCGACTTAAAGTGACTAACAAACTCCTAGCATGATGTAATCCACATCTTTTGCGCCTTGTATTTGTACAATTATTCACATATTTGAAAATGACATGAAATCTGCTAAAACTAGCCATTTTCATTGTTGGCAAGAATTTAAATAAAATTTAGTTTTATTTTAGTTTTGGTCAAAGCCTGAAAGAGCCGCCCGCTGCAGAGGGACCAAAGAGCCACATGTGTCTCCAGAGCCGCAGGTTTAGTCCCTGTGGTGAGCAGAGAATCAGTCTCACGCCGCCGGCAGGTGTATGTGTTGTGGGGCAACCGTGATCACGTGTGTTTATTTTCCAGCGTGGAGCTGCTGTTTTGCTCTACCATCCCTGTGCACCGGTCCATGAACGTCACCTCCTGTCTCAGCTGGCCCACTCCTGTCTCCCAGATTACATCATCACGCCTCACCCACAGCTCAGCACACACAGGGTCGGTAACACGTGTGACTCACCCACTTCATCTGTGACATCGTTCCTTCCTGCCGTTTATCGTTTAAACTGTTAATGCTCTTACACCGCTCTGTAAACACTGTAACGGTTTAGAGAACTGATGTCGGTTAAATTTGGGATGTATACGGATTGTATTGCTAACAAGTTGACCAGATAACTTACCCATGACATACACAACTTGTACATGTCAGCGTTTTTGACTTATGATGCAGAGTTCATGATCAGTGTTAGAGTAACTTGTGCTCAGCATGTTGCAGAGGATTGAGGGCGTCACGCAGCGACGGGCAGCATCAAAAACGATTTTAAACTCGCTGATGTAAGTCATAAGTTAGGAGCAAGTTTACCAGCACGCTGACATACGATGGTATAAGAGAGCTTTATATCTGGTGTCACGTTTATCATCACAATGCGCTCCAACATGCTGCCTAAGTTTGGCATCAATTTAACGTTATGCATACATCAGGCGCTCGTAGATCAGAGACAAGTCCTGCACACATACACAGTTACCCAGCTGGTCAACTTATTAGTAACTCATGCCTAACTCCATGACAATTTTGTGCATGAACAACATTATTAAGCTGCATGTTTGTCTTTTTTCCATTTGTTGGCATACGCTGATGCTCCATGTCCGTATGACGGGCCCTGAGGACTGAAAGTCTTTAGTGTCTGTTCTCTGTGTTTAGCCAATAGCCTTGGTGTCCTGGGGTCGCACGTTGGAAACGACCTCTGTGGTCTCTTCAGACGTCTGTGAGTGGCTGCAGGTCACCCAGTCGACGAAGCCCAAGTCTGATGGTGTCACCCAGACCAGGAAGTACGACTTCCTGTTGACCAGGTCAGCCGGGCTGCACCTGCTGCAGCGACTGACAGAGATGAAGGTCTGAGGACTTGGTTTTGTTAGCAAACACTGATTTTAGCAGTCTGCACAATGCAGTAAGTGTTGTTGTAACCCCCCCCCCCCAGGGTACCCTGAGGCGATGCTGTGAGCGGACCATCTCACTCCTGACAGGAACCACAGATGGAGTGGCCAGCACGAAGAGGGAACACCTAAAACTAAACAAACAGAGAAATAACAGCAGGAAACGTCGAGCTGCTGTCAGAGACCAAGAGGAAACCAGCAGGAAGCGTAACGAAACAACTACCAGCTTCAGTTTATGGACCAGTCAAACCAGCAGAACGAACCCCCAACGAGCAGAGTTCGCACAGAACGACAGCAGCACGCACGGATCAGCAGCAGGTTCACTTCCAGGAAAACCTTCAGTTCCTGTGTCAGCGCCTCAGAACGATTCATCTGGATTAAAGGAGGCTCAGGACGGCGGGGCCGAGGTGGAGGCACTGCAGCCCCGTCACAAAGCAGCCCCTCCCGGGCCACATGGATCTTCAGGGGGCGTAAAGACCGAGCAGGACCAACCGGTGAGCTCTGAAGTCCTGGCTGCCAGGTCTAAAGACCAAGATACAGACCCAGTCAAACAGGATCGTAAGGACTCGGCTCAGAGAGGCAAGAAAAGTCAAAGTGTGGATCAGAAGGCGAGACATGCAGCAGCTCAGGCTGCAGGAAGACACGCAGATCCCAATCTAAAGCTCAGCAACGTGCAGTCTCATTCTGCTTCTGACCTTCATCAGGACTCTGAGCTGGAGCCAGGAGCCCGCAGAGACCCCGGCAGTGAAGACTGTGGAGGATGCGGAGCAGACGGGCCCTGCGACTGCACCCAGAACCGTGCTGCTGCAGTGAAAGTGGGTCTGCAGAGGACCCCCAGGACGGACGAAGCTGTGTGGGCCGCGGCAGCTCTGGGCTTTCTGCTCGTCCTCCTCACACTGTCCATCCTCCACACCCGCCTCTATCGCCACTGGAGGACCGCCCCCAGCTTGTACTGGCACGACCCCCAGCAGGACTACGACAGTGTGGCAGGTGTGTGTGTGTTTGTGTGTGTGTGTGTGGGGGGGGGGGGGGGGGGGTCGCATTAAAAACAGACAACAAAATCTGATCTTTGAGTTTCTGCTTGGCGTTTGTTTTTTATTTGTGCAAGAAACGAGGATTTTTTTCTTCTCTTTTAGACGTGATACGAAGGAGGCTGAGAATCACCAAGAGAAGACGGAAAAGAGGCCGAAGGCAGGAGTACGTTCTGCTGCCCAGTTCCTCCAGCTCAGATGAACGTCCATAGAACGAGAAAGTAAACCAGGACTGGGGACCTGGAGCTGTTTGTCTGGACCCAGCAGACAAGACGACGTGTCCATTAGACTCGTCTTTGAACTCGTCCTGTGCTTTCCTACAACATGCTGGTTATCTGCTGGAGCTGGATCAGGTCAGAGGAACATGGAGTCTTAAGGTCACAGACCTCCAGGCTCAAGAGACGACGTGCTTCTGGATCGTTCCAAAGCTCAAATCTTCATTCTACGCTGGTTTTTGACGGCGTTAGTCAGTCTGGGTGATGAGGTGTCGGCATTTAACTTCCAATATTAAGAGCAGTGGGTCAGTGGCACTGGTTTTACATTAAATGTGTTTCATAGTTGTTTGTAAACCGCATCGGGAATCAAACTGCAGGAAGTCTCCTTTCCAGTCTGAAGACTCAGTGACGTTTGGATCTGGACTCCATCAGGACCTAAAGGATCTGCTTCCTGCTGAAACAGAACTGTTTGCAACAGCTTTTCCTTTTTATGGTCATACTTTTACTTTTTTCCTCAGTTTAGTGACGTTTTTGTTGTACCCTATAAAGAGTACTAGTACTCTATAGCGCTAGTATATTGTTATACTACATATAACAGATGAATACTTTAGGTGTACCAGTCCTTTATATCTAAGGAAACGCATGTCGGTGATTTGCAGGTGGTTGGACTAAAAGCACTTTCTGAGCGTCCAGTGAAACCATTGTGGTTGAGCTGTGGACACAGACGGCACATTTAAATGAAAAGTCATTTGCACAAGTGTCAGCGTTCCTCGCGTGTCGCGAAGGATCAGAAGACGTGCAAAACGTCTCTGAGAACACGTAAGAAACTTGAGCAGGAAGGCCTGAGTGCACTAAAGTTTGTGGACTTTAAGTTGAGCTAACAGAGAACAGTCTTCTGACAGGACAGCCAAGTTGTTTTGAGTATCGTGCTGTAGTTCAGGGGAGTTACAGAAGTCCTAAACATCTTTATTTTTATATGTAGTTTTATTTTGTATAGTTTTTACCTGTAGAGTTGCTGTTGTACATACTTGGTGGGTATTTGTCAGAAAATAAACACAATAAAAATAACACCAAGATGGCCGCGCTCAGAGCAGTTGCAGCTTCACAGGCTCCCGGTACCATCCCAGTTTTTAGAAGTTTTGATATTGACTCTGTGCCTGACTCTGCGCGATTTATGCGTGTGAACTATAGCCGAACCGAACTGATGAGAATAGGAGCGGATTTGCCACGAAATATAGCAGAAATCAGCAACAAACTCAAAGCTACGCTCGGCAGAATGCAGATCTTAAAGTCATCTACCTGGAAGCTGCAGCAGAGGCGTTCCAGCGGGCAGAAGAGGAAGCGCTGCTCCCGGCTTAAGAGGAGAGGATGCCGGGCGGGGGTTATGGTGAGGCTACGAGCTAACGCTAAAGCCGGTAAACTCCCCATGCCGTCTCTCTTTCTGTCGAATGTCCGCTCGTTGGACAACAAGGTGGATTTACTTCGTCTGAGAGCGGGCGCCTCAGAAGAGATGAAGAAGTGTGCAGTGCTTTGCCTCACAGAAACGTGGATTACAAGTGAAACGCCGGACTCAGTCTTCCAGCTGGATGACAGACTTTTATTTCGAGCGGACCGCTGCAGCGAGCTAACAGGGAAATCACGGGGGGGCGGAGTGTGCATTTACGTGAGTAAAAGTTGGTCCACGAACTGTACTGTTGTAAATAGCTCATGCTCGAAGGCTTTGGAGCAAATAACAGTGAAATGTCGGCCACATTATCTACCCCGAGAGTTCACAGTGACTTTTATCACAGTTGTTTACATTCCTCCGGACGCTAATGCTAATGAATCACTACAGGAGCTTCATGATATCATCAGCTCGCTGCAGAACAAACACCCCGAGGCTCTTTACGTGGTAGCTGGAGACTTTAACCACGTGAATCTAAAGGACTGTCTCCCAAGCTTTAATCAGCATGTGACGATTCCGACACGTGGAGACCGCACGCTGGACCGTGTTTACACGAACGTAAAAGATGCATACAAAGCCGAACCCCGCCCCCACCTAGGACTGTCAGACCACATCTCAATCTTCTTGGCTCCTGCTTACATGCCCCCGCTGAGACGCTCCAGACCGGTTCAAAAGAAAGTTAAATGTTGGATCCAGGACAGTGGCCCCATACTGAGAGATTGTTTTGACCGAACAGACTGGCAGGTTTTCAGAGAAGCTGCTGAAAATGGAGGTTCGCTTGATCTTGACCAATACACATCCTCAGTACTGGGTTACATTAGTACATGTACTGACACAGTCTCCACTATCAGAAATGTTAAAAGCTACTCAAACAGAAAACCTTGGCTGAATGCAGAGGTGCGTACCCTGCTGGAAGCCAGGAACACTGCCTTCAGGTCTGGAAACTCAGAGGAGCTGAGTAGGACAAGAAAAGAGCTGGTTGCTGGTATTAAGAGGGCCAAGGCCACATATGCAAAGAGGATCGAGGGTCAATTCATCTCACAAGACCCTCGGAGCATGTGGAGGGGCATTAAGTGCATAACAGATTATAAAGGAAGGAGTGAACAATGTCCCAAAGACCCATCTCTGCCTGATGCCCTCAACAAGTTCTATGCACGCTTTGAAGACCCGAACAGACCACCCAGCACCAGACTCACCTCACCACCGGATGAAGAGCATCTCAGCGTGACCTCAGCAGAAGTAAGGAGTACCTTCAGGAGGATTAATCC
>NC_056503.1:20534125-20536625 GCF_014905685.2 Nematolebias whitei
ATATATACACATATACATATATATATACACATATACATATATATATATACACATATACATATATATATATACACATATACATACACATATATATACACATATACATACACATATACATATATATATACACATATACATACACATATACATATATATATACACATATACATATATATATACACATATACATATATATACACATATACATATATATATATACACATATACATATATACACACACTGTATCATACATTTTACAGCCACATAGTTTAGCAGCAATAAACATATTAGCTGTTACAAGCTAATAATTAGTCATATTAGTTGTAACAGATGTGGCTTGGTGCAAAATTATTGCCAGTTGTTCAGTGTTATTTATCACGAGTTTAGTAATCTGACAGCTTGTAGATAACTGTCTTTGAGTCTTTTTGTGCGCGATGGCAAATTCCTGTATTGTCTGCTTGAGGTAGAAGAGTCCTCGTGCTGGGTGGGTGTGGTCCTTAATGATGCTGTGTGCTTTATGCAGACATCGGCTGTGGTAGATGTTCTGGATGGTGTGGAGACTTCTACCAATGATGTCCTCTGCTGTTTGCACCACCCTCTGTAGTGATTTGGGTTCTATATACCAATATATCACACCAGTGTCTTTAAATGAATGAAAACAACAAAAGCAAGATTATAATGTCAAGTAGTGTTTTACTTTTTGTACATACATTTTGCTCTTCTATCCATGAGAGAAACACATTTCTCAATGACTGTGGTTGAAGTCCAGGATGGTTTTGACAAGATTCTTCTCCATAGAGAGCATGACCAATGCACTGAGACAATCCTGTGACAGTTGTTTAATTTATCTTGTTCCATTTCATATATCTGTCTGTTACACAAGTGCTAGATTGGAAATAATCACCGCCAGTGTGTAGAGATGTAGGGGTTGTGGACTTTATTCTGTAACCACAGTGAATAAAGCACATTGTTGATGATGTCGTTAACATTTTCCACAATGCTTGAGTTCCTTTGTACACAAAGTATCAAATCTCCTTTTAACTTTCTAAATACAACAAAAATAATAGCAATATCCAGGTTATTTGGATTTCATCCCATCACCAGTGATCTTTAATATAATCACTCTTTCATAACATGAAGCTTTCACGTTACCATTTTCACAATACTATGTATTGCTTAACATGCTTTGTAAATCCTTCTACTGGTTGGTTACTTTATAGCTTCTCTGAAACAACAACACAACTTGTATATATAACTGAAACTGATGGGGTAGAACCGAGCCACAGTTTATTCATTATTCGTTCATATTTATTCATCATTAATTATGACACCATTAAAAAACTCCCGTTTAAAAACAAAATGAGAAAAGTTAACAACAGACACTTTACTTAAGAGTAAAAAATAACTTCATGAGCTGAGGAAGGAGAGGACTTGTCTTCAGATGTTCAGGTTTATAACTGGCAACTTGCATAATATCATGTACACAACACAGTTCACACAAGCACAGCTCTCATTCACTTTACTGGCAAGCTACCGCTCCGTGTTGCTTATGGCAGATAAGCATCTCAGACGCAGCAGTACCCACCTGTTTTATTCAACACACACACACACACACACACACACACACACACACACACACACACACACACACACACACACACACACACACACACACACACACACACACACACACACACACACACACACACACACACACACACACACACAAATCACAGATTGGTTCACTTTGCTCACGTCTGCACACTTTATTAACTCAGTCCTTTCCTGTGTAACAGTAAATAAGGCAAGCAAGCACATAATGATTACTGCTGTTAGAATTTTCCACATCGCTTGAATTGGGGGTGCCCACCGGCATAAACAAACAGACCCGAATGCAAAGAATTTACCATAGCTGCCTGATCTAAATGAAAGCTGCGCCTCTTTTAAATGAGCTGACGGCTACGTGTAAATAATATTTCAATAAGGCACATTAATAACTGCCATTAGAATTTTCCACGTCGCCTCTAGTTCACAACCAGCACCAAATTTAGCGGGTCGTGGTCAACCAAGTATCTTCCTTATCAAAATTAATGCGGCACCCCTTTAAATACACTTTAAACACACACACAATGCACTGCTGACAGCTAAATAATATTTCATACATAGTCTGGTAACGGTTGTGACTTGTGAGTGTCACTGCATGATTTTTTCCAGGACAAAAAAAAAAAAAGAAGAAAAAAAAATCTTACCGGGACAGTGGGACTGGAAGCTCAATCTATACGTTGCGCCGGTTAAGGGCGCTGGAGTGGTGCGCCCAGAATCTTCCCATCTCTCATATTGGAAGGGGAGCTAGTGTTCATGTACAAATGTTAACAAGTCTATGGACTAGATTCTTGCACCCCCAGGGTCTGGAAATACATCACCAATCAAAACAACATCATTAACTATAAAATATTTTTTCTTACACACTAAAAAAAAAAAAAAAAAAAAAAAAAAAAA
>NC_056503.1:20536725-20539204 GCF_014905685.2 Nematolebias whitei
ATTTATTTATTTATTTTTTGGAAAATTTTTATTTTATTATTTCATTTTCATTTAATTGTTTTTAAGTCTTCATTGTAAAATAGTGAGTGGTTTCAGTGGGTGGGTGGTGCCTGAGCACCCGATACAGACGAGCACCACTGGTTTATATGTTCTATTTTCATGTCATTCTGCTGAACCTTTCATGGCTACAATCTTTTTTTTATTTATTTATTTATTTATTTTTTTTACAGGATTCAAGCTCCTCTTCCTCTTCTGAGAGTGAGGATGACAAAAAGAAGAGGAAGAAGAAGAAGAAAAAGAAGAAGAAAATAAAGAAGGTGAAAAATATGGGCTTTATTGTTAAATTCTGAAAAATGTTTGTTGCACTTCAAGATTGAAGATTAAAACAGTTTTTTTGTTCCGTCACAAGTTGTAACAGAAAATGATCTTTGGTCCATAGTAGAGGCTCAGACACATTAAAATACAACAATAAAACAATCATACAGAAACATATCACACATAAAATCCCAAACCCCATACCCTATACATACCATAAAATACCTAAAAACCCACAACCACATAAGACTATGTGCTTATAAACAAATGCACATCTACAACTATTTCCTTTATTTAAAACGCTGACTACAGAGGGAATAACAGTAAAAAAAAAAAAATAAAATAAAAAATAAAATAAATCTTGGGTTCTACTCTACAGGTCCTTCTTAAAAAAATAGCATATTGTGATAAAGGTCATTATTTTCCACAATGTAATGATAAAAATGAAACTTTCATATATTTCAGATTCATTGCACACCAACTGAAATATTTCAGGTCTTTAATTGTTTTAATATTGATGATTATGGCATACAGCTCATGAAAACCCAAAATGCCTGTCCCAAAAAATTAGCATATTTCATCCCACCAATGAAAGACAAGTGTTTTTTAATACAAAAAATGCCAATCGTCAAATAATCATGTTCAGTTACGCACTCAATACTTGGTTGGGAATCCTTTTGCATGAATGACTGCTTCAATGCGGCGTGGCATGGAGGCAATCAGCCTGTGGCACTGCTGAGGTGTTATGGAGGCCCAGGATGCTTTGATAGCGACCTTAAGCTCATCCAGAGTGTTGGGTCTTGCGTCTCTTAACTTTCTCTTCTATATGCTAATTTTTTGAGAAGGACCTGTAAAACAGTTACCTGAATGTAGGAGTGCAAATGACTGGTGAAGGGTCCTTGGTGATACAGCCCACTGTCCTTTGTACTGCACGACTACAGGTCCTTCTAAAAAAATTAGCATATTGTGATAAAGGTCATTATTTTCCATAATGTAATGATAAAAATGAAACTTTCATATATTTCAGATTCATTGCACACCAACTGAAATATTTCAGGTCTTTAATTGTTTTAATACTGATGATTATGGCATACAGCTCATGAAAACCCAAGATGCCTGTCCCAAAAAATTAGCATATCATGAAAAGGTTCTCTAAACAAGCTATTAACCTAACCATCTGAATCAACGACGTAACTCTAAACACCTGCAAAAGATTCCTGAGGCTTTTAAAAACTCCCAGCCTTGTTCATTACTCAAAACTGCAATCATGGGTAAGACTGCCGACCTGACTGCTGTCCAGAAGACCATCATTGACACACTCAAGCAAGAGGGTAAGACACAGAAAGAAATTGCTGAACGAATAGGCTGTTCCCAGAGTGCTGTATCAAGGCACCTCAGTGGGAAGTCTGTGGGAAGGGAAAAGTGTGGCAGAAAACGTGGCACAACGAGAAGAGGTGACCGGACCATGAGGAGGATTGTGGAGAAGGGCCGATTCCATACCTTGGGGGACCTGCGGAAGCAGGGGACTGAGTCTGGAGTAGAAACATCCAGAGCCACCGTGCACAGGCCTGTGCAGGAAATGGGCTACAGGTGCCGCATTCCCCAGGTCAAGCCACTCTTGAACAAGAGACTGCGGCAGAAGCATCTCGCCTGGGACTGCTGCTGAGTGGTCCAAAGTTATGTTCTCTGATTACAGTAAATTTTGCATTTCCTTTGGAAATCAAGGTCCCAGAGTCTGGAGGAAGAGAGGAGACAGAATTCACATTGCTTGAGGTCCAGTGTCAAGTTTTCACAGTCACTGGGGTGTCATGTCATCTGCTGGTGTTGGTCCACTGTGTTTTATCATGGGCAGGGTCAATGCAGCTAGCTATCAGGAGATTTTGGAGCACTTCATGCTTCCATCTGCTGAAAAGCTTTATGGAGATGAAGATTTCATTTTTCAGCACGACCTGGCACCTGCTCACAGTGCCAAAACCACTGGTAAATGGTTTACTGACCATGGTATTACTGTGCTCAATTGGCCTGGCAACTCTCCTGACCTGAACCCCATAGAGAACCTGTGGGATATTGTGAAGAGAAAGTTAAGAGACGCAAGACCCAACACTCTGGATGAGCTTAAGGCCGCTATCGAAGCATCCTGGGCCTCCATAACACCTCAGCAGTG
>NC_056503.1:20539304-20542128 GCF_014905685.2 Nematolebias whitei
TATATATTAAATCAAGGTTTTAACCTATTATTATCCAAATATTTAAGGCGTATTTGCCCAAGACGTTAAAGTTAAACTTTCTTAAGTTTCAAATGCAGGTTTTCATCACCTTTTTTTAAAAAGTTGTCATCTTTTCAATTAAGGATATTCTGGACCACATGAAGATTGCCCAAAGGCCCTTTTGGTCCTCTGGCCATATGTTGCCCACATCTGGTCAAGAATGACAACAACCTGTTGACTCTTTTTTTCTCCATGCTTTATGTCAAACAGATTCTGCATTTAAAAAAAAATACTGCAGACATGATCAGTAATCATTTAACTAAATTAAAGTGTATATATATATATATATATGTTCTAATGAAAATTAGTTGAAATTGGTAATAATTGCCAGCATTTCTAACAAATGCTGCACGTTATAGGTATGTTATTGTTCTGTTGTGTATCTGCACTGTGTGTTTTGTTTTGCACGTTATGTTCTATGTTGCACCGTGATCCTGGGGAACACTGTTTCATTTCAATATGTACTTGTACGTAGCTGAAATGTCAATAAAGCTTCTCTGACTCTGACGTTTTATACTAGAAAAAAGTCATACAATTTCATGAAACTCGTGTCTGAATCTAATGTAATAAAGCATCCATTAGCAGCTGAATGTTTCTGAATGGAGTCGTCCCATCTCCTTTCCACGTTATGATTTCTGAGATGCCAGTACAGATGGACAGAATCGAGACGAGGCCAGCAGCCATGACTGCGGAGCTAAACTCCTGGCAAATGGCACCAGCGAAGAACGACACCACGCTGAAGCCTGGCGGACAGCGCTCGAGCCCTGGCACAGAAAACAGGGGGCCCCTTGTTTGGCAGAGGCACACTGACAGGAAACGTAATGCATTCAGATGATAATGAATCAGTCTCCCTCGTCCCTCCCTGCTTTTTTGCTCCTTTACATACTGTACGCATCTTTATACACATAAGGGGGAACGTAACACACACTCCATCTATTTTACATTCACATAAACACACATGCACGTCACACAAACATGCACAAACCCCTCGGTGTCTGGTGCAGAGCGGCCTGATTGCTGGTCTCATCACCAAGGAGACCAGCATTAAGCGAGCGCCTGGCAGAGACAGACTGGCATTTAGCACCGAGGAGCCCATAAAGCTTTCAGGCAACGAACACAGAGAGAGAGAGAAAGTCACATGAAAGAGATAAAAACAGAATGAAATTTTGTTTGATAGTCACTTTAAAGACAATAACAATTTCAAATTGTGAGGAGCAGGTTGGAAACCAAAACAAGAGGAACCAACATCACTACAGAAGGAAACACAAGACCCAGAGGCAGAAAGTGCATGGATAAGAGGCAGGAAAGGATTGAGAAGGAGATAAAGATTGTTTTTTTTTTCATTCAACGCCTTATTTTAGTCTCACAAGTGCTTTTCAGCACTGACTAAATAACTGCTGAGAGTGATGAATCTAACTAACATAAAACACCATCTGAGCGTTAAGAGGCGCATGTGTGAACGTGGCTGACGTCATCAAGGAGGCAAGCTATTAATACTCATGCCCACCTGAGTCTCCACCAAGCAAAGGAGCGAAATGCAGTGCAAATTAACTATGAAAATATTCATTCACAACCTTGCCGGGAAGACAGAGGAGAGGGGAAACCAAGCACATGGGTTTGAAGAGAGCCCTTTGCTCTGTGCTCAGAGAGCAGATGATTGAGGGATAGAGGGAAGCAAATGAGTGTTAAAAGGTTAAAGAGGGGAGGATTTGGGCAACGAGCTCCAGATGTTTTGTGTGAGCTGAAGGCAGTACAGTAGAACACACTGGAGGAGAGGATTCAAATGACTTCTTTATTAGGTTTGAGGAGGCTTTCAAGGCAAATTGAACAAGACACATCTTGAGGTTTTGCTTGTCTGATCTGTGACACCTATTAAAACTGTTTCAGGGATTTGACCCTTGAATGTATACATAACAAGCAACGGTGGGGTACTGACTGCCGCAGCCTCAGAGGGGAACTCTTCAGTTAGAACCACTTTCATCAAAAACATCCCTCTAACTATCTGAAATTATAAAAGCAAGTTACTTTGGTGTAGATTTGACTGTAAGGTGCTGAATGTTGAATGCCTCAGGCAGAGAAGGTACTAAAACCCCCTCAACCCACCCCTTCACTTGAGCTGAACTTCTGATAAATTGTATGTATTTTTACAAGATATTACCAAACAAAAATATCTTTAAATGGAGAAATCAGTTTTATTATCAGATTTTTAAAGTGTCAATGATACACTGACTTATGAGGAAATCTTGGACTCCATGTGAGAACCTGGAGGATGAAGCCAGGTTGCATTTTCAATACAGTAGTCCCTCGCTACTTGGCGGTTCATTAATCGCTGACTTACTCTGTCATGGTTTTTCAAAATAAAATTGGACATGGCACACAATTGGCTGACTGATGGATGAGCCGCACAATCGGCATGAAATTTTTTATTTCAAATAAATTACTGTAAATTATTTAGCACCTGCTGCATATCTGTGCAGCCCAGAGTTGCAGAAAAAGCTTCCTCCTGCAGCTTTGTGCAGCCCATACTGCAGGAAAAACTTCCTGCTGCAGCTGATCAGCTGGTCACTGTGCAGAGCCGAGAAGTGGGCATGGCCAAAAGCGCTTTCAGGTGGCAAAGAGCAGAGGAGGCAGAGAGCTGAAATCATGACATTCTGTGCTTTTTAAGTGTCTAGGGTTTAGAAACATTGTTTAGAGTATTTCAAGAGTATGGGAAGGATTTAAAACACACACATACACACACACACACACACACACACACACACAT
>NC_056503.1:20542228-20545605 GCF_014905685.2 Nematolebias whitei
TGTATAAATATTACAGATTCCCATCATTTATTTTGGAGCCCCTCCTGCTGCTTTTTAAGCAGCCCAGCAGTAAATCACTTCAGATCATCTGCAGACACTTGTCTCTTCCTGCTCTCTCCTGTATTGCTCCTCAGAAAATTCTGGATTTATATGAAGTTTTTTTAAATGCATTCCAATAAAAGCAACACTTCAGCGCTGCAGTCAAGTGCTGTGGAGCAAAAAGGCCATCAACGAGTCGAGTAGCCCTCGCGTTTGACTCGCTCAGCTGCACATCGTGCAGGGATAAAGGTAAAACCAGTAAAACAAAGGCTGACCCGTTTACCTGCCATCAATATTCAGTTCCCCATGAAGCCGTGGAGACTCTCACCAGTTAGCATTGAAGACCGTCTTCATGTCCTTTGAATTTTTCATGTGCGGAGGTGAGGAATGAAAGAAAAATGGAGAGGTTTCAGGGAGGAATCAATAATAAATCAAGCGTGCGTCTTTCTGCAGCTGCTGAAGAAACCCAGTTGAACCCATCCATCACGTCCAAAGCTGCGTTTTATTTGGATCTGTAAGGGAGCATTGAAAGCAGCAATCAGTGGATGATTTACAAGAGCATCCCTCCTGAAGGACTGATCGGAGCCTGAAGGCAGAACCTGCGTGTGTTTTACATCTCCTGGCTTTTGTTGATTTATCTTTTGTTTCTTTCAGTAGCTCGAGCAGAACGCACGAGGTTATAACTGTTTATCTAAAGCAAACAAACAAACAAACAAAGACTGTCTCCTGCAGTTAATGGTAAAGTTTGAAGTAATGATGTGTAGTGTGTAGCAGTAGGAGTATGTGTTGTGAATGACTCTCAGCTACTACCACACCAAAGGATATCTGTCAAAGTGACTGAACTATAGCTTTCATTTGTTCTAAAATCATTTGGTTGTGGCACCCATCAAAAATTATCTGTTAAAGATGTACAAAGTACTTTACAATTATTCTTTCCATGCTTCATTAAGAAAAATTTAGTGGTTCGTGATCATCCAGTGGTTCATGGTTTTGCTAACACTGGCAAAGACAGATTGTCTATCTTCACCTTTACTGGTGGAAAAATCAACTATTTCAATGGTAAAATACTCAAACAAGAACTAAAATCACTATAATAAGTATAGTTTAGTTAGATCCCACCCTAAAGTATCATAACATGCTTCACAGTAGAAGTAGAAGTTGTATACATCCAAATATACAGTACACCCAAACACAACATAATAAAATATACTCTGACCTCTGACCTGAGACATGGTGCAAAGTCACAGACAGAGTGACAGACAGAGTGAGGTGCAGACAGGCAGGCAGACAGACAGGCAGGCAGACAGACAAGCAGGCAGGCAGACAGACAGACAGGCAGACAGACAGGCAGGCAGGCAGGCAGGCAGACAGACAGGCAGGCAGACAGACAGACAGACAGGCAGGCAGGCAGGCAGGCAGACAGACAGCCAGGCAGACAGCCAGGCAGGCAGACAGGCAGACAGGCAGACAGACAGACAGACAGGCAGGTAGGCAGACAGACAGACAGACAGGCAGGCAGGCAGACAGACAGGCAGACAGACAGGCAGGCAGACAGACAGGCAGGCAGACAGCGATGTGAGCACTTCAGGTGTCCTTGTTATCTTCCAACAGGTTCATCAAGGGGACTAAGGTGGACACTGTGGACTGCTACAAGTACCTGGGGGTCCACCTAGACAATAAACTGGACTGGACAGCTAACACCAACACCCTCTACAAGAAAGGACAGAGTCGCCTTTTTCTTCTGAGGAGACTCGGGTCCTTTAACATCTGCAGGACCATGCTGCAGATGTTTTACCACTCGGTGGTCTCCAGCATCATCTTCTATGCTGTGGTGTGCTGGAGCAGCAGACTGAAGAAAGCTGATGCCAACAGACTCGATAAACTCATCAAGAGAGCTGGCTCAGTTCTGGGAGTGGACCTGCAGTCTCTGACAGAGGTGTCTGAGCAGAGGATGCTGAGGAACCTGCTCCAGATCCTGAACAACACGTCACACCCCCTGCATGACACCCTGGACTCTTACTGCAGCACCTTCAGTCGTAGACTGAGACCACGAGGTGCTCCACAGAACAACACAGGAAGTCCTTCCTCACTGTGGCTATCAACTTATAAACTCCTCCCCCTTTCTACACAGAGGACAATAAAATTAATCCTGCACCACAATAAACACTTTCAGTCTGCACCTGTTTCGAACATAATTGTTGGTATTTTTATATTCTTTGTTATTTTTATATCTTGTGTGATTCTTTGTGTATGTTCCTTTGTACTGAAACTCTGGCACAACAATTTCCTGCGGGATCAATTTACAAATAGAAATCTGAAACCTGCACGTGTGGATTCAGGTCCTTTCAGGGAAACCTGGCAGAGCCTAGGTGTCGTTTATTCTCAGCTGTTCTGTGAACGCGCAGTTACGTTACAAAACATTTGTGATCAAACAGCATCATGAAGACCAAGTCTTTCACATAAAATCCCAGTAGAACATGTTGAGGCAAAGAGTTCGACCGTTCGAGTGGATCAGAGTGACTACAGGCCTGCATGTTGTCTACAGCTTTTCAGTCAATCAATCCCCACCCCCCCCAACCCCCTCCCCCTTACAGCGCTGAACTGGAGTTCTGCTGTGTTGGTGTAGATGAACAGATGCTCCTGATGGAGCTGAGTCATTGGCCACCTGGATAAGGGTACTTGTTTATTTAGCTTCCTATAGTCTATGGTAAGTCTCCACTTACCATTTGGTTTTAAAACTGGCCATAGAGGCGCAGAGTAGGTGCTATTACATTGTCTGATTATACCTTTGACCAAAAGGTCATCAATGATCTCCTGGACAGGCTGGTATGCTGCCAGAGGGATCTTGTATTGTCTGACAAATGTTGGCGGTGCGTTGGGTGGGGTTGGGATTCTCACTGCGTGGAGTGAGGTCAACCCACAATCTGTTGAATCAGTTGCAAATGACTTTTCATATTTTAAAAGAACTTGGCGAAGTTTGTCTCTTTCTTCATCAGATGTCAGAGCGTCGGCTTGTGCGACCACCTGATCAATCTGTGATGAGACTGATAAGGGTTCTTGCTCCTTGGGGAGCTCCAACGAATCCCTTCCTGAGTCGTCGGGCCTGTCTATGGGTAAAACACCATAGGTTTGAGGTCCTTGGTCGACGTCATTGGTTGAGAAAAGAGCTATGGCCTGTGTTGGTTCCGTGAACCATACTGGCCCAGCTTCTTGACTCGGTACCAGGTAATCTGGAGGTCCGACCATGGAAATGCAATGCCTCTACTATGCAGTGGTGCTCTGTGAAGTGGTCTGGATGGTTGAAACTGGCCACAGATCAGGCACCCTTTTATGTAGTC
>NC_056503.1:20545705-20549213 GCF_014905685.2 Nematolebias whitei
TCCTTTAATGCCACCTGCAACTGTGCTTGTAACATATTGTTATCTGCACACGCGGCTTCGTACACCTGCTCCTTAGCCCTAATCCTCTCCTCATATGATTGAGCCTGTTCTGACAGCTCAGTCTTTGAGAGGTCCCTATCAGTCTGAATTTGTTGTTTCAGCAACTCAGATGCATTTAACAATTCGTCACACCTCTCCTTTTCAGACTCATATCCGTGGAACAGCAAGGTATTTCGTGCAACTAGACGGTCCAGTTCCGCCTTCAAAAGCAGAGCAATTTTTGCCAACCGTTCACGGCTGGATTTCGTGTCCTCCTTCACTTTAGCTGCTTTTGACAACGTCTGCAGCTCCTCATATCTTTGATCGTCATCAAGGTCTAGCAATTTCTCTAATTGGTTACCAACAATTGAATTTGTTAAAATGTGTAACGCTGTCTGGACAGCATCTCCGGATTGTAAGGGGTCAGTGTTTTCATCTTCGTCCGCCATTATCTGCTATTTAGAAATTAAATAGGAGATGTAAATGTTTAGGTGGTAAAAGAAAATCAGAAAAATCTCTTTTTCCTGATAAGTTTACTCTTATTTAGTGATTTATCAATTAAACGTGCGTTACCTTCTAGCAAATGAGTAAACTTTTTCCAACTTTGTGAATATCTGTAACTGTATCTTATTTAAAAGTTTCTAAATTTTTATTCTGTACCTGTTTCTCAAGGATTTATCAGTGACTAAAAATTTTGTTGGGTAAATGCTCTCTGCATAAATACCTTCATAACTTTTAAAAATGCAAGATAACAGAGTCTATTCAACTTTGAGGAACGGTTAATAACTCAAAAATGCCTTTAAAAGAATAAAAACGTTTAATTTCACTATTTAACCCTAAAAACGAAGTGAAACCTGTGATCCCACGTCTTCTCCACAAGATGTCAGTACAACCTCAACAATTTTAACTCCGACACTGTTCGTGTTGTCCACTAGGGGAGCTACAACTTCCTGTGGCGTTCGGTTGACATCCTGTTGTTAGCCGCTTAGCTTAAAGTTAGCTTCGGCTAAACCCGGTTAAAATCAACGTTTCTGAACGAATTTTTTACACAAACGTGGCGTAGTTTTAGCGGTTAGACCTCGAAGACTTAAACACCGTGTCAGAACACAGCTTTGCAGCGCTTTTCAGCTTTAAAAACTGATTTTATTTCCCTATGAAAACAAATTTTCACTTCCGGGTCACGTGACTGAAATCACCAATGAAAAGCAGCGCGGGGTTGAGAGGAAGTCACGTAGGCACGCATTCACCCTCCTCAGCAAATCAGAGCGCTCCACAGCAGTAAATCAACCAACCACGAAGCGTTAGCAGCCATGTTAATTTAGCCTGAAACTTTTTCATCACTTATCGTCTTTTAAACCATCAAAATGCACTTTTTCTGTTAAAAATTGTAACGAATCAACTCCCTGAGCTGCACGGAGACGGCGCTCCGTGACAAAACGTCTTTCTAGCTATTTAAACAACTCGTTCGAATTTTCCAGAACCGAGCCGCCCGTCCGTTTGGACCTCAGTTTAAACAGAACGCAGCGTTTCTCACAGCTCATCAGCTCTTAGTCACACGTAACAGGCGTACAATTTCAGCTTTTATAAAGACTTATGACACAATTTCAGCGTTCTGTGAGCTTCCTGAGCATCACAGCCCAACACTTAGAACACGCAACGTTTCGCTTCAGCGGCGCAGCATGAGCTGCGGTTCAGCACAGCTGACAAACTGTCACTTTTCACATACATGCCAACACGTAAAATCAATGTTTACACGGTTACAGTCCATTTATGAGCACGTAAACGGGCCACCAATTATGTAGATGAACAGATGCTCAGATATATTCATCATTTAACACGGATTCCTCATTTTTCTGGACTGAATAAAACGTGCATTGAATTTAAGGAAATGCAAACGTGAGACGTCATTTACGTTTGACCCATCAAAATGAATGCGGTCATTTATTTACAGAATCAAAGTTTAACATCAAACATTTACATTAATTTGGCAAATTATGAAAATAACAACATAAGCAATCAATCAGGAAAAATCATACGGCCATGATTTTTCCGTTGCTTCACTACAGACATTTATGAAAACTGTACAATTATGATCTTTTACCCACATGAATGTGGGTGAGCATTTTACACAGACATTTCTAAAATATCTGGAAGAATTTCTACTTGATAGAAAAGTTTAAAGATGGAAAGAAGTTTAGAGGGAGTAAGATGGTGTGTGAGGGGAGAAATGTGTTCACCAGAATCGACACTCTCCGGCTTTCTTCAGCTTTTCCTTACAGTACACTTAGGTGATGAAATCGGCTCCTTTACCTGGAGATGTCTCAGGTGAGATTCCGTTTAACGCACCCTTTCAGCGTCTCAGTAGGATGCTGTTACTCGTCCGAAGTAATGGCGAGGCTCTGTTCGACACATATTCACCTCAGTGGAAAATGTTATAATCCCATGGAACTCGGAAGAGCTCTGTTGTCAGGATCATCCCGTCTCTCACAGAACTGGTTGGACTGTGTATCCAGCAGAACTCCAACAGCACTCCATCAGAACTTCAACAGAACCAAGACCGAGTAGACCAGGAAGTACTGACATTTTAAAGAGCTGTTTCCCGGTTCACTTTTGGGATTTGTTCATTGGTCAGAAACGACCAGACGGGGTGTGTTTTGTGACGTAAGAGGTTAGAGACAGCGAGAATTGTTATGAAACAGATCAGAAATGTTCTCACAGACAGAGAGAGTTTTGTTTTGGCGCGTTTCAGAAACAGGTGCCAAAACTTCTCTATTTACGTCTGAGAGGATTCTAAAACATGACAGTTCGTTCAACAACTTGTTTTTCGTTTGACTCCAACCTTGGAAACGCACACTTGCTCACTCAAAGGCAGAAATCAGAAAATGCATAATTATTCTGTAACAGCTTTGACATGAGAATAAAAATCATTACTCAGTTAATAAAATTGATTAGTGCACTGCAACATCTAAAATGGTTTGAACTAAGACACTTTGATTATCAATATTTGTAAAATAGTAATGATAATAAAAAGAGAGTGTTCTTTTCACTTGAATCTTCAAGAAAGAAAGTCTCAGGATGGGTGAACCTGTATTTCTGAGTTCAAATCAATGAAATGACAGTCCCTGTCCCACAAGGTTCTAAAGGTCAAGAGTTTTGACCTTAGACTTAGTTTTTGACATGGGCCTAGTCCACTACATTGGTTTGTTTCATGACTGTAATTGGCTTTTTTGTGCTGAAATGATCTCACCTGAATGAGACTTCAGTAACTGGCAACACATTCATAATTACATTACAAACAAGGATACAATGATTCAGAACGGAGGTCAGCTGCAGCAACGATCAGCTGCTGAATTCTGAACAAATAAAT
The DNA here is from genome assembly GCF_014905685.2 of Nematolebias whitei. Taxonomy (NCBI): domain Eukaryota; kingdom Metazoa; phylum Chordata; class Actinopteri; order Cyprinodontiformes; family Rivulidae; genus Nematolebias; species Nematolebias whitei. The sequence goes on from NC_056503.1 coordinate 20,549,112, forward strand.
AAATAAATAAGTTTTACAGCAGATACATAAATCTGGATCTGCTGTCTGTGATGAGCAGCTGCAACCAGGCCCAGGTGCAGCTACAACCAGGCCCAGGAGCAG
>NC_056503.1:20549223-20553373 GCF_014905685.2 Nematolebias whitei
CTACAACCAGGCCCAGGAGCAGCTACAACCAGGCCCAGGAGCAGCTATCATGACTCTTCCACTGTAGCTGCTGGCTACCATCAGAGGGCTGTTGTGACCAGGGATCGGGCGCCGGCTTTTCTCGGCTGTGTAAAAATCTACAGGTCGTGAGTAAACTTAATAATGTCTAATAAATCCAGACGTGGAAAGAAAGAACATTTGGATGAACAAGGTGTTGAGGAAATGGAGGACATTAAAAAGTCTTTGGACTTTATGAGTATGGAATTGACTAAACTGACTTCAAAACAAGAACTATTACTTGGTTTGTTTGAAGAAGTAAAACAACTAAAAATTCAAATAAATGAAAAAGACCAAAAAATAATTGAACTTGAAAAAAAAGTTGACGATATGGAAAGAAATGCTAGATTGGAGAATCTGATTATAACTGGTTTTACAGTAAAACCAAAGTCTTTTGCAAAAGCTGTGATGGGTTCGGTAACAACGGAGGACGCATCACAGCAAGATCTTCAGACACTGGAAGACCAAGTTATATCATTTCTGCAGGACAAAGACTTTAATATTGAACAGGAGGATGTGTCTACCTGCTACACCTTGCCAGGACAGGATAAAATTAAACCAGCAATAGTGGTTAGATTTATTAGCAGGAAACTTAGAAATAATGTGTTGATGCAGGCAAAAAAACTAAAGGGCACAAAGGTGTATATAAATGAACATCTAACAAAAAAGAATGCCAACATTGCACGGGAGTCAAGGTTGTTAAAAAAACAAAAAAATATAACATCTACATGGACGAGAAATGGATATGTTTGGATAAAAGTAAAAGAACAATCACAACCCAAAATAATAAAGGAAATGAAGGACTTGGAAAAATTTAAATAATCCAGAAGAATGGAAACCATCAAATCATCAAATTATATTTAATACATAATTGATAAAACATTTGTTCAATGAACGGATGTTTTTGACTATGACAGATCATACTGAAACTGAATCGAAAATATACAATGTTGATGACTTGATTGATCCTGTTTTTTTTCCAATAATAGAGGATTGTGAATATTATAGTGAACAACAATTTAATGATCTTAACCTAAAAAAATCTGGCTTATCTATAATTCATTTCAATTGTAGGAGTATAAATGCAAATATTTCCAAGATTACTGATTATTTAAAACAACTTGATCGAACATTTACAATAATCGCATTGTCTGAGACGTGGTTAAAGGATGAAAATATAATTAATGCACAAATCGATGGGTATGAATTATATACTATGAATAGATATAACAAAAGAGGTGGTGGTGTGGCACTTTTTGTAAATAGTGCTATAAAATGTAATTTAATCAGAGAAATGTCAATGATTGATGAGAATTTAATTGAAATGATAACTATTGAAATAATTAATAATAATGACAGAAATATTATAATAAGTTGTGTATACAGACCACCTGGATCGAATATTGAGGCATTCACAGATAAAATTATTGAACTGTTTGATAAAAGATGTAACAAAACAATTTTTCTGTGTGGTGACTTTAATATTGATTTAGGAATAAAAAAAGATTCTAACAACGTCGGTACATTTATAGAATCAATGCATTCGTTAAATCTTTACCCATTAATTTCAAAGCCAACAAGAATCACGTCTCACAGTGCAACTATAATTGACAATATTTTTACAAATACAACAAATGGGAATGTGACTGGTGGTATTTTAATGAGTGATCTTAGTGATCATTTACCAGTGTTTACAATTTACAAGAAGTATCAAACAACCAAAAAAATAATTCCAAGTATAACTAAAATAATAAATACATCTAAGAAAGCATTGGATAAACTGAAAGATGACTTAGCGGAACAAAACTGGGATAGTGTTTATGTTGATGATGTAAATGAATCATATGATGCGTTTATGAATATCTTTGAAGCTTTATATAAAAAAAATTGTGTAACAAAAAACCACACTAAGAAGAAAGTTGTTGACCAGCAATGGATGACGAAGGGTTTGAGAAATGCTTGTAAAAAGAAAAACTATTTGTATGCATGTTTCCTAAAATGTAGAACAAAAGAAGCAGAAGATAAATATAAGAAGTATAAAAATAAATTAGTCGGGATTATAAGAAAACATAAGAAAGAATATTATAGTGATTTATTGAATAAAAGTAAAGGAGACATCAAGGCAACATGGCGGGTAGTGAATAATGTTTTACAAAAAAATATAAGAAAAACAGGCATTTCACAAAACTTTACAATAGACAACAAGAATGTATGTGATGAAAATGTAATTGCTAATGGATTTAATCAATACTTTGTGAACGTTGGATCCAGCCTTGCTGCAACGATACCTAAAGTGGATAACAATGTGAACTATTTAATTGATGATTATCTTGCAAGTATGTTCCTGACTGGAACTGACAAATATGAAATAATGACTGTAGTCAATAAATTTGTAGACAAAAGATCAAAGGATTGGATGGATATGGACATGATGTTTGTAAAACACATATTGGGTCATGTAATCGAACCATTTACATATGTATGTAATTTATCTTTTACTAAGGGAGTATTTCCTGATAGAATGAAGGTGGCTAAAGTGGTTCCTCTTTTTAAAGGTGGTGACAAATGTGTGTTTAATAACTATCGACCGATATCCTTGTTACCACAGTTTTCTAAGATCTTGGAGAAATTATTTAGTAACAGACTAGACCAATTTATTGAAAGGCAAAATATTCTAACTAATAGCCAATATGGTTTTAGAGAAAAAAATTCCACATCCATGGCGCTAGTAGACTTTATGGAACAAGTAACAACTGCTGTGGACCGAAAACAGTATTGTGTGAGTGTGTTTGTGGACTTAAAAAAGGCATTTGATACTGTCGATCATAACATTCTTTTTGAAAAATTATACAAATACGGTATCAGAGGATTGGCACTGCAGTGGGTGTGCAGTTACTTAAAAAACAGGAACCAATTTGTGCAGATAAATGATGTGAGATCGGATTACTGCACCATTACATGTGGAGTTCCTCAAGGATCTGTAATTGGTCCAAAGTTGTTCATCTTGTATGTGAATGATTTGGTTAAGGTGTCCAGCCTCCTTAAATGCGTTCTTTTTGCGGATGACACAACTTTTTTTTGTTCTGGTAAGAATATTGAACAGTTATTGGAATTAATGATGATTGAGTTTTGTAAAATTCAAAGTTGGTTTAGACTAAACAAAGTATCGTTAAATTTGGATAAGACTAACTATATGATATTTAGCAATAAAAATAAAAATATTGATGTTTCATTCAAGATTGAAGATTCTGAAATCTGTAGAGTATATGAGGTGAAGTTTTTGGGTGTCATCATTGATGATAAATTATCATGGAAGCAACATATAAATTCTGTTAAAATGAAAATATTAAAATCTATCGCAATATTTTATAGAGTTAAGTATCTACTGAATGACAAAGCATTGTATTTGATGTACAATACAATTGTTGTGCCACATTTGATTTATTGTGTTAATGTTTGGGGAAAAGCATGTAAATCAATTACAAAGTCTATTTTTATTTTGCAGAAAAGAGTTGTAAGAATTATCAAGGGTAAACATTATTATCATCCAGCGAGTATATTATTTTGTCAAATGAAGTTGTTGAAGTTCCCTGATTTGGTGGATTATACCATTTTGTCATTCATGTATAGAGCTCATAATAATACATTGCCTTCTAATATCCAAATGCATTGTGTAAAAAGAGCTAGTAATTATAATCTTAAGGGGAAAGATGTTTTTGTTAAACCGCAATTCAGAACCAGTTTGAAGGGAAGATCTACCCTAATTCAGGGTGTTGGACTGTGGAACGACTTGGAGTTAGATTTTAAGGAAGCTAAATCAATCTCGGTATTTAAGAAAATGGTAAAAATTCAATTGCTAAAAAAATATATATGAATGTATTTCATGAAAAATGTTGGATATTTAAAATATTACTTGAGTTATTTACTTGTTTCTGATAATTTTCTGAATATGTTTGTTTGAATGGTTTATTAGATAAATAAGGAGCAGATTCAATAAGATTTTTTCTTCATCTGCTACCTTTCATTTTATATTTATAATTGTTTTCTAATTACATATATGTTAATTGATATGTATTTTATTTTGTTATGAAAT
>NC_056503.1:20553473-20556374 GCF_014905685.2 Nematolebias whitei
CTGATTCCAACAGATTTCTGTGCAGCCTTCACCACTCTCTGCAAAGCTTTTCTTTCTGCAGCTGTGCAGCCTCCATGCCACACATTGATGCTCGAGCACAGGATGCTCTCCACTGCACACCTGTAGAAGGAGGTGAGGACTGAGCTTCCCAGACCAGCTCGCCTCAGCCGTCTGAGGAAGTAGAGTCTCTGATGAGCTTTCTTGATCAGGCTGGTGGTGTTGTTGCTCCAGCTGAGGTTGTCATTCATGTGTACACCCAAGTACTTGTAGCTGGAGACCACTTCCACCGCAGATCCTCTTATGTTCAGGGGGGTGTAGGTGTTTTTGTTCCTTCTGAAGTCCACAATCATCTCCTTTGTCTTCTTCACATTGATGTGAAGGTTATTCTCTCTGCACCAGCTCTCCAGGTGTTCCACCTCCTGCCTGTAGCTGGACTCATCATTGTTTGTGATGCATCCCACCACCGCTGTATCATCTGCAAACTTTACAATGTGACAGCCTGGATGGGTAGCTGCACAATCATATGTGAGCAGAGTAAACAGAAGGGGGCTCAACACACATCCCTGAGGAGAGCCAGTGCTGAGGGTTATGGTGGAGGAGGAGAGGTTGTGGATCCTCACTAACTGTGGTCTGTTTGTTAAAAAGTCTAGTACCCAGTTGCAGATGGAGGGGCTTAGTCCTAGTGTGGATAGTTTGTCCATCAGGGTTTGGGGGATCATGGTGTTGAAGGCGGATGTGAAGTCCACAAAGAGCATACGGACGTAAGAGTTTTTCTGCTCCAGGTGGTTGAGTGCAGTGTGGACCACAGAGGAGATTGCATCCTCTGTTGATCGGTTCTCACGGTATGCGTACTGATGAGGGTCCTCGTTGATGTTGATGGTTGTTTTGATGTGTCATGACCAGTTTTTCGAAGCATTTAGCGACTATCGGGGTGAGGGCCACTGGCCGATAGTCATTCAGACCAGTCACTGTAGAGCTTTTTGGGACTGGGATGATGGTGGCAGTCTTCAGGCAGGTGGGAACTGTCTCCAGGGTAAGTGAGGTGTTAAAGATGTCTGCCAGCACCTCACAGAGCTGATCAGCACATTCCTTCAACACTTTTCCGGGGATGTTGTCTGGGCCAGTTGCTTGTGGTGTGGGAAGGGTTTAAAACATCTTAATATCTATATATATATAAATACTAAAATAAACCACTACTTGAACTACTATTCCTACTTAGCGGGTTTTCACTTATCGCGGGTCTTCAGGGTATGGATCCCCTACGATAAACGAGGGACTGCTGTATGCAGTGATGAGTATGAGCATGCATCAAGAGACTGCTGTATAATTTTTCATATGATTGGGATGGCTGAAGATTAATCTTGGGGTCCGAGGCCACCATCGGCCACCCCCTGGCTCCACCATTGCACCTTGTGGATAAATTGTCTCACTCCACTCCAGGGGATGTTAGGACGGCAGTTTTTAATAAAAAGATGTTTCTGAAGTCGATGTGTACTTTTTAAGTACCAACTCATTAGCTACTCTGTTGGCAAGCACAGAAACTGAAGTACTTGTATACAGTCTGGAAAATAATCTAGTATCAGGATGCCCCTAATTAACTGATTTTTCTTACAATTTTGGCCCTGAATTTCAGAGATTCATGCTGAGATTGAATTCTGTTTTTCTTTTATTCAGTTTGCACTAAAAATATAAAACTTCTTTAATTTTACACAAAACACCGAGCTCAGTTCCACTCAGTGCACACCAATATTCACCGATCTAAACCAGAGAACCCAGAACAATTGTACAAATTCTACTTCAAAAACTTCCAGTCGGCTGTTGTCAGACATTTTTTATCAGTCAGAGTCAGAGTTTCTTTATTGTCATTCGCACCTCATGTGGTACATGTGGTGGAGCGAAATTATGTACACGGGGTCCCAGTTACATCCAACAATAAAATGTATAAGAAAAACAGTAATAACATCTAAGATATGAACTAAGAAAAACATCAACTAAATATACACTAAGCACTCATAACATAAAACATTGAACATCACCACAAACATGAACATGAGTCTGTGAGCAGATGTGCACGCATGAACACATCAACATTGAAACAGATCAGCAGCAACATGAAACAGATCAGCAGCAACATGATATGGTTTTTCACAGTGATTATTCTAGTTAGAGATTCATGAGTCTAACAGCCTCAGGGTAGAAGCTGTTCCTCAGTCTAGTGGTTCTACACTTAATGCTCCTTAACCTCCTTCCTGAGGGGAGTGGGGCAAAAAGTGTGTGTGCTGGGTGGGTGGGGTCCTTCATGATGCAGGTGGCCCTCTTCCTGCATCTGGAGGTGTAGATGTCTGTGATGGTGGGGAGGCTGATTCCAACAGATTTCTGTGCAGCCTTCACCACTCTCTGCAAAGCTTTTCTTTCTGCAGCTGTGCAGCCTCCATGCCACACATTGATGCTCGAGCACAGGATGCTCTCCACTGCACACCTGTAGAAGGAGGTGAGGACTGAGCTTCCCAGACCAGCTCGCCTCAGCCGTCTGAGGAAGTAGAGTCTCTGATGAGCTTTCTTGATCAGGCTGGTGGTGTTGTTGCTCCAGCTGAGGTTGTCATTCATGTGTACACCCAAGTACTTGTAGCTGGAGACCACTTCCACCGCAGATCCTCTTATGTTCAGGGGGGTGTAGGTGTTTTTGTTCCTTCTGAAGTCCACAATCATCTCCTTTGTCTTCTTCACATTGATGTGAAGGTTATTCTCTCTGCACCAGCTCTCCAGGTGTTCCACCTCCTGCCTGTAGCTGGACTCATCATTGTTTGTGATGCATCCCACCACCGCTGTATCATCTGCAAACTTTACAATGTGACAGCCTGGATGGGTAGCTGCACAATCATATGTGAGCAGAGTAAACAG
>NC_056503.1:20556474-20565566 GCF_014905685.2 Nematolebias whitei
ATTACTGTTTTTCTTTTACATTTTATTGTTGGATGTAACTGGGACCCTGTGTACATAATTTCGCTCCACCACATGTACCACATGAGGTGCGAATGACAATAAAGAAACTCTGACTCTGACTTGCAATATTCTAAACAATGTTTCTAAACTCTAAACACTAAAAGAGCACAGAATGTCATGATTTCCCTCTCTCTGCCTCCGCATCTCAGCCACTTGCGAGCGCTCTTGGCCACGCCCACTTCTCTGCTCTGCACACAGATCAGCCAATCCGCTGTTTAACTGCAGGAGGAAGTTGATCCTGCAGAATGAAGCTTTGTCTGCAGTTCTGGACTGCACAAATGTGCAGCAGATGCTAAATAATTTAAAATAATTCATTTAAAATAAAAATTACACGCTGATCGTGCGGCTCATCCATCAATCATCCAATTGTGTGTCACGTCCAATCTTATTTTGAAAAACTGATGAGCAAATCTGCGACAAACGAACCGCAAGTAGCGAGGAACTACTGTACTTTTAAACAACATAACTAGGAAATGTAGTTTTCTCAAATGATATGGGTCAGTTTACAAATAAATATGGTAGTAGCCATTTTGGATTTTGAACTGGCAACCCTTTTTGAAAGGAACCTTCTTACACCTACATGCAGCCTCACACCTACATGGAAGTCGATACCCGACTTATTTTTCAACATATCGTGCTCACAACACACACGGATGGACAGAGGGTAATTCCAGTTCCCGTTTTGCTCCCCGACAGGGAACAAATTGTTTTAAACTCGAGATCGTTAAATATCATCACACCCGATCATTTAAAGGATCTTGTTGCATCAGAAGTGTGCAGTTGTAGAAATAAAAGGTTCAGATGTTGAATTCTCAGAGTCTTCCTGAATATGTTGAGAAGAAAAAAAAAACACATTAGGAAGGACAATTAAATTGTTTAATTTTATTACAAATGTACAGCTTACGAGTTTCCATTACAACTGACCTTTTTGTGTTAAGTCATTTTGTTTCTACTTTGTACAGTTTATTATTTTCTGTTAAAAGACAATCCTCCCATCAGCCATCTCTGAGCGCAGAGCTGTGAAGGAACATGAGGCCACGGTGCTCCGCTGCAAAGAAAAAGTGTGGGGTTTTGGCTGCAGTGTCTGCGTTTGTGCACGGATTGGTCCAAATCATGGTTCTGGGTGTGTCCGGTGTTAGCATAACATCCTGAATTATGTACACAGTAGTATAGAAAGTGACGAAAGTTGACGGAAGCATTTAACATTCACACTAGAGGCACCCTTCGTAGTGTCGATCCAGGGAAGGACCCTGGTCCTGCCGTTTGGACATGACTGGAGCGCCGAGCCCAGAGGTGCGCTCCAGAACTTTCAGCCCGTCCTGAACAGAACCTAACGTACTTGAACTAAGACTTCAGGGAGTGTGCGGTACATGACGTAGATCCTACTTCAACCAGCTGGTGTTTGGAAATAGTGCAACTAAGACCACGCTGTTCGCTACAAGCTCCGTCTGTGGTTCACTTCCTGTAGGTGGAGAATACGCAGTCTGAGTCCAGAGGAGGGCATCACCACGACACAACCCTAAAAACTAAAGTACACCAGGTGAGCCGACAACCCAACATGTAGCTTAATAGAAAATACAGCATGAAAATAGAGATCTATATATATGGCTCTAGTCTAAAACACGGGCTTTTATGATTGGAGGAGCACGTTCCTCTACCTGCTCCTCGTTAGTGTCCATCAAATTTATTATAGATCAGCCAAACGAGATGACGGCGACGATGTGCAAAGGCATTCAGGATCAAACAATCTGATGAGCTCAACGCAAAGTTACACTTTTACAATTCAACTGAGCGACTGAAGAACAGAAACAAAAGGTGACCCAGACATGCTGAGCAGTGCAGTTTGATCACATCCTCCGGAGGAACACGCTCACCTGAACACGCTGATGAAACAGGAGCAGCTCAGAGGAAACACTGACGTAGAGGAGCAGGGTTCGCCTGCAACGAGCATCCTCGCACACACGACCTTATTGTTCAGTAGGAGAAGTACTGCCTTGATTTTGGAGAGAAAAATTAAAAACACTAAAACATTTGTTCCCAAAGCCGTTTCCTGTCGGCAGAATTCAGAGACAAGAGCGAGGAGTTGCACCTGCAGCTCAGCAGAGAACCGCTCACGTGTCCGATTGTGCTCGCCAGACAGTTCTAAAACAATTACAATTTAAATTAAATCAAGTACATGCATGTTTTCTCCCAGAAGAAATAATGCTTTCCAGCTTTCCACAGGTCGACTTAAGGCGTAGCTGCAACATCCAGCGTTTCATCGTTTCGTAACACGCATGCAAACAAATGCCTAATACTGCCGTCACGCCCGGCCCAGTTACAGATTCTGAGATGACTCCACTGTCTTAAATGAGGCAGAAATATATATATATATATATATATATATATATATAAAAGAACATAAACACAAAAAGACAGATGAGAATACACGAAAATCGCATTTTGACCCGCAGATGGGCCTCCGCTCTTCCAGAGAATGAAGCGTCTCCCAACACGCGCTCTGCTTTGGCAACTTGGCTGCAAGAAAGAAGAGGAAGGAAACTAAACGCTCACGTGAGAAATGCCCGGGACCGTTTCACAGGGTTCTGCTGGACGAGCGCGCACGTGCGAGCGCGCACGTACGTCCCAGCGGGCGTCTCCGCTCCGTTACGATAAAACAAACATGTAAAGAGTTAAATGAAAAGGACAGGCAGTAAGATCATTAGAACAACTGAATGAATGAACAGGATGATAAACGATGACAATAAAGCACAATTATTCCAGTGTACGTGTTTTTAAAGTCAGTAAATAAAGTTAAACTCATTGTTGTCCTCAGAGATGCAGATCAAACTGATCTGCAGTAAAAACTAAAAAAACAAACATGCCGGATCATGCTGTACCACCGACAACAGGGGGGGCCTTAAAGCTGAAGCCCCTCCTCTGTGACGGCCTTGGCGGGGTGTGGTTGAGTGTGGGGGGGGTCCTGCTCTGCACAGCGAGCTCATCCTGGCCGGGACATGTCGAGGACGGAGGGGACAGTGTTTCAGGCTGAAGAAGAGCAGGAGCATCCTGACCCTCAGGATGGCGGATTTTTGGGGGAGGGGGGTCCAAGGCATCCACTTGCTTGGGGAGGGGAGAGGAGGCATGGGACAGGAGTGAAATAAATAAAACTCTGTAACATTTCATGATCCGGCTCCTCGTATGTCTCCATCAGGTTCAGCAGTAAATCTAACATGTCCTTCCACACTCAAGCATGTCCACTTCCAGCTGTCCCCAACGTCCCCCACCCCTGTCCCTCAAAGCCCCCCCCCCGATCCTTTCCTCCTGTGTGCGTCCGGTCACTGTTTTTTCTCGCGGGTAGTGATGGTGACCAGCTGCTTGGCTGCCTTGGCGATGTCGTAGGCGCACTGGATGACCTGCTGGGTGAGCAGCTGGTAGTCCACGGCGGGGGCCCCGGGCTCCGAGGGCACCGCCTTACGACACTCCACCTGCAGCCTGGAAGCGCTGGAGGCCAGGAGGCGGAGAGAGCAGTGGACAGCGTCCAGAGCCGGCCTCTGCAGACAGATGGAGCACACCGTGACTGAGGACAGGAAGACGAATAAAAATTTTTTAAAAAACAGACGTGAGGAGAAACTTACTCTGGGGAAGAGAGACGCCATCTCAGAGACCGCCGAGTGGATCTTCTCAGAACACGGAACAAAGCTGGAGAACCACAGAACAGGAAGCTTCATGTATTCTGTGTGACGCAGCAGGACTGGCAGAAAGATAAACTAAAGGCCTAGCATTACAAACATATCGCCCGCAGCCTTTTATAACAGACGTACAAACTAAAGGGGGCGGAGCTAAAGCTGGTAAAGGACTAACTTCCTGTACCTGTCGTGTTTGAACTCCTGCGCAGCCCGGAGCAGCTCCTGAATGTTCTTTGTCACCTGCTCCGTCTTCAGGATGACATCCTCCGTGCAGGGCAGGGTGGGGTCCGGCTCCACCGCCTCCCCACCTCCTCCTTCCTCAGACTCACCCCGACCTTCCTCCTCACTGCTGCGTCCGATACTAAAACGTATATATACACATACCGTACATTTACCACACAACTAGATGACAACACTTCAACTAGAAAGTTCCTTGAGCCAACTTTGACAGGGACTGCCACGTTGCGGTCGTTTTTAAATTGTTATTTTACAGTAAAATGAGTTGGGGTTCACTCTCAGCTACCACTGCACCAAATGTCAGCTCAATACGGCAACAAGTCAGTGTGTTGGAGTCAGTTTGTCTTTTAAGCTTTGGTGGCCATCTTGGATTTTTTATTTGAATTCAGTATTTATTGTGCATTGATATCAGTTACCACCACACCAAACTTCAGCTAAATATCTAAAAAAAAAGCTGTTATTGTATTTTTTCCTTTTTTAGCTAAGGCGGCCATCTTGGATATTGAATTTGCACCAGGAAAGTACAATAACTGGCTCTCAGCTATGACCATACTAAATTTCAGCTCAATATCTCAAAGAATGATGGAGTTATAGTAAATTCTGTGTTTGCAGAGGTACCTGTGGCAGCCATCTTGAATCAAAAATTAAACATTCCACAACATGAAGAGTAAGACTCTATTCAGGTGAAGAAATAAAAACGTGTTTTAACGATTCTAACCTTTGAGACGGATCATACAACTGAGTGTTATCATAGTCGCTGTCCGTGCCGCTGCCGTGCTTTTCCGATTTAGAAACCTGGAGACAAAAACAAAACAAAAAACAACTTTACATAAAATAATATTTGGATTGTTCTTCTAGAAAGGTCATTTGAACAAATCATTAAAGAAGACTTTAACGCTACGTTGTGCTGCATTCACTGTACCTCAGGCGTGGGAAATTTAGGTAAATGGCACTAATAAAGGTTTGCTGAGTTCTAGTGTGTTCTAGTTTCTAAAGTTTTTCCACCGTCCCTGTGAAATGTAACAATTGACTCAACTAAAATATTCTGTTGTGGTGTCAAATATGTAAAATAAAAAGTCATATGCTGTTTGCATGTGTGCACCTCCTGAAAACTATTTGTTGAATCTTCTGATTGATTTTCTGCCTCTGTTGTCCCGTCACAGTGAAGAAATTAGAAATACCGTCCATCCGTCCATGTTGAGAACATGATAACTTGAAAAACAAGTGAGTTTAGAACATTGCAAGAGTGTGGGAAGGGTTTATAAAGCCTTAAAATATAAATATAGTGTTGGCCCTGTAAATTCTATGCTCTTCCCCCTCCCACCAAGAAAGTCTGCAGCCCTATCCGAGGGACTTGGCTGAATTGTGTCATCATTTCAGGACTCTTGGATTCTCTCTGGCGCTGTCCTAGGTCGACGTCGGCACCCCTCGAGAGTGTTTATGGATCTTACCAGAGGGAACTGACTGATTATACCATTCTTATCAGAACTCCTACACTCCTCTGGAGTGTCCCTGACACGATCACCACTCTTGTCATCTCCCTGTCACTATGTGCCTATGTGTAGGATGTTTTTTCAATATCAGGCTCTCTCTCCTCGGCCAAGGAGTGAGAGTTTGATAGGATTTTTTTTGGCCTCCAAATCTTATACTTGTCACTTTCATTACTTTTTGTCTGTCTAAACAGGTCTCACTTGTAAATGAGTCTTTGAGGCTCAATGTGACGTATCTGTGTAAATAAAGGTTGAATGAATGAATGTGTTTACAGAAATACAGACAGCATCTCCATCTTCTATGCAAGCTGAGGAGCTTTAACACAAACAAACACTCTGCAGGTGGTGTACAGCTCACTGGGTGAAAGTGCTGTTTCCTTTAATAACATCTCATGGTATGGGAACCTCCTAGCCAGAGGCAGGAACAAGTTGTCCCAAGTGGACAAACTAGGCAGTAAAATAAGTGGTCATCAACAAAAGAAACTTACAGACCTGTACAGTCAAGTTCTGGAAAAAAGGCAATACAGGTTTACAATGACCCAACTCATCCACTGCGACCATTAATCAAGCTGCTGCCATCTGGCAGAAGACTGGTGGTTCTACTAACAGAGTGACAAAAGTACAAAATGTCTTAAAAGAGTGTCTGTAACATGACAAACCATTGTCTGCTGGGATGTTTTAATGTTTTAAATGTATCATATATTTTAGAATGTTTTTATTGGGTTAGCAAAGCTTTTGAAAAGTTTTGTGGAATTTGTAATTTGTTTTGTGTTGTATGTATGAGCCAGATGTCAAAGACAAGCCTCCATTTCATGGACTGTTATAGACAATAAGGTTATACTGAATTAATGGATCAGGGACAAATGCTGCTCTGTGAAATATAATGAAACTTTTCAGCCTGAATGTACTGATTTATGATAAAGAAGTAGCTCTTTGTTGTAATCACAACTAAATGAGCTTTTCTAAATCAAATGCATCTTTAACCTCTATCTGCAGAAAATCTCCAGATGAGATGAATGACCATTTGGAGAAAATTGCTGTTGTTATATTTGGATAACTTATTTTGAACAAGCAGTCCACTGATGTCCCCATCGTTAAGGGACAGACTAGTGAATGTTTGTAGTTTTGGAGATGAGTGTTTTTCTGTACTGGAATGGAACAGGGAATGCAAGTAAACTTTAATGGTTTTGGTGCAACATATTTAAGTGGGTTGGAGTTACATTGCGGAGAAGAACAGAGGGAAGTTTTAGTTTTTAATAAGAGGTAGCACAGAGTGATGGATCCTGGCAAAAGAAGGGAGAAATTTTATCCACCACCAGGCCTAAGGGTGGAGTCAGGGGGTAGCCAATGGTAGACTTGGCCATCATAGATTCATCTCTGGCCACCCCAAGAGTGCTTGTTGGAGATGACATCATGAGTATTGTGGGAAACCTCAAAAGTCTTAAATGTCAGACAAACAATACGCAAGACGTCATGAACAGTGGCCACCTCCAGTGCTTTTGTCCATGTCAACATGAGCGAAAACATCTCTGGGGCCAAAGTTGACTTGGAATGTATCCAATGATACATTAATGCACAGCTCAAGCACTGGCTACAATGCAGAGGACTAGCCATGTCTGGCAACTGCACTGAATGGATAAAAAAAAAAAACGTGGAGATCCCGGCCTTTTCAGTGCTGATTCAGCTATTTTTATCAGCCTCTGGTCCCTCCAACAAAGTGTTTCGAACAAAAGTCCCGTTTAAAAACTCACTACTATTCAGTAGCTTTCAACACCAGATGATCTGTGTTTTGATCCTGTATGCTCCACACTGGTTTGTCGTCATTATCTGCATCGTTTTTATGTCTAAATTCTGATTTACCTCATTTTGTATTTTGCTTTGTGTGTTACCTGTTGTTTTGTCTGTACAGCACTTTGGTTGGCCTTGTCGCTGTTTTAAGTGCTCTATAAATAAAGTGGTATGGTATGGTAAATGTAAATGTTCTTGTTTACATTTGTCTGGTCAAAGCCAACTCAGCCATAGAGTCTAATGCAATGATCACTTTTCTCTCCCCGAGCATTCGGCTTTGGAAACAGCTTGAACCACCATATAACTTGCACGGGGCTGGACAGCATATCAGCCGTCACTATTCTCATGTAAATCCTGTAGCAACAATGCTTCTTGGACACCATCTTTTTGCTGTTTTTTATTGGCGCAAACTAAACTACAACACTAATTTTATGTACTCGAAGGTTCGCTTGCTTGAGATCCAGATACTTGATGATGCAACACATTGTGGAGAATCTTCGACCAGCACTATTATGTGAGGAAACTACTCTTAAGCAGTATAAAAAATAAAAAGCATAGTTTTCTCAATGATAAGGGTGCTCAGGTTACACACACACACACACACAATGGTGGCCATTTTGGATTTTGACTTGGCAACCCTATAGTGGCATACCACTGGTTGGCCATGTCGCTGTTTTAAGTGCTCTTTAAATAAAATGGTATGGTACCACATGAAGCCACATACCAAAATGGAAGTTGGTACGTTGCTTATTTTTCAAGTTATCATGCAACACTGACAGATGAACAGTATTAATTCTCCCTCTTCGCTCCATGACAGTAGACAAAAAGAAAAACTTTTTTAAAAATTGCCCATTTTCTTGAAAAATAAGTTTTTATTCTCAATATTAAATCAAGATAAATCACTCATTTCAAGATAATGGGTATCATAACCTTGAGATAATGAGGTTATAATAATGAGCTAAACTCTTTTTCATAAAATGAGCAAAGTTATCTCGAGAGAATGTCATGAAAGTTGGTTTTTAATCATGTCCCCCTACCCCTCGTCTAAGAAAAAGCCTGCTGTGTTTCAGTAAACTCCTCGATTGAACTGAACATCAGGTGTAGAACAAAGCAGTATGGGCTCACCTTATATCTGCTCATTTCTGTAGACCCAGAGACATGATGGCCTCCATACTGTAATGGACCCACAGACCCACCCTTTCTCACCTGAGAGCAACACGTTGGGGAGAGAAATGGCAGAAAGAAATATTAACAACAGCAAAAAGACGTTAACCCAACATGCCATCATGACTACAGTGTGCACTGCTTTGGCTCTTAGTTAAAATCTAAAAACAGTGTTGGCTTCACTAAAACCCCGCTGCATTAAAAACACTAGTGACAGGAAAAAGCATCAACTTCCACAAACAGAACGTATCAAACATGGGTGACATGGAGAAGATCCTGGGCTGAAGATGAAACGGCAGATGAAGCAACGATAGACATCCAGAGGATGTGCAGCCAGCAAAGAGCAGACAGAAAGAGACAGACAGGTCAGTACTGGTGGAAAGACTGAAGGTCTTCATGAGACTGAGGCAGCAGCGTGTGGTTCTGCTCAACGGGTCACCTGTTTGTCTGCAGGACCAGAAACACTTTGATATGCTGTTGGTGAGACAAATGTGGTGAACTGCACATGCACTCTGTGTGTTGGAGAGAGGACTTCAGAGGAGCCCCCGTGGAGCTCCCAGAGTGTTGACAGGATGCAGAACAGAGCGTCAGAGGCCAGGCAGAGAGGAACATTCTCTGTTCTCCATCCTTCTCCTTCAGATCCTCCTCGTGCACGGTTAAAACTTCAGTTGATGAGAGCCGTGCA
>NC_056503.1:20565666-20572175 GCF_014905685.2 Nematolebias whitei
TTATTTTTAACAAAAAAACGAAGTCCAGATGACATGATTCAACCTTTTTTGTTGTTATATACCTGGATGACTGAGAAAACAAACTTTGTGTTTTTGAAACCATTAGTGAAAAGGCCAGACTTCAGGGGTATCTGAGGCAGGCTTGAAACACAAGAGTCAGGGTGGCTTCTGGGTAATACCAGATGGCTAGGCCTCAGACTGACGAAGCCTCTTGGATGAGGGGCGAAACGTTTATTTTTAACAAAAAAAACGAAGTCCAGATGACATGATTCAACCTTTTTTGTTGTTTCAGTTTACATTAATTTGGGGTTAAATAGAGACATATTTTTCCTCTCAAAGAGAGGTGGTGCCCACAGAACGAGGTTATTTGCATAATAAATGCATATCTTATGAGCTTAACTCATAAACTGATAATCAACAATATAAATCCAGCCCATATCCCCCAACATTGCTGTAAATTGTACCAAAAAGGAAAAATAAAAACTAGTTTGGACAGTTTTACTTTGATGCCATTATTAGTCATTTAGTGTATATAATGCTGATTTTTATAAAAGGTGCAAGTTTGTTTCAGATATTTAATAACTCCTCAGTAAGATGTGGCAACAAAAACACAAATGAATTGTGGGTAACAAACAAACACCAGCTGATGATGATGACTCACAGAAAAGCAACACTAAACAACTGATAAGCATTATACACTCTTTTTTTTAAAGACTGCCAAAGATTAGTTTTTGTAAAACCCCCCACCACACACACACACACATACACACACACACAAGCAGCAACCATTACAGTGTTTAGCTAACACTGAACAGCTGTCATCTGAATAAATCGTCTAGTAAAGTCGACCTAATGGCAGTCTTGGAATGAAGACTAAAGTCGTTTACTAACATTTATTGACTTTAAGAGTCAGTAAAGTAGTTGATGTGCAGTGCGGTTTGTCCCATTCGGGTTCCTGTAGCTGCTGTAGTTTTATATTCTGAACTATTTTGTCCTTCAGCTGCCTGGCTGGTCCTTGGCTCTTTCTGTCATACCTCCTTCTGAAGCCTCCGGAGCTCCTCACTCAGATTGTTGTTGACCTTCAGCAGCTGCTGCACCTTGGCTTCTGAGGAGGCCAGGGCCTTCTTCACCTCCAGGTACTCCTGCAGGGTGATGGGACCGTCCGACAAGTCCGACGAGTCCATGCTCTGATGTGGTCGGGATGAATGAAGGTGGACACGTGGGTAGAAAACAAATCATCAGCATCAGAGGGACTTGATCTAGTGTTTGTGAGTAAATCTATCACTGGATTAAAACGTGGGAGCATGTTCGTTGGCTCGTCTTGTGTGCAAATGATGCTTGCAGCTGGGAGAGGGAGCGCTACGTTACACTCAGTTAAACAGTAGAGCCTCAGTTCTGCCCTCAGTACACCCCCCCCCACTACCACCACCACTTCCTGTGACCCTGAAGCATGCTCAGATTCAGCCTCTACTACTCCCTGCAGCTAAACCAATAACAACACCTTAACACCACTATTCTGGGCTCTTTTACTCCTTCACCGTAGCATTTTGAACGACACAAAACCATTTAAAATATTCATGTGATCCTGTGAGTTATTCTAATTATTAACCACCCATCGTCTGTCCTTGTATCATTCTCTGACTCTTCTGCTCTAAAACTCTGGCTGGATGTTTGAACAATGCAAACGGGCCCAGAATAGATGATGATGTCAACCAGCAGCTATGTGCCAGACCCAGATGTGGCTGTTTCGCTCAAAGCATGTCGGGAGAGGCCACCATGTGAGCAGACAGCAGGAAAAACTGGTTCAAACTCTCTTCTAATAAACTCGGAGTGTAAACGGCTCGCTGGCTAACATTTATGAACAGCTCACTTGAATGCATGTGCAGCAGCTTGAACCAAAACGAGCATTTGGGCGCACATGTGACTTTGTAAAGCGCAATTACCTTTGCACGGTTGCTGCGCTGCGTATTGTTGTTGTTCTGGGTGGTCAGCTCGCTGTCCGTGTCTTCATCAGAAGCTACGGTGTCGTAGTCGTGCATGTCATCGTCAATGCCCAGGTCCAACGGCTCTGACAGAGGAAAAAAAATGTTACGTTGTTAATTACAGCTAAATCAAGGCTTGTTCACAGTTTCTGCCTCTCCTGAAGACGGTAACTGTTAATTTTATTGAGCTTAATTACAGAAATTGTTAAAACGAATAAACACCTGATCTGGTGCAGATTTTATAATACAAAATATGTCCATATATATATATATATATATATATATATATATATATATATATATATATACACACACACACATATATTATTATACACGTATTAACACGCATTTGTTAGGTGGTTACCTTACTGTTTGAAATGGATATATGTTTTTATCTTAGCCACAATGGAATGTAATTGTCTGTGTCTTAGTGTGTTTGTCTGTCTGTTAGCAAAACAGATCATCCTTGAGTAAACATTTTAATAAAATTCTCCTAAAGTAATCACCGGGTGCACTTTTATAGCCAATCAACTTTTGGAGTCAACTTGATTCAAGATGGCTGCCACAGCTAATCCACAAAAAATGAACTCATAAGCCTTCTCAAGAACTTTCTGAGCAGGAGGTGGGAGTCATTTCCAACATCAACAGATATCCTGTGTGGTGGAAATGTTGGTGAACGCAGTCTGTTTAAACTCTCATCACTGATGAAAACGTCTCACAGCATCATGAAGAGTGATGATGTCATCAGCAGCAGCTGTCAATCAAGTTGTAGAAGGAGAACGAGACACAGGTACAGTAAAAAATATTAAAGTATTGATTGGTTTGTTGCAGGACGTCACTTTCAGCTGATTGTGGTCAATAAACAGTTTGTACATTTGACCATCAGCTGATGTTCTGCAGCCTGAGCTGAAAACTGAAGGAAACGACATTCCTCAGGAAGTTTGTAAAGATGAACTCTGTTCTGCACGTGTTTCACATTCATCTACTTTTTATTATTTGTTGAACTTTCTCTACTTGGATAATGTTTGCTCTTCTTGTAATGTTCAGTTTTTCCTCTTTATAGTTCAGAACTGTGAGCCCAGCTGTTATTATTATTTATTAACCTTTATTTAACCAGGCAAATCCCACTGAGATTACAGAGCTCTTTTGCAAGGGATGGATGCCTGAAGTCAGCCTAACATGCACGTTTTTGTTGGTTCTGTTGCTTCAGACGTGTCAAACTGAAGGCCCACAGGCCAAATCTGGCCCTTGTCAACATTTAGTTGCACCCTACGAAAAATGTTTTAAATCTAGCTCTCAGATTGAATTACCATAATTGCCAGTTTATAGAACACACCTGACTATAAGCCGTGCATACTAAATTGAAAATAAAACTATTCTTTTAACATAAAAAAAATGTGCTGGTGTGTAAGCCATGGGTTTCCACATTTTAATATCTGCTATTTTATATATATATATATATATATATATTATTATATGCTGCTTATTTCTGTATTCTGTGCTGTGGGGGTGTGTGCATGTGCACACTGGGATGGAAGAGGATTTCACAGCGCCGTTATTAGGAAGTAGTTGGAGTTTATTAGGTATACAATTAGTTATATAAGTTTATCAATCTTCTGTTTTTTCTTGGTGAGGCCCTTTACATTTGTATTCGACTCAACAAATTCATTGTTCTATAAATGTTTTATAACATTTTATCTGGTATAGTTCATTTTGTTTATAGAGTAGTGACTTGTTACTCAGGTTGATGAAGGAAACTTTTGTTTAAAATAAAATTTGCTTTGCTAACGCTAACCGCTAAACAGACTTTAAAAATTTGCAAAAGCTAACACTAAAGCGCTAACGTTGATCAAACTGCTGTCCCTGACACTGTAAGACTGTCTGTAATGTGACAACGTAAGTGAACACAACTCAAAACAGTTCATAAATCACAAGTAAAGCATCCCAGAGTCAGAGTCAGAGAGATTTATGTCACACACCACATGTGGTACATGTGGTGGAATGAGATCATGTACAAAGGGTCCCAGTTACATCCCACAATAAAATGTAAAATTAAAACCGCAATAAAATCTAAGATATGAGCTAAGAAAAACATTAACTAAATATATACTAAGCACTGGTGAGGTGAGCTTCCAGCAATTAATCTGGTCCATCAGAACCAAGGAGATGGAGCAGAACTCTGCTGTGCTGAAGGAAAGTGATGCATTCAATGTATGTCAGACGTCTCCCTCGTAACATTTACGATCATAAATTAACTCACTTTGGTGATCCTCTTTGTTGTTAACTACTTTTATAAATTTACTACAAAGTTGCTGTATGTCGTCATCATCAATATTATCTCAGTAATAAATCTGTTTGTATTAATGTGTGAAGAAAAGTGTGAGTCGCGTCCCAGAGACAGTGAGAGCATTGCAAAGCATGCTGGGTAGGAATTATGTTTACAATGTTTTTGAGTGTGAAAATTATTGTTTTTAAGTTATTTTCCTGTTCTGGTTTGGCATTTATGTTAAAGTCTCTGACTGTAAACTGACACCAGGAGTCAGAGACTGTTTGAGGTAGATATGAGGAGGACAAAAGTGCTGTGAGGATGGTGACATCACCAGGTGGCGCTTACCTTTCCTTAGTTTTACATTGCATAGCATCACTCTGTGCAAATTATTCTCCTGTACGCTTTCAGTGTTCAGAACAGTCTTAAAAAAATGAGCGGACTTGAATTTGTTGAACTTCACTTTAGCAGAAGCTAATTCTGCTAAAGGTTTTCAAAGATAGTGAAAAAGCTAATCTGTTAACTGGAAAGTTAGTTCTGCTATTAGCAGAGTAGTGGAGCCGTGCCCGCCACTGGAAATATGGGTGATGCCGTTTTCAAGTATGATCTCTGATAAAGTTCAGAATATACTGATTTCAAGTTGTTGTATTAATCCTGAGTTTAGTAAAATGCTCATCAAATGGATGGAAAATGCATAGTTTTGTGTAGATTTTTTAGATAGTAAATTTTTTTTATTGGGGGGGGGGACACTTGTGTAGGCAGTAAAATCACTGCCCGCCACCTGTTCCTGAGAAGGCAGCATATCTAACACATACTTCAAGCACCAACAGAAAAGGTGAAATTTCTGTTTAAAACTTGGATCTCCAAAGGAAAAGAAATGGCTTTTTTTTTTTTAGAAGAAATGACAGATTAAAAAAAATTAAAAAGTCTAGTCAAGTCACTCTGCAGGTCTTGGTGCTCAGAACTGATTTTTTGTGCAATCGTTCACATTCTCATTAAAACGTGACCTCCATCTTTTTAAACCGTTACAGTTCTGAGGAAGAAAACATGACGTCACATGCAGCACGCTGACTTTAAGGAGGTAAATATAGATACTACACGTTAGCATGTGTGATTTTTAAGTTGTTGTGAAATCAGAAACAGAAGAACTATCATCATGCCTGATCGTTTGGTCCAGTGTTTAGATTTAATTTGGCATCTTGGCGTCTCCTCCAGCTCAGCAATGAATGTTTGGAATGAAAGTAACAAACTGAAGGTAAAAACCAACACAAGGATCAGTCCAATCACATTAGTAGAGCTGATAAATCCAGTTCACTTTATGGAGTCGGGCTAATCTGAATCACTTACTATAGCAACATGATTCACTTGAGTCATTCACGCTGCGCAACCCTGCATCACCATTAAAACAAACTGTGTTAAGTCTTTACACGACTCACTTCAGTCCACAGCATTTCTGGTTGTTCATTCAAGCTTTCTTTATACAGGTTAGTCTCATTGAGCCTCAAGGACTCATTTACAAGAGAGACCTGAATAAATATTCAACTCGGAGCAGTGACCCGACTCGTCTAAATCAACAGCACATCTGATCAGTTATCTACTGTACCCAGTGCAGCAAGCCGACTCGTTTGTGTCTGCAGCATTTCCTGTGATTCTGCTGGAGTTATCTCTTTTTTGTGTGTTTGCTATATCGCAGACTTGTATCTAGGCCTGTCACAATAACCAAATCAATTAATCACATGATAAATGAAAATTATCAACCTCATTTCATTTATCGGCTTTATTGTTTCTTTGTGTCTCTTTCTAATGAAGACACTGGATGACAAAAGGCTCAACTCCGATGCTCTTCACTGACCCCTCCCTTTCTCTTTAAAATCCATTTTAACGATCCAAAGCTAACAGGCCGACCTTGGTGAAAAACGTCCATCTTGTCAAGTAGTTTCAAAATTCACGATTGAAACCCGTGCCTTTGAGTAAAAAGTTGTTTTTCTCTACAAAAAGCAGCTGAGAACTTGTTTACTGATTTTTTATTAAAAGCTTTATATGAAAAATGCTATGCTAAAGAGCTCAAACCACACCAAGCAGCTGCCATTTTGAGAACCGAAAAACAGGAAGGAGAGACAGCCCATGTCACGTCAAGTGGCCTCCCTACCATTTTTCTTAAAGAGACATGCTGCCCGCTCCCTCACTAAAGCAACTGGCCCAGACAACATCCCTGGAAAAGTGTTGAAGGAATGTGCTGATCAGCTCTGTGAGGTGCTGGC
>NC_056503.1:20572275-20584015 GCF_014905685.2 Nematolebias whitei
GTACCACATGAGGTGCGAATGACAATAAAGAAACTCTGACTCTGACTCTGACTATCCGTCCGTCGGTTCAAACTGTCTTATACTGCCATCCGGTGGTCAAAAAAGGTAATACATGCAAAACAAATTAAACATTTCTTTTTAAATTTGACAATTATTAATTATTGTCAAATTTCAAACAATATTATCGTTTATCGCAATAATTTCTTAGACAATTAATCGCCCAGCATAATTAATTATCGTGACAGGCCTACTTGTATCTGTATTCTGCTGGAGGACATGGAGGTTAATTTAGACCTCAAACTCATGGGTCCTGATTCAGTGTGAGGATTTGGATCAGGAACCAGCCAGCTCTTCATGTTAGTATCGATAAAGTCCGACCCAATCGTTAGTATCATATGTTGCTGTAGATTCTATCATCCAGGACACGGCATATTAAAAAGCATAAAAAGACGAAGTAACTGGACGTTTGTTCTGTTGCTGAAGATGTGCAGAGTTTTGACATTTTAACTGCACAAGGTTAAAATTGTTAGTGTTTAGATGGATCCACATCCTCCTCCCTCACTGACATAAAAGTCTGATGAAATGCGTCATGAACAGTTCAGACTGCAGTCACCTTGAAAAACATCTGATACAGTACCACAAGTGAAAACATTCAGATTAGTGCCACATTTTCCTGCAGTGTGAACTTAACCCGAGCCTTTAAAGAAAAGATGGATTTGTAAGCACTCCTAGTGTGCACTCCTTTCTCCCAGTCTCACCTGTGGGGCTGCTGAGACCTTTCCCTTGCTGCCTCCTCTTGGCGTCACTCAGGATGTCGATGATGAGCGTAGCAAACTCACGGGCGTTGAAACGGGCCAGCTTCTGACGACCCTGAGAGGAGAATGAGTCTGAGCTGAGTCATTTTTAAACACAGGCGCTCTGCGTGGCTGCCTAAAATTCACCCAGTATCAAAAGTCCTCTTTGTGAGCTACATGGACCACAGACTGAGCATAGCTCTGTGCCTGTGGGACTCCTGAGGTCAGACACCATGTGCTGCGGAAAAACACAGTCATACTCACGACGCACAAACCCTAACAACTGTGCTCACAAAGACACACAAAACCGTGCAATTAGGCCTCTGCATGGAAGAACGGAGCGGTCAGTTTACAGAAATATGCTTGAGAGGATTAAAAATAGTTGAACTCTTCATCGTAACGCAGCATACGTGGCGATCTGACGCGTGTGCGCAGCATTTACCTGGTTTCGTGTAGCCGAGTATTCAGGGTTGACGGGGAGGAATGGGACAGCACTTCGCTCTGTGACCAGAGTGCTGTGGTTCTGTGTCGTCAACCACACTGAAGACACAAACACAGTTTATACAAGGGTAAGGGTGTGTGCGTCTTTAAGCAGCGAGGTCACTGTAGCCGGAGCATGTGCAGCCGCCCACGTCAAACTCAGTCCATCCACCCACACATGCACGAAGACATAAACAAAGTTCAGCAAGACCAGAATTAAACTCACAGAGCTCAGAGATGAGTGCGCACGTACCTCTTACCTGCTGTGAGCCTGTCAGGGCGTTTTATTTCTAACCGTTACTGAAGAAAAGGGGGAAGAGGAGAAAAAGCCGAGGAGGAGGAGAGAGAAGAATTTGAGAAGCACTCTCCTCCTCCTCTCTAGCCCCTTTTTTCTCTTCAATCCATCCTATGAGTTTGAACTTTATCGCTTGTTGCTACGTTGTTTTCTGGCCAAGTTTCATTTCAGAGTTAAAGAAGGCAAGGTGAGATCAACTTTTTACATCAGAGGACAAAAGGAGAAAGAGGACAAGGCTAACCTGCGTCGTTTTCTCTGCGATCCACCTCGTCGTAGACGTCCATCGCCAACTCCTCAAACAACCGGTTGTTGAGCTGCAACACACAGACCACAGACAAATCAGAAGCAAACACACACACAGCCGGAGGGATTAGAAGAGGCACCTGCAGTTACCAGGACACAGATTTACATTTGACATATTTCAAGTTTCAGGCACTTATTTCAGATTTCTTTCTTTGTGATGATTTTACAGACATGGATTTGTCTCTTTTGAGCTTGAAACATGGATCAGAAAAAAACTTTGCTTCAGTCACATCCAGAACTTTATATGGTTATATACGATTATAAAAGTTTATATAGGTGTTATATGCAGAACCTTTTCTTTCAGGCCCTGTTCAGACCTGACACTTTATATCTGTCTTGGGTGATTCGGCTGCAAGTGGACAGCTCTGATATGGAACGTTCACATCTGGCAGGACAATGTGTACAGATGTTTCTATAAAGATTACAACACTTTCAGACATCTGAGCTAGTGTTATTTTAACAAACCTGGGTCAGAATCACTTGAGTAACATTTTTGTTTTATTATCTCTTATTTAAGCTGCATTACGTGACAGAAGGAATATGGAAGAAATGCATATTATAATCAGTGATGATGTCACAGAGCTCAGTACCAGAGAAAAGACCTGTAAAATCTTCAGCTGTGAAACGGTGCACTGACAGTCCTCAGGTTTATTGTGAACATAACGCAGCGCAGACTTCCTGTGATTGACAGCACACAGCTTACAGTGACCACAGAGGGTCCAGTCAGCTCCAAAACGAGAGGTACACCCATGTGTCCCATCTCTGAGCGGTTTGAGTAGAGAACGTTTGTGGTGTTGGAGATGAGTGTTTTTCTGAACTGAAGCTGAACAGAGAATGAAGTAAACAATGTTTTTGGTGCAACATATTCAAGTGGGTAGGAGTTACACTGTGGAGGAGAACAGAGGGAGGTTTTTTCTTGTTGTTTGAGGCAGCACAGAGAGATGAATGCTGTAGAGTGGAGCAAGCAATTTTATCCACCACCTGGTGTAATGGAGGAGCCAGGGGGTGGCCAGTGGTGGCCTTGACCACCATAGATAAGAGTTGCATTCGGGCCCAAAAAATCTGATCTGACCTGGTCCCAGCCCATAGCCATCATTTCCGAACCCCACCCGACCAGTTAACAGTAATTACAGGTCCGAACCCGAAAAAAACAACAACACGTTTTTAATTAAGCTTCGACTGCTTATAATTATTAACAGTCGGCGGACGCGTGCGGCGGAGGGGGCAGAAGATCAGAGGTGAGGGGGTGTTTGTCCTTTCATGGCCGTCAAAGTGCATTCAATCCCAAAATTGGGATCTCACCTGTTTCAGTCGTCGGCCGCGTGCGTTTGCTGAGTGCAGCGGCAGAATGAACGTCCATTTGGGCGATGGATCGTGTCCAGGCAGTAAAGTCCCATCTGAAGTTTAACTGAACTTTATTTGACCTCTATCAAGGCCGGTCAGCTCGCGGTGAAATGGCCGCGTGCAGCTGGTGATTGTATGGCAAGCCATGTTTTCATATAATTGGATTGTTGCCAAAAGCCTGACACCGACCCGGCCCGCCCATCCAGCACATTATCATGGCCCGGCTGGCCCCAAATTTGGGTCAGGCTGGGCCGGGCTTCGGGCCCGGGCCACAAATGACAGCTCTACCATAGATTAATATTCAGCCACCCCAATCACTGGAGGCAACTACACTTTTAAGAAATATAAAAACTAGAAAGCATAGTTTCCTCAAATAATCGAGGTAGTCTGTTTCCATGTATATATGGTGGTGGCCATCTTGGATTTTGACGTGGCAACACAATTTTCAATAGTGACCTTTCTTACACCTAGATGCAGCCGCACACCAAATGGACGTCAGTATCTTTTAAAGTTCGTCTTAAAACTCATTTATTCTACTTGGCTTTTAACACCAGCGGGATCTAGTTTTTTAAATTTTGTATGCTTTTAAAATGTATGTTTTTAACATCAGCAGGATCTAGTTTTAAATTGTATGTTTTATGTTTTTAAACTGTTTTTATTTTCATTTTTATTATGTTGTGTTTTAATGTACAGCACTTTGTGTCAGCTATGGTTGTTTTAAGGTGCTTTATAAATAAAGTTGGTATGGTATGGTATGGTATCTCGTCTATTTTTTCAAGTTATCCAACTCACAAAACGCCCGGGCAGACAGACGGTACTTCCGATTCCTCCCTCTTCGCACCACGACAGGGGACAACCAACAAACTACCTGTGATGAGAAACTCACTCTGCAGCACCAAAGTCCATGCTCAATAATCCAGGTAATAAATCCAACAATGTTCAGTCAGGTCGTCTGGACGGTTTTGTTTTTGTGCTGAGACGTTTTGTCCGTCATCCAACGAATTTCTTCAGTTCAAGGAACCACTAAACAAAACTGATTCTCCACCAACAACCTACTAAAAAAAACAGTTAAGTTGGTGTTAAGATGGCCTCTGGAGATCACTCTGAAGTGTTTTCAAAATCCACTCTGATTGATTAAATCCTGACAAAATGAACATTTTTATAAAGTGGAATTCTAATAATAAACAATTAATTTAATGTTTTACCAGAGTAAAAAAAAGTGTTCTCTTCAGGATGGCTGTTAAATTATTTGTAATGAGCCGTCAGCTGAAGAAACTTGCATCCAGCTCATATCTGGGCTCATGTCAGTTCAGAGGGACTGACTGTGTTCAGGCTACTAAATAAAACAGGGTCCAGACCACTTCAGAAGGCTGACTGAAGGATTCACATTCATGACGGTCACACCTGCATTTAGCACCACCCAAGAACCGCAAAGAACCAAGTCTGAACAGGGTGTCAGCAGTACTACTTAAAATTTAACTCACTGCTTGGAGCTTCTTCTTGGCAGCTTTAGCCAGTTCAGAGAGGTCCAGACTGAAAAAAAAAACAACAGAAAGAAAAACTGATGAAATGATCATAAGTAGACAGAACACAGACAGAGGCTGAGGTCAGAAAACAGAAAATAATGATAAAAGCAAAAAACATGAAGGAAGTTTGTTAAAAACTGGGAAGAGGAAGGTTCACTGTGGATGGGGCAGCTTTAAAACTGATCGCTGGAGTTAACGTTTCAGCTCAGCCTTTTATTTAATAACTTTCTCCTCACCAGTCTCTGTACACTGATGCTGACAAATACTTTTCTTCTTACAACATAAACTTGAAAAAACTATTATTGTGGTAAAGTGTGGAAACATACAAAGAACTAGGGAAGCAGAAAGAGGAGGTGAAATGCAGGAACAAGGAGAGTAAAGATACCTCTGTGTCGGGCACTTAGGACGAGCTCTGGCTCCACCGAGCGCAGCCAAAGGGAGAGAACAGAAAACGAGTGAGAGTAGGAAGAAACAGACAGAAGGAGGTGGAGGAGACGCCACATGAAAACAGCTTTACTTGGTTTTATTTAAAAGCAAACTCGTCAGAACAGAGCAGGAGCCAAGTGGAGTTCAATAAAACTCAAACAGATGCTGACGTGTCTCATCTACAGCTTAAAAATTGTACATTTAGATTATTTAACGTAAAAAACTGAACTCCACAGAGACACCTAGTGGTCAGAACACTAAACTACGTCACTATCAATTCAATTCATACAGTGAAAATGAAGCAGAACAGAAGTTTAGCAGGTTAGGCAGCTCCAAATACACTACACACAGCACTCATAAGAATATCTTTACTTGAACTAAATGAAGGAGATCCATACCTGTCTGCCATTTGAGGAATGATGTAATGTCCATTTTTGTGATCTACAAGACAAGATGGGGACTCTAAAAATTGTTTAAAAGTTACAACAGTGTGTCACTGAGGTTTAAAGAACAGTACAGTCATCTTGAAGTGGGTTTCAGTGTAAAAGTTACAAGCAGTACGCTGATGGGACGAGGGATTTAAATAGTGAATGTGTGTGGTTTTCCAATTGAGTATTTTTTTGGGATGGAAATGAACAGGAAGTACAAGTAAACCTTAATGTTTTTGGTGCAAGAACAGTGGAGCCGGGGGGCAATGGTGGCCTTGGCCCCAGTACACTAATCTTTGACTACACCAATCATTTGAGAAAACTATAGTTTTCAGCAACATAAAAGTTAGAGAGCTGTTCGCCCCAGAATCAGAAGCAGCTTTATTATCACTCTACCAAGATACAGTGAGATTATGTTCGTACAGTCGTCCGAAAGATGGGCAGAGCGCACGTTGCTGCTGCTCCTGAGAGTATAGCCCCTTATCCTTTTTCAGAACTTTATTAGATAGAAAAAGGGAAAATGCCATGAGGATATGATAGTGGTATTACAAAAAAGATCTCTTCACATCTTGTCCTATATCAGGACACGACCTGAGACATTAAAAATCTCTACCAGCAAGCACATTTATAAACACATTACATATGCATTTGATGGCAAGACGATGAGATTTGTCCATGAAACACTTCCAGATAGACCATAGTCCTGATAAGATCTTAGTGTCAACCGGTACAACTCTGGTAAACCTTGACACAAGTTCTCGTTGGGGGGGGGGGGGGGGGGGTAGACATAGCTTTCCTTAGTTTACACGTATCCCAGGAGAAATGTGATAAGTCAGCCTGCTTCGAGGCCGATTCAGATAAGCCACTGTTGTTGATTTTTTTTCAGGCAGACTGTTTATTTTTTCTTGTCAGCCTTGAGTCCTGCTGGTACTTACGATATCCAAAATGACCAGATATGCTGGCGAGCCCCAGAAGTCACAGGTGGCCTGCGATTCTCACAAATCGTTTCCATCTTACGGCTTAGCTCGTAAATCAGCTGAATTTTGAGTCCTCAAAGCACGAACCAAACCTTCACATAGACTCGGCAGTCTTGTCATGGCCGAAACTGCTGCCGCCGCCGTCTTCCTCGATACCTGATAACATAGAAATCCGCTGATGCCAAAAAACAGAAACCCTGCTATCATGATTCCAATTTTATAAACATCTTTGGCGTCCTCCTGAGACAATACGGAAAGACACATCAGCTTCCAAACTCCCCATGGGTCCATGATGCATCCTGACACGTGCGTCTCAGCGGGGCATGAGGGTTCTCCAGGACCCTGTCGCTTTGTTGAAAAGATTTTATCAATAGTTTCAATCATAGTTTCAGAAGATGTGTAAAATAGGAGCTCCGATACACAAGACGGAGAACAAAAAAAGCAGGAGGAGGACAGGAGAGCAGGAAGAGGAGGAAAAAGCATCTGCCTGGCACGAGAGCGAGTGAGGAAAAAACGCATTGCAATGGTAAAATAAAGGCGACGTCTTTAGGTGTAAAATGTAATAAACATATTTTTTAAGTAATTAGTAGTTTTCCTGCCTCACAAACAACCATTTTTAACAGAATAAGTTTCTTTCAGCTGCTCCATTCTTCAGGGGTTGACACAGCAAATTCGCATGAAAATTTGCCAATTTGTTTTACACCGGATGCCCTTCCTGACACAACCTGGGCTCAAACCCACAACTTCAGGATTAAAAGACCACTGACAATGAACGCCAAGCTACCGCAGACTCTAACTGTTAAAAGAATAAAGAAATAAGACATTAAAGTCAATGTGTGCAAATCATCTGAGATCTTTACTTAATTATATTTTACACAGAAAGCCACTTCAAAATGTTCAAACGATGCAGGGCATTACATGTAATGTGTAGTCTGACTCGGATGTAGTTACCTGGACGCCGGCCACACAGGTAGAAGGCTAACCTGTCTGTCAGCTCATACTGACACTCCACCAGTCGCTCTGCTAGATCTATATGACCCGCCTGCCTGAAGAACAAACACATCCTTCAGGTTTTCAGCTCTACTGTTGCTGTTTCTTAACATTACTGGCCAATCTGAGATCAGACGTACCTCGCATTGTCCATCGGTGTCCGTCCATTGATGTCCGGCGCTCCAGGGTCAGCGCCATACACGACCAGTAGCTCAGCTTGCAGGATCTGGCCCGCCTTGGCCGCCACGTGGAGTGGTGTCGTGCCCTTCTCCTGAATCACGAGGAAGCATAAAAACATTCCCAACAACAGGCCTTGAATACAGAGAACTGAGGAGCTCTGTTCCTTGTTAGATGGAACGAGAAACTTTTTTTTTTCTGACCGGGTGAAAGAAGTTGGCCTGAGCACCGAGGGACAAGAGCCTAAGACACGTCTCCAAGCTGCCTGTCCGAACACTCGAATGAAGTTGCTAACAGAAAAAAAGCAGAAAGCACAAAGGGAATTAGGACAAACAGAAACAAACTTCACAGCATCAGCGAAGTCTGACAGACGATTATCGAAATATTCAAAACTCATTCTTCTAACATCTTACTTGTAAAATAAGCTCAGTGATATTTAAACGCCCTGATCTTTCTTAAAACAAATTACAGTTATAATAAAACAGGCCTAAAGTGCAGACTCAGCTTTACTTTCAGCAAGGAAATGAAATGGGACATCCTTAGCAAAGAAGTAGTAAACCAGAGATAATTAGAATGTCAGGGGTGGGAAAACAAACAGTTTGGTACTTTTTGAATAAACAAGTGGTACGCCCATGCCCCCCTGCACTGAGGGGTTTGAATAGTGACTGTCTGTAGTTTTTGCTGCAAGATATGCAAGTGGGTCAGAGTTACACCATGTAGAACAAAGGTAGGTCTTTTTTCTTTGCTGTCCCAGGCAGCGCAGAGTGACAGATCCTGACGAATGGAGGGAGCAATTTTATCCGCCAACAGATGAAATGGTGGAGCCAGGGGGTGGCCAAAGGTGGCCTTGGCCCCCATAGATCAATCTGCAGCCACCCCAGTCCTTTGAGGAAACAATATTTTTAACCAATATGAAAACTACTTTCCTCAACTGGTAGATGTGGTCATTTAATCTAGTTTGTTCCATTTGAGGCAGCTGGCTAAAGTGAAGCTGATTCTTTCTCAGCAGCATTTTGAAACAGTGGTTCACGTCTTTGTGACCACTCGGACTACTGTAACGCACTCTATACAGAAATCAGTGACTCGTGTATCCGTCAGCTTCAGAGGGTACAGAACGCTGCTGCACGTCTTTTAAACGAAAGTTTGACCACATTTCTCCTGTTTTAGCCTCCCTGCACTGGCTGCCTGTACATTTTAGGATTAATTTTTAAATTATTTTATTTGCTTTTAACCTCCTAGGACCTGGCATCCACATATGCACGAGTCCGAGTCTTAGGAGGTTAAAGCTCGTTATGGACTTGCCCCGCCCTATCTGTCCGACATGTGATCAGCTGCTCCCGAGTGTGACGAAGACGAGGCGTAAGTTCAGAGGAGACCGTGCTTTAGCTGTGGCAGCTCCTAAACTGTGGAACAACCTTCCCTTGAACATCAGACAGACCTCTTCCCTGTCCGTTTTTAAATCCCTTCTTAAAACCCATCTCTTCTCACTGGCTTTGACACCATCTGAGATGTTGACTTTTAATCATCTTAATAATTTTTATTATCTGACTGTTTGATTCTTTTATTATGTGTACAGCACTTTGGTCATGTGTGTTTAAAGTGCACTATAAATAAAGCTGGCATGGTATTTACATAGATATATGGCAGCAGCCATCATGGATTTTGATGTGACAACCCAATTTTAAAAAGAAATCCTTCCATACGCCTAGATGCAGCCACACATCAAAATGGAAATAATTCACTTGTTTTTCAAGGTATCTTGCTCACAACATGCACGGATAGATGGACGGATGGAGGGTAGTTCCACCTCCCCCTCTTTGCGCTGCAACAGGGGATGAAATGAGAAACTTTACGTTCTGCAACATAAAATAAGACCTTCCACAAGAACTAATGAAGATGGAGGATCTCGGGATCCTTTCTGTATTAAAACCCTTCATCTGATGCTGCAAAGTTAAAACAGAAGAGCAGAGTTCCTCACATGGTGAGAACAGATTTCTCTCTCTGTCACACAGCTGGGAGGAGGTGCCTGAGCTCACACCAAGGGTTTGATTTGTTGCCAACTGTGACGCTGGTTTTTATAACCAAACGTTTGTCTATTCAAAGATTATTGCTCCAAAGGTCTGATTGGTTTAACGCTGCATGTTCTACATCAACCACTTCAAACAGATCATATTTGTTCAATCTTTTTTTTGTTTGTTTGTACAGACATAAACTTTAACATTGAACCCAACTGAGACGTGGAGCATCTGAAACAACTTGTCATTTCTCTGATCTTTATTCTGTCTGACCTCCAGGTGGGACGTCCACTCCTGGGAACTTTACCATTTGTGAACGTTCTCTTTCAGGATATTTTTTGGACTCCGATGAGTTTGCGAACGGTTTTATAACCAAACCCTTGGTGTTTTTTTCATTGCGGTGTTTAGATAAACACCTGAATACTCCAGAGCAGTGAGCAGACAAAACATTTTCTTTTAAGCGGGTTCTTAAACTTCCTCGTGATCAGCACCTGACTGCTGAAGTTGCAGCAGCACTTTTAAATTTAATTAAATTATTAGCAAGTGTATTATTTTAAGTGCTGCTAAAAAGACTTGCATTAAATAATGTTACACCATGTCTTAATAAGTCAAACTTCAGGAATATATAAGAGTGTAGTGACTGTTCATTGTTTGCTCTGATTCACCTAACTGCAGAACTCTTAATGCTGGAACTCCTGAGCCATTCCTCCAGTGTGGATGTAAATACCCGATACTCAAAATGAAGCTCAGCCTTGGTACATTACCATATTTTCCGCCGTATAAGTCACACCTTTTTGCATACATTTGCAAGTCCTACGACTTATACACCGAAGTGAATAATATATGTTTTTTCCCCATATTTATTATCCAACTTTTGGCTGAGATCTGACGATTTCATTCATTCTGACATAGAAAATACTTAACACTACTATTTTCAGCCACTAGAGGGTGCTCAAGTAATATGGCAAGCCAAGTGACTCATTAATAGGTAAAAGTAGGTATTAATGAGACACTTTACTTGCCATACCAAGCCACCTTCGTCTTGCTCCAGAACTCCCGGAGCAACCGTCAAATCAGCTTAATTTCGCCTGATTTGACCATTAAAGTGCATTTATTAAGGAAAAGTTAAACTGAGACACACCTTTGCTATAATGTTGAAAAAACAAATAATTGTTTTTAAGTATGGATGGGGCCGATCCGATCCAGTATCGGTATCGGGCTCCGATACCAGCATAATTTACGTATCGGATTTTCCGATCCAACCTGCCGATATTTCCGATCCATGATTCATGTCTGTGGTTGCGCTACACGTTGGCTTCAAACTATGGAATGGATTTCCTGAACGGAGGCGTGTCTCATGAACCCAGAGTAAAAAGACCCGCCTCACATTCAGGAAATCCATTTCATAGTTTGCAGCCAGCTACAACGTGAGGACTGAGTTAGCAGCACTGTGGCTAACAGCTAACCAACTTTTCATCTAAACATGTCCGCTGTGTGGAAGTATTTTACACTAGAAACACCACAAAACAAGACAGCAACGTGCAATGTCTGCAGAGCCATAGCACCACATTAAACCGCGTTAAAGTTAGTTTTATGTTGGACATTCGAGCTCCGGGGCGTCAGCGGTCTGTTATTTTCGTTCAGTCCGGAGAAGGCTGTTTGATTTTGGTCAGCCACGCTCAGTCTGACCCGCTCAGTCTGTTTGTCTCTGAGGAGGGACAGACTGAGTGCGGCTGACCGAGATCAGACTGCTTGCTGCGGATTGAACAAGAAGAAGACATCGCTGAAGCCCCGGAGCTCGAATGTTTACAGAGAAGTTGCTAAACTTCATCATAATTAATGACCAACCACTATCAGTTGTAGAAAACGAAGGATTTCTCAGCTTGATACTTGCATCCAAGATATAGTTTACCCTGCAGGAGATATTTATCAGTACAACAGTAGACAATCATAAAAAAAAACATATGATTTGAAAATTACAAGAA
>NC_056503.1:20584115-20593741 GCF_014905685.2 Nematolebias whitei
CCTCAAGTTGCCTTTTTGGACATGCATGCATATATTTGTACAAATTGTACTTGAGAGCAGATTATTCCAGCCTCATATAAAATCAATGACGATCATGATATCGGAACTGGATCGGTATCGGCTGATATTTAGATTTAGGTATCGGGATCGGATCGGAAGTAAAAAAATGTGGATTGGTGCATCCCTATTTTTAAGTGTTAATGTTGTTTAATTCTTGTTAAAGTCCTCCTGTGCGCACTCCTGCGGCCGCCATTTGGCAGCCAATTGATTTTTGGAACAACACCGGCCCACGTTTCTAGGTGGTCAGTGGTGACGCATAATAGATGCAACTTACATGGCGAAGCAACACATATGGTTTTTTCCATTTTATTAGACATATTTGGACTGATGTGACTTAGACGGCGGTGCGCAGTGTACGGCGACAAGTACGGTACTGTCCCTTCAGTACTTCAGTATGTTTACGTAACGTAAACCAACCGCTCCGTAGCTGCAATAAAACTGAAACTAAAGTGGTGAAAGATGAGCCTTACCTTACTGAGGTCCTTGGCGGTGACGCCATCATCATCGCGGCAGGGAAGCTTGTGCACGAACGCCAGCATCTGGTATTTGGCTCTGATGAACTCAGACTTTGTGGGACTGAGAATGAGTTAGATGATTAGTAAAAAAATAAATAAAACCAAGTCTTGAAAAAGAACACACGAATGTGAAGATACAACAGAAACAGCTACTAATAATTTATAAACCCCTCCCGATATGACCTTTACTATCACAAACGCATACAAATAAATCTCCCCTCCCATATTTAATTGTCCCCCCACCCAAAAAATGTTTCATAACATAACAAGTACAGTATGTTGACAAAATGTCCTCAATTCAAGAATAAAATATGCAAAACTTTACATATTGTAACAAAAATATAGCAACAGAACATTTAATTTATTTATTAAGTAATGCAAAATCTGCCTGCAAGTTATTTCTAAATAAAAGATCTCAGAACAAAGTCCAGCTGATTTGTTTTTTAACCTTTCTGAGGATAAATAAACAACATTTAAAGTTTCCTGAGAATAAAATGTTCCTCTGATGTTACATGTGAGAGCAAAGAAAACAATCCTTAATAAAAGAAAAGTGCTAAAACACTCTCGGGGTGGAGTTGGGGGTGGGGGGGGGGGGGTGTTAGGCACCCCACAATTTGATTTCAATTCAGAGGGCTGTGATTATCACACGAGTGATGCATTTCATTTATCTTGAAACTTAAATTATGTTGCATATTAGGAATGTGCGATATGGCATAAAATTCATATCACGATATGTATTGTGAAGGGTGGCGATAACGATATATATCGCAATATGCTTTTGGTATAAAACTTGCTAAAAAAAAGCATAGGGTGTTCTTTTGCAATCATATATTTTGAATTAAGAAAATTCCACTATGTCCAGAGAGTTTTTAAATAATAAACAAGTATTAGACTTATTTCTTGTAGTGCAAAACAGTGCAAAAGATATTAAATGTAGTTTTAGCCATTTGTTTTAAACAAAAAATATGTTGTTAACTCTTAACAGTTTCCAGTCTTCTCACTTTATAAATGAACAGGAACAGAGCAGCATTTTACATCGAAACACTTCACCTCCAACCCTCTAGTGGGCGACTCCTTCTGCTTTAATGGAGAGCTGACACAAAATGAGTCTGTGGCTTTGACCAGAGGGTCGCGCAGTAAAATCACACAACACAGCGTTCTTTTCACAGATCAGAGAGCAGGTTTCTCTAAAGCTGACCAACGCTTACTTTAACTTTCGATAGAAAAAAAAAAACTTTCGACGGAACACAGCGTTTTGCGCATGCGTCAGAATACGGCAACACTACGGCAAGCCGGCTGTAGTTAGCTTGTAGCTTCGCTACTTAGCTCTCGAAGAAAACACTAACGCCACTTTTGCACAGTTTTCAACTAAAAAAAGTAACGATTAAACTGACAACTCTGATTTTACTTCAGACACAGCATTACTGCAGTTAGCCGGCAGAAGACAGATCTCTATCGTAGGCTAAATTTCTATCGTTTCTACCGTGTACCGTTTATATCGCGCGTTCCTATTGCACATTATACATTATATTTTGGTAAAGACGTGTTTGAAGTTTAATTGAATTCTTCTTGAACGTGTCAGACGGTTCTGGGTGGGACAATCAAAGACCGTGTTTTAATTCTGACCTTGATTTGTGACCTTGACCTTGAAGCTGGTGTGATGGAAGGTGTGTGCTATACTCCGTCTAGTGATGATGCATAAGAGTATAAAGTTTAATTGAATTATTTTGAGCGGATCAGAAGTTCTGGTCCAAACAAGAGAAAGTTTTACGATGGAGATTATAATACGTCCACCTTTCAATGGGCAATAAAACTTTATTTTGAATTTTAAAATCTATTCAGGACCTTCCGCGCGTCTACAACGCGATGCATCTAAATTTAGATTTTGTCTACCACCCTGATAAGCCGATGTAAGCTCGCTCCTCTGGTTTTTGTTATGAAAATGGTTAATAATGTTTTTAGCAGTTGCAGTCGATCCTGCGCTGACAAGCTGACTGAAAGCTTGTTTGGACAATGTCTGAGATTAGATCTGTGGTGCGCTTCTCTGCCTTGGCTCTCTGTAACATCCACTGAACTTTTATTTTGTAGAGATGTTCCTGATTACAAAGACTGCACGTTGATAAGAGTCCGTGCTTTGATTTCACTTTTTGTCTTTTTAGTTTGATGAAGAAAATCGTGTTGAAGTTTGGGTGAAAAATCCTCTTCATCACTGAAAGCACATAGGCGTTTGCATTATTCTGCCTATTTTAAAGTAGTAGGTAAAATACTTACTGAACCTTGTCCTGAGGGTTTGGTTTCCTGCGTCCGCTCTGCACCTGCGCGGGGTCCAGGAGACTGTGTTCCCATATGGAGTTGGCCCCGTTACTAGCCAAAGTCTGAACCATCTGAAACACGAACACATGCTGAAAAATTATTCCAACTGCAGGGATGATCTCACTGTGGAGCAGCAACACATTTCTGCCCACATCTTTCAATCTAAGTCACAAAAACATTTATTAATTAATCAACTCCTGGAAGTTTCTTAAAATTTATGACTGTTAGGGGAAAAATCCATCATCTTATTTAACTGCTTAAAAATATTATGGGTTAATATTTTTTTCTCCACAATAAACTAGTCATTTTTTAGAGCTTTCTCAGCCTAAAATAATTTTTAATGTTTTTATATATATATATATATATATATATATATATATATATAAATTTTTAAGGCCCTATAGTTTAAAACAAACCTACACATTTCTTTTTATTTTATTTTTATACAAAATATCTAGTTTATGGAAATGTTCAGAAAAAGGAAGAAAAAAAAAAGACTCCCTTCCCAATTATTGCTTTTAAATGATAATTTTTATTTTAATTCGAGTCCCAAGTTTGTGAAGATCTTCCAGCTGAAAGTGATGCTTTGTTTTTGGTCAAACTACACATGAATTAGGTGATCCTAACTTTAAATTATCCCCACCCACCAAATAAAAAAACTGATGTGCTACACCAGTTTCTGTTCTGTTTTGTTGCTTTTATTGACCCAGATATAGTACCAGTGGTTGTGCCACGGTGCATCCACTATTTACGTCCTACTTTAGGTGAAGTCAACAGGAGTGAGTCGTTCTGAGCTGTGGAGCGTCCAATTCTTCAGCCTGCATCCACATAGAGATGATTTTTGTACTAAATGTTGACTTTTGCACAATGCAAGTGTGCTATTGCTATTTACATCCAAACTAAAATCATTTTGTCAAACGAGATGAGTAGAGCCCGACCGATAGGTAGGGCCGATATTTATGCCGATGTAGCCATTTGGGGACCTATCAGTATCGGTGATAATTGTACCATCATGCAAAGATATAAGCACTTCTAATTTTCCCCCATAAAATGATGGGAAGCAGCCATAATTGTACAATGTATCCAGCAGAGGGTGCATGAAGCCTACTTTCAAGTCATGGCCATTCACTCAAGTTTCACTTTCAGCACAGACGAAACAGGGAGCAACACTGTAGCATATTTTGCTGAACAGAGCATGGTTACAATTATTTTAACTGATATGTAAATTTAAAAAATCAACAATAATAAATTCTCTTCAATCCTCCAAACCCACGTCATTAGCTATGTGCCTCTCAGCAAGCTAACGTTTACAGTGCCTTGCGAAAGTATTCAGCCCCCTTGAACTTTTCAACCTTTTGCCACATTTCAGGCTTCAAACATAAAGATATAAAAATTAAATTTTTTGTGAAGAATCAACAACAAGTGGGACACAATCGTGAAGTGGAATGAAATTTATTGGATATGTCAAACTTTTTTAACAAATAAAAAACTGAAAAGTGGGGCATGCAATATTATTCCGCCCCCTTGCATTAATACTTTGTAGCGCCGCCTTTTGCTGCAGTTCCAGCTGCAAGTCTCTTGGGGTTTGTCTCTATCAGTTTTGCACATGGAGACACTGAAATTCTTGCCCATTCTTCTTTGCAAAACAGCTTGAGCTCAGTGAGGTTGGATGGAGAGCGTTTGTGAATAGCAGTCTTCAGCTCTTTCCACTGATTCTCAATAGGATTCAGGTCTGGACTTTGACTTGGCCATTCCAACACCTGGATACGTTTATTTGTGAACCATTCCATTGTAGATTTGGCTTTATGTTTTGGATCATTGTCTTGTTGGAAGATAAATCTCCGTCCCAGTCTCAGGTCTCTTGCAGACTCAAACAGGTTTTCTTCCAGAATGGTCCTGTATTTGGCCCCATCCATCTTCCCATCTATTCTGACCATCTTCCCTGTCCCTGCTGACGAAAAGCAGGCCCAAACCATGATGCTCCCACCACCATGTTTGACAGTGGGGATGTGTGTTCAGGGTGATGAGCTGTGTTGCTTTTATGCCAAACATATCGTTTTGCATTGTGGCCAAACAGTTTGATTTTGGTTTCATGTGACCAGAGCACCTTCTTCCACATGTTTGGTGTGTCTCCCAGGTGCTTGTGGCAAACTTTAAACAACACTTTTTATGGATATCTTTGAGAAATGGCTTCCTTCTTGCCACTCTTTCATAAAGGCCAGATTTGTGCAGTGTACAACTGATTGTTGTCCTATGGACAGACTCTCCCACCTCAGCTGTAGATCTCTGCAGTTCATCCAGAGTGATCGACTTCAGAAGGAACAAGAACAAAAACATCTACACCCCCCTGAACATAAGAGGATCTGCGGTGGAAGTGGTCTCCAGCTACAAGTACTTGGGTGTACACATGAATGACAACCTCAGCTGGAGCAACAACACCACCAGCCTGATCAAGAAAGCTCATCAGAGACTCTACTTCCTCAGACGGCTGAGGCGAGCTGGTCTGGGAAGCTCAGTCCTCACCTCCTTCTACAGGTGTGCAGTGGAGAGCATCCTGTGCTCGAGCATCAACGTGTGGCATGGAGGCTGCACAGCTGCAGAAAGAAAAGCTTTGCAGAGAGTGGTGAAGGCTGCACAGAAATCTGTCGGAATCAGCCTCCCCACCATCACAGACATCTACACCTCCAGATGCAGGAAGAGGGCCACCTGCATCATGAAGGACCCCACTCACCCAGCACACACACTTTTTGCCCCACTCCCCTCAGGAAGGAGGTTAAGGAGCATTAAGTGTAGAACCACTAGACTGAGGAACAGCTTCTACCCTGAGGCTGTTAGACTCATGAATCTCTAACTAGAATAATCACTGAAAAACCATATCATGTTGCTGCTGATCTGTTTCAATGTTGATGTGTTCATGCGTGCACATCTGCTCAGACTCATGTTCATGTTTGTGCTGATGTTCAATGTTTTATGTTATGAGTGCTTAGTGTATATTTAGTTGATGTTTTTCTTAGTTCATATCTTAGATGTTATTACTGTTTTTCTTATACATTTTATTGTTGGATGTAACTGGGATCCCGTGTACATAATTTCGCTCCACCACATGTACCACATGAGGTGCGAATGACAATAAAGAAACTCTGACTCTGACTGATCATGGGCCTCTTGGCTGCATCTCTGATCAGTCTTCTCCTTGTTCCAGATGAAAGTTTAGAGGGATGGCCGGGTCTTGGTAGATTTGCAGTGGTCTGATACTCCTTCCATTTCAATATGATTGCTTGCACAGTGCTCCTTGGGATGTTTAAAGCTTGGGAAATCTTTTTGTATCCAAATCCGGCTTTAAACTTCTCCACAACAGTATCTCGGACCTGCCTGGTGTGTTCCTTGGTTTTCATGATGCTCTCTGCGCTTTGAACAGAACCCTGAGACTATCACAGAGCAGGTGCATTTATACGGAGACTTGATTACACACAGGTGGAT
Source organism: Nematolebias whitei (assembly GCF_014905685.2). Classification (NCBI taxonomy): domain Eukaryota; kingdom Metazoa; phylum Chordata; class Actinopteri; order Cyprinodontiformes; family Rivulidae; genus Nematolebias; species Nematolebias whitei. Next base: position 20,590,484 of record NC_056503.1, read on the forward strand.
TCTATTTATCATCATCAGTCATTTGGGACAACATTGGATCATTCATAGATCCTCACTGAACTTCTGGAGTGAGTTTGCTGCACTGAAAGTAAAGGGACCGAATAATATTGCATGGCCCACTTTTCAGTTTTTTATTTGTTAAAAAAGTTTGACACATCCAATAAATTTCATTCCACTTCACGATTGTGTCCCACTTGTTGTTGATTCTTCACAAAAAACTAAAATTTTATATATTTATGTTTGAAGCCTGAAATGTGGCAAAAGGTTGAAAAGTTCAAGGGGCTGAATACTTTCGCAAAACACTGTAGATAACCTAGCATAGGTGCCTTTTAAAACTTTGCCAGACAATAAATCTAATGTAGAGATAAAATATATCAGTGCTAGTAACGTTATCTTTGTCGTCCTCAATGAAATGCATTGTCTGAAACTTTTACTTATCTGCAAAGAAAAAAATATCACTGCTGTGGTCAATACTAATTATACGTGACTGTTTAAACAATGAACAGGGAAGGCCGTTTCTTTGTTTAATTTATATTTATGTAACACACTTGATAACTTTATGATGAATAGGTTTTTTTTTTTGTTGTTTTTTTACCAAAAAAAAAAGGAAGACTGTTTTAATGACCAATGCACCACTTGTAAACCTACTGTGGGTCTAGGTATAGTGTGGATCTGATTAACTTAGCTTTAAGGTAGCTAACAGCTATTCTAAATAAACAAGCCCCACTCCACTAGCTGTGTACTTAAGATTCTTGGGAGTGGACAAAGCTCAAAAATTTTCAGCCACTATATTGGTTATTGGCATTCACCTTCCTCTCCCAATATCTGTATCGGTGATAGCCAAAATTTCCGTATCAGTCGGCCTCTATAGAGATGAGAGTGAACTCTGCAGCGACACCTAGCTTGGAGGACGTACCATTTCCAGGGTAAGATGCAGCCAGTGATTTTTACAGAGGCTCTCATGTAAAAGAAGAGAATTACCTGTGCAATTCAAACATCTATAAAGTATAGGGATAGACGTAAAAAGAAAAAACTTTACTGAGAGGAATGCATTATAAATATTGGGACAAAACTGAATATATAATGGATTTTCCCTCAGGAACATGAGAGTGTAGTCAGTCACCGAGAGGTTATGAGAGCATTTGAAACATTTCTGACAAAATAATAATAAAATAGAAGGATTTTTAGGCTTTGTCAGAATTGTGTTCATTAACTACAAAAAATAAATAAATAAAAACACCAACAAAAATTAATTTGTGGCTGTTTTTTCCCCCATAAGGTCTTACAAGGGTTAAATGAGGTCATGGAGTGACTCAATTTAAGAACTTTACAATAAACAAAAAATGACAAACTATTACAACAGACCACAGAATGTATTTATAAAGGAGTAATAATAATAAAACAGGCAGGAATCTACTGTGAGGTCAAAAACAGTTGAAAGATATAAAACAGTTTATTATTACCTAATTGAAATGACTTTCATCTTTTCTAAACGTTACCATCCTGTAATGTAAAGAATGTGAGTTTTTCCATAACATTACCATACCACTTGTTGGGTCCTCCGACTTAACAGCTAAAGTAGCCAATATTTACTTAAGATTCCAAATAGATATATTTTATCATCACTTATAAATGCAAAGTGAAAGAATAAATCCCTTCCTTTAAAAACAGCCTGTACATTTTTATCCAGTTTAAGATAATAAAAGCAAGCACTGGTTGGCTAGCCACGAGCCTAGCCTGGATGAAGACTTTTGCCTCTTTCTCCACACACTGCTCTATGAGAGATGTCACAGATGGACTATTTGACAGAAAATCCCTTCAGAAATAAAACCGTTCAGCAATACGCCCGACGGTGTGTAAAGGTCCGAGTCTTTCTGTCTTTGTTCTGTTTGCCTCCGTCTTTATTCGGGACTCTCACCTGCAGTAGTGTGGGAGGCCATCCGCTGTGCCTCAGGTGCTTTACTATGGAGATATGTCGGCCTAGGCTGCGGTGGACCGAGCAGCATTCATCGCAAATCAGAACTCCACGGTTGATGCTGCTCCACCCCGGGTCTGAACACAAACACAAGGTACCACGATACCATCACAAACCTGCTCTCTAAACCAGCTCAAGAGAGGAACAAACATGTTAAAGAAGACTTCTCTTACAAATAGCTTCAATAAATGTTTTGCCCTCTTATAACTTTGTAGTGTTGTTACCACCTATATAAATACAACATTTACATTTTATAAATAGCCATTCATTACCAAAGAGCACTGGAACAAAATACAACTACTTAAGTGTTCTGGCAAGAGGTGAATTCATAGATGGACTCCTAGAAAGATAGGGCATCATAGAATTGCCTGTTCATTTGTTTGTTAGCAAAATATCTCACAAACCATTGGACATATTTTAATGAAACTCAAAGTAATTTTTGGATGACTGAGTTCTGGAGGCAGCCCAATCCAAGAGTCGGTCATTATTACAGATATTGAGAAGACTTGGTGTGGTAGTAGCTGAGTGCGATACACAGAACTTACTCCAAGCACCAGCGGGTCGTTGATTAAAACTCTGAACGAGAAAGCTACTTTAGTGAAAATAACTGATTTTTTTGTTCTTTTTTACGTGTTTGTTTTGAGCCTGCAGTGTTGCTGCAGAAAATATCCTCAAACTTTACGTCAACAGACCTTCTAAATCCAGTCCGCTGATTGGAAGTTAAGCTCCCGAAGAGGAAAAACTAAGAAGCGCTAATAATTCCCCCTTTTACAGGACGAGCATGGGGAGACGGTGTGACATTACCACACCTCAGACACCGAAAACTCAGATGGAAACAGTGACAAACATGTTTTGTTTTTTTCTCAGGTTTATCCAGATGTTTTTATACAGAGGAATACAGATAATTATGTAATCTTACCTTGGTCAGGTAAACACAATGAGCTGATTGGACAGAGCTACCTAGCAATAACATTTCCCTGTGGAGCTCCTTTCCACAGCTCATTAGCAAAAACACACATTTAATATTTTCTTCTCAGTTTCTGGTCCAAGCAACATACTTTTCATCGACAGCCAAATACGAAGGTGAGCAAAAGATTTTGCTCATATCTGCATGTGCTTGTTTCTCATGAACACATTTTATTGAAACTTTCACCAGCCAAGCATCGCAATGTTGGGGAACTTAAAAATAGGGGTGGGCGATATGGCTCAAATATAATATTGTGATATTTCAGAACATTCTGACGATAACAAATTTTGTGATATAACAAAAAAAAAAAAAAAAA
>NC_056503.1:20593841-20599875 GCF_014905685.2 Nematolebias whitei
GTACTTAACATGTTGCTTTGCAGTATTATATAAAATTTAAAAAAAAAAAAGATTTATTTTACTGAAATTACTTTATTTAGTAACGTATTCAGTCTCCAAGTATAAAAGTAAGAAATAAAAATGATCCTACAATTATTTAGATTGAAAAAGTCTGCACAAAATACAGATCAATAAATCCACCACAAAAACTAAAATGCAGGTGAAGTTTCCCAAAATAACTAAATAAAATGAAGCTTAACATCTGTTGAGCATAAATGTAACATACAACAAAACATGTTTCCTTTAAATGAGCTATAACTTCCAGAAGATGGAACAAGGTGATCATCTGACCCTGAAGCTTGTGGTGTTTCAGCTTCCTCTGTTCCTGCAGGAATGATTCATTTCTCTGATCCTCTGTCTCTGATCACCAGACTCTGTTCTTGCTCCATGGACTCTGGAACTAAGAGACCGTTGAGCTGCGCGTGTTTGTACCGGTGGTTTAGAGCTGGGTGGAGAGACAGCTCAGCCGCGCATTGTTTGTTTTTAGCATTTTAGCTAGCTAGTATTGTGCGCAGCTAATTTGCGTTACATCAGTACCGACAGGTGGAGGGGAGATGCGCAGTTCAGTTTGGTCGTACGGCGTGCTCGGTTCTGTTAATGGGGCGGGGCGCCCTGACATATTACGTCATGAAATTAGCATATCATGATATCATTTATTTGCCTGGGCAAGCTTTTTTTACAGGTATTATGGTGAACGATATGCAGTGTTTCCCCTACCATTATAAAAGCGGGGTGCCCCACCCCGTCAACCGAATTGAGCACCCCGCCTACCAAACCAAACTTGCCCCCCCACATGCCCACCCAGCACTGACAAGCACTAAGCTAGCAGCGAGAAATACAGGCGCTCTAGCTAAAAAGCTAAAGGAAGCACTCATGTTGCCTCTTCCCTTATGCTAAATGCGCCCTGCCCCCACTCAAAAACTTAGTACAAGCTGCACTCAGACAAGTGCCCCCCCCCCCCCCCCTCAACAAAAATCATGGATGAGATGAGCACCCCGCCATGGCAAGTTAACTAGGGGAAACACTGATATGATATGGTCAAGCCCTACTTAAAAATGGCTCTAATTTGGACAATTTTACAAGAACTGAGATAAAACTTGACGTGGTAGTAGCTGAGAGTTGTTGCCAATACACACTAGGAGTGTGGTGTCTCGCAATTTTACACGAGACTGTGCATAGCATTTTACTAAAATTGTTACAACAGTTATTTTTCAACATAAGATTATCTTGGTTTAAAACTTTGGTAATAAAGGGTGGTGGGTGATATGCATTCCTCCAGGGAAGAGTAGGCCTCTAATTGTAGGAATGAGTGCACACAAAGTGTCCGACAAAGACGAGTCAGAAACAAATATGTGCATAATTATAGGGAGGATGTCGCTTTTATGAAACAGAAAGAAGCACTTTAAAACTGACTTCCACACGGCTGTCAAACAATGAGGAGTATTGTTAGACCAACAGCACCACTAGTCAGAGTCTGGGTCATGTTTATGCCCTCAGGACTCTGATGATGTGATGAGCAGCTCCATGTCCAATACCAAAACACACAATTCATAACCACACACATCTGCCTGGAATTAAACTGTCCCAGCATAGAGTATAAATGGAGCTAAAATAGCCCACCACCATATGAACTGACATGCTTTGAGTCGAGTTTTTCATGTCGGCAGGAAAAAAATAGCAGCAAATGCAAAATCTCTTTGATGAACGGGATTCCCTTGTTTAGAATGGGGGCTCACAGGCTTTAGAGGGCGGATTACTTAATATGTGTAATAAATATCAAAACGTGCACAGTCTAGGCTGTCTACTCCATTCACTGAATCAATGTGAGGGCCTCGTCATATGGCTGTAAAACCAGGACACACCATTAGCAGGGCTTTATTGGGCGAACCTGCAAAGTGACATAAATGTGCCTAAAGCTGCTTCATTTAGACAACATAGTATTGGTCATTTCTTCTTATTAGTGTCAATTAAACCTCCCATCTGCGTTAATGACTATAAATGGTGAGGAATAATTTCTGTGGGTGTCTGGTTGGAAAATTATTTCAAGTTAACCATCAGCCTATGGTTCCTTGAAGGAATGCATATCGCCCACAGTTAGCTCTTAGTATTGGGAATAACACAACTACTATCACAGGAAACTTTAGCGCAATATTTGTGAAACTGACAGAGTTACAGCTATGATTGCATTGATAATGTTACTTTGCTTTAGCAGCAATCTTGAAAGAGTTTGGCTTCAACAACTCTGCTATTATTTTCAGAAAGTTGCATTAAAATACGTTCAGTAGGGACACGGGACAACACACAAAAAACATTAACACTGCTAACTAAAGGTTCTGACATCAATGGTGGACATTAAATCAACACTGCAAACCAGTCCTCTGTGTTTTCACAAGAGCCTGGGCTTCTGAAACAATCAATGCTGAATAATAAAGGGATTACCATCCTGACAATGTGATTCAGTGCTGCTATAAACTGCCTCTAAGTGACATTAAAACCTCTTGAGGTTTGGAGGGAAATCAGAGCACCAGTTGTGCTATGTAGCCTTGCAATCCAAAGATCCCCTCCTTGTATGACACAAAGCTTGGTAGTAGGGAGGTGGCCTGTCACCAATGGCTAGGTCAGCATTTTACAGGACGCACAGCATGTGTGTGTGTGCACATGCACATCTCAGCCTTAGAAGGAGCTGCAATCACAGAGCTGCAGCAAGAAGGAATGTGAAGCTACTATAAGGTGGAAAAACAAAAACCAGAATATTAACAGACATAAAACGATGAACAACAAGGGTCCATGTCAAGAGAGAAAAAAAACCTCCAATTGAGCTCTGCACTTTACAAGAGCGGTGCGTTCACTAGTGTTGGAAGAGCCATGGTGCATTCAAGAGCATAGGAATTATTAAATCCAGAAAGAAACAAGCCATAACCAAACAGAACCGATCTCAGTAAAGAAGCTAACTAGACAACAATGTGGGCTTTCGAACAGCATTGTTAATAAAGGTTATTAAAGGTTGAATGAATATACTTCATTAGAATCATTTCATTTGTTCATTTGCTCTATGTTTTGTGTTTCAATTTAACGTGCACAGCTGTGTTTTTGGTTTTGTTATGCAGGAAAAACTTTTATTTTTGAGACATTTATTTTGTAGAGTAGGCGCCAGTGTGACAAATGGGATTTGGGACTAAGCTTTGACTCTGAAATATATTTTTGTTATTATTTTATGGAAAGAAAAAATATTGAGATATATATATTGTATATTGCCATTCATCTTAAAATATCGAGATATTAATTCTGGTGCATATCGCCCAGCCCTAGAGACTAGTTTGTGACTCACTCAGACTTGCAACAAAACAAGTTTTCCATCGCAGTCTTACTCAATTCTGAATGTTTGTGAGTAGTGAGCCACGTAGCCATGTTGAATGAGCATGTTTGTAAAATCATAAAACGTAGTTGATCTTATCCTGAAAAGGCCAGTACTTTACTTCTTTTGTCTTTTCCCTCTTCAGGGTTGAAACAGTAAGTCACCCTCTTCCATCTCACTCACTCGCACGTTAGTTTAGGCAAAAGTGTTTTGCGTCGGATGCCCTTCCTGACACAACCGGCACCATTTACCCAGACTTGGGACCAACACAAGAGTTACACTGGCTTGTGCTCTGTAGAGGCTGGTTTAAAGACAGCACTTTACTACAGGTCCTTTTGTTTAATATCCAACTAATTTTTCAGTTAAAAAAAAAAAAAAAAAACACTTTAACTACTCTGAAAACTACGGGCAGAAATGGGTACTATGTGAGCAGAGGTGGACAGCAAAATAACGTGCATGACTTAGAAAACTGTTTTACAGGCTGTGCACGCAAAAATAAGCTGTGATTTTACAAGCATGGTCATTCAACGTGGCTATGTGGCGCACTACTCACAAAAGTTCAGAATTTAGTACGAATGCAATAAAAAACATTTGTTTAAAGTCTGAGTGAGTCACAAACTAGTCTCCAACAGAAGCAGCCCAGTGAGATAAAACCTAAAGGTTTTAAATGCAGAGAAGTGCGGCCTAAAAGTTTGCACATACACACACGAGTGAAGGTAGCACCAGATGATTAGAAATGCAGAAATGGGTAAAAGCTGTTGTAAAGATTGCTTTGACATCCCCGTCCCTGCCTTAACAATATTAAACCAGACGTACCCAAATGAGTCAAAACGTACCTACAAATAGGATTCACCTTTCTGCCCGTTTTACTTCCATTCAAAGAATAATGTTTCTTCAAAACAGTTTTCCTCTTTTTGTCTGCTCCATTAGCCTTGCTCACAGTTTTCCTTTTAAAATAAGTTACAAAATTAGTTAAATAAACAATTAGAAATATGGATGCACGATATTATCGGCATGGTATCGGCCGATATTAGTGACAAAGTTAAATATCGGACGTCAGCCATTCCATTAAAATAACTCACAGATATCAATGGTGGTGGACGCTGTTTTTGTACGACAACCCAGTGATAAGGATGCCTGCAGCGCCAGCACAACGTTATGACATCACGTGTGCCGTTGAGTTTAGATTTGTGAAAAATTACAAATTTGCACTGCTGGAGTGTTGTGATCGTGTTAGAGAAAGTAAATGTCATGAAGAAATTTGACATTAAACATAATCCAAGTTGAAGTATTAAATCATTTTCAGCCCCCTTGTTGGCATCTGCATTTGGTGGCAGACCAAACTGACAAAGACCATGCAGAATAATGTAGTATTTTAATTCCACAGCAAATAAAGCTATGTAGTCTCTGTAAGTAGGTCTGGGGGGTATCGGTATTGGTATCGTTATCGGCCAAATAAATTTTAACATATCGGCATATCGGTCAAAAATGCAATATTGTGCATCCCTAATTAGAAACATTAAGCAAATATTTTTGAGCTTACAGGCGCAGGTTTCTGTCAGATCCGGAGCCTTCTGGCTGGTAGCTGAAGCAGCTTGCAGTAACTTGTCTTGTAGCTAAAGTTAGCTGCTAGCATCTCGAGCTAAGCTACGCTAACTGTTGACTGTGCAAACTACGGTAGCCACAAGCTAATGCCGCTCACTGCTTTTACATTTTAAACATTATAGTGAAAGCATAAGAAGACGCGTTAAGCATGGGGTGTTAAACGCGGTCCTCAAGTTGCCACCCAAGTGCTAAGCTAATGGTTAAAGCGGTGTGTGGCGGTCAAGAAAATCAAAACAGACATCTGTTCTGATCCAAAAGGAACCCCGAAATGTTCCGCTGCGGTGAATAAACTGATGTAAAACACACGGAGCTGCTCAAACATTTACATCAGCTGAGAGCTGCACGTCTGTTTTCACTGTTTATGTTGGGCCTACCCGACACTCATCGGCCCTGGCCGTTTTCCTGCCCTGCGGAGCCGCTGACAGTGACATCAGCTCCGGCCTCGTGAGCCCAACATGTCGCCCCCTCCGGTGCATTGTTCCAGCGCAATTGTGTTTTTATTTGTTCCCCCTCCCTCCTACCTGGCGCACTGCAGTCAGCGCACACTTCTGTCCTCTGGAGCTTTCTTGACATCTCGAAAGTGGCTGAAACCGAGAGGCGGATGGTCTGCGCCCCTATGGGAATATTCGGCCCGTCTTCCCTCGAGCCAAAGACGGACGTCTGCCGTCAACCGCAGCGGCCCCTGAATCCCCGGAAGCCGGCGGCGTGGTCAGCTTTCCCGGCCGGCGGAGGGCTGCCTCTCCCGTTTCTTCAATCAGTCTCCTCGCTCCGGGTTTCACATCTGATCTCTCCGTTTAGACACGCAATGAAGCGAACGTAATCAATCTCAGCGTGTGAGTCGCACATCGGAGCGCCGCTACATTAAATCTGGCTCCTGCGCTGCCTCCGAATCACCGAGAGACGGCAGCCGGTCAGCGCCGCAGACACACACCCTGCCCCGGCCCTGCAACCACCTACAGGCGGGGGTCAGCCCGGAACACAGTCAGGACGGGTTTCACATCAACCAAAACATTTCAAAATGTCCATAATAATACA
>NC_056503.1:20599975-20615419 GCF_014905685.2 Nematolebias whitei
AAATCAAAATATTTTTTATTGTTGTCCAATAGCTGCTAATCAGAACCCTGGTTCTCTTTTCCATCAGCTCTGCACATTTGATTTATTTTGCCTGTACTGTATGTGTAATGATTGCCAGCTGGTAATGTTATTGTCAGGGTTTGTATAGGTGTGCTCCTGTGTCTGTTAGCAAAATATTTCATGACTTTTGTGAAAACTTTAAAACGTATCAGATGCAACTGATTAACTTTTAGAGTCAGCACCCTTATAGGCCGCCACAGTCAAACGCCTAAAAACCCTGATCTGTCAGTTTTACAGAACTAAATTTTGGTGTGGTAGTAGCCAAGACTGATTGCCAACACAAGTTCTGAGCGCCTACAGATAGCTCTCTCTGTCTGTTAGCAAAATAGCTCGTAAACCACGCTGCAAAGTTTATTGAAACTCTCAAGAAGAACCCATTACACGCATATATACCACTGTTTTAGACAACCACCACATCAATGGACCTTAAAACTCAAAAACAGGGCTATAATTCAGCTTGTTTGACAGATGTGCTAATGGCGTGTTAGTAGCTTAGAGTCATCTGCAGTTTGTATTTAAGTGCCCCTCATTGTGCAAGATATTTGCTTTAAACATTAGCATTAAATGTCTGGGTCAGCTCTGTTATAAAAATATATCACAAACCACAGGATAGATTTTAACGAAACATTCTGAATCTATGGATATACATATCCAGTGATTAGAGTTAACCCAATTCAAGATGTCTGCCACAGCCAACTGGCCTTAAAAATGCAAACGATGGCTATAACTATTGATTCTACAAAAATATAGAGCTAAAATTTGATGTGGTAGTAAATGAGAGTGTGAACCTAACCATCTCACGATATCACAAGATTGAGTTGAATGCTATTTTCAAGAGTTGACCAAAAAGACTACAGCTGTCATTTCTCAACATAAGATTATTTTAGTCTGAAACTTTGATATTAAAGGCATATTGGATCTGGAATGGCGTTGACTTCCTATTGTCGGAACAGCAAGATTTGTTAATTGTGCTGAGTGATCAGGGTCATCTTAATGGATTTTTCTATTCGAACACTGTAGCAACATGTACTAATGGAAGTTGGATGCTCAGCTGTGGTCAGGTTGAGGAGACAACAGGAAACCCAGACATCCTTCTTCCTAACAACTCTCCATCTGGGGGACCTCAAGGAGTTTACAGGCTGAAGAAGATATTATTCTGATCATAGTTCTTAGTCTGCCTGGGAGTGCCCTTCCAGGGACGTGCCCGTAAAACCTCCAAAGTGAGGTGTCAGTCTAATCAGTTTTCTGAAAAAACTCAGCTGGCTTTTTTAGATGGGGAGGAGCAGCGACTCTTCTCCAAGCTTCCCCCCGGAAGCTGAGCTTGGCCATTCTAAAGAAGCTTATTTCAACCACTTGTATCGAGGATCTTGTGCTTTCAGTCCTACAAGGAGCAGAGAACACAAAGGTGCAGGACTATACTGTCCAGGAAAACAGGGAATGAGGTAATGCGCTCTCAGTCCATTGTAACTGCACCCTGTACTCCTTGGGTCAGTTGTCATCATTATCTACACGTTGGCTCTCACACAGGTACATCTTCATCTGTAAATCCCTCCTTTGTCTGCTGCCTTCTTATATCTCCTCCCACATGTCACGTCATCAGTGCAGTTACAACGTGCGCTCTCAGTCCATTATTACCTGCAACGTTCCCTTAGTGTGGACCGAACTTGACAAAAAGGCCTTTTCCTACTTGGCTCCTGCAACCTGGAACACCTTGCAGCAGGAATGAAGTTGTCCTGCTTGAATTCTTTACGGAGTTTCAAACATTTGATAATGTCAATAGAAAAATCAAAGCAAATGTGTTCTTGTTTTTAGTATTTCACTCTGTTTCATGGCACCCTGATTTATTGTTTTGTACACTACTCTTATTTTAACATCATTTTTTTACTGTAGTTGATTGTAATCATTGTCTACTGTTTTGTTGTCTGTACTTTATATGTTCTGTCTGGAAAAGGTCCCTCTTGCAAATGAGTCCCCATGGCTCAATGAGTCTAGCCTGTATAAATAAAGGTTGAATTAATGAAAACCCCATCACACTTGACTGCAAACCGCTCCAGTGAGAGCTGAAGATCACGGCACAATGACGCCAACAGGAGCACATCATCTTCAAAGAGCAGAGATAGAATCCTGAGGCCACTGAACTGGGATCCCTCCGCCCCATGGCTGCACCGAGAAGTTCTGTCTGTAAAAGTTATGATCAGAGTCAGTGACAATGGGCAGCCCTGGCGGAGTCCAACTCCCACCCTGAAGGGATCCGACTTACTACCAGCAAAGTGAAGCAAACGCTCGCACCACTTGTATAGGGAGCGAACAGCCCGTAACAACAGGCCCCCAGTCCCATATTCACGGAGCACCCCCACAGTGTACCCTGAGGAACATGGTCAAATGTCTTTTCCAAGTCCACAAAACACATGTAGACTGGATGGGCAAACTCCCATGACACCTCGAGCACCTCGAGTGTTCCACGGCCAGGACAGAACCTGCATTGTTCCTTCTGGATCTGTGGTTCGACCAATGATCGGACTCGCTTCGCCAGTACCCCTGAAAATACCTTACCAGGGAGGCTAAGGAGAGCGATGCCCCTATAATTGTAGCACACTCTCCAGTCCCCCTTTGTGAAAATTGGAACCACCACCCCAGTCTGCCAATCCAGCACCAAATCACAGCAAAGTTGTCTCAGGGCACTTTACAGGAACATTCACATACATAAAAGCCAATTAGTAAAGTTCTCTATCTAAGGAATTTCTTCCATTTCCAAAACCTAAACGGAGTCGGGAAATTTTTAAAATTTTGATAAAGCCCTGCGGCCAACCTCATGATCAGCTGAATACAACAATGATAAAAAGGAGAGTTTTGGTTGTTCTCCAGGAAATTAACTGGTTTAGAGCAGCAAGGTATGATGACATTGTGCTCCCATTAAAGAACACGGAGACAGATATCCAGTTTGGGGTTCATTTATTTGTTGTGTTTCATCTGGCAATACACACAGCAGTAAACCAAGAAAGTGTAGGTATATGCTCCAACGCAAAGTTGTGTGTGTCGGGAGAGAAAAAAAATCTAATTACACACAGAGCGGTGCGTTCACAAGCATCAGAACAGCTATGGTGCGATTGAGAGCATAAGAATTATGAAATTTAGAAAGAAACAAGCTATAACTAAACATAACTTAGCTCAGTAAACAAGACAACTTCAAATTAACAATGTGGGTTTCTAATAAGTGGCAGCACAGTGGCGCAACTGGTAGAGCTGCTGCCTCTCAGCGAACAGGTCCCTGGTTCAAACCCCGGTCCAGGGCCCTTCTGGGTGGAGTTTGCATGTTCTCTCCGTGCATGCGTGGGTTTTCTCCGGGTACTCCGGTTTCCTCCCACAGACCAAAAACATGCATGTTAGGCTGATTGGTAACTCTAAATTGTCCCTAGGTGTGAGTGAGAGAGTGAATGGTTGTTTGTCTCATTAGTCTCTATGTGGCCCTGTGATGGACTTGCGACCCGTCCAGGGTGTCCCCCGCCCCTCGCACAGTGATTGCTGGACATGGGCACCAGCGACCCCCGTGACCCAAAATGGAATAAACGGGTAAAGATAATGGATGGATGGATGGTTTCTAATAAGTGATCATTTCAATTCAGTTTATTTATATAGCACAAAATCACAACAGAAGTTGTCTCAGAGCACTGTACAGGAACATTGTATACATACAAAAGCAAATTATTAAAGTTCTCTATCTAAGGAAGCCAGCAGACTCGTTGAATCTTCACTTCGTCGCAGTCTCTCATCCTGAGCAAGCACAGTGGCAACAGTGGAAAGGAAAAACTCCCTTTTAAAAAGGAAGAAACCTCCAGCAGAACCAGGCTCGGGACACGTGACCATCTGCTTTGACTGGGGTTTGAGAGGACAGGAAGGAGAGACAAACAACACAGAATGGCAGGTCCAGATGTAGGTGCAGGTGTACCCCCTATTGGATGAAAGACAAAATCACATGTCAAGGACAAAATAAATTATAAATACAAATCAGGTTGAGCAGAGTAAGTAAAGACAGTAGCATAGTTAAGGAATGTGGTCAGTTTGTCCTCCCGCAGTCTAAGCCCATAGCAGCATAACTAAAGGATAGCTCAGGAAACCCAAGCCCAAATCTAAATGTAGGATTTATCAAAAAGGAAATACTTAATCTTAAACGTAGACAATGTGTCAGCCTTATGGACAGAAACTGGAAGTTGGTTGCACGATCCATGTTGTTGATCTTTTGCTGCTGATTTATTTCATGTTGCTGTATTCATCTGCTCACACAGACTCATGTTCGTGCTGCTGTTGTTCTGCGTATTGTTTTTGTACTATTAGTGCCAGCTCCAGCTTTTGCAATCCGTTTTTGACATCATCCAGTCAGATTTTTTCCACCTCAAACTTGTCCTAAATGCCAATAAAACCAAAGGGATGCTTTTTTCAAACAGGAAGTCGGTCCCAGCAGTTCTTCCTCTGATTTTATTCTCAAATGGTGTCCCTATTGAGTTTGTCGATTCCTATAAATATTTGAGTATCTTGGTCGACTTGCATCTCTCCTTTAAGATTCACATGGAAAACTAGTAAAGAAACTGAGAGATAAACTGGGTTTCTTTTTCAGAAATACTGAATGCTAGGAAACGCCTTGTAACTATGACATTTCTTCACTCCATTGACTACGGTGATATTATCTATATGAACGCTCCTACAAGCACCCTGCAGATGTTGGATGCGGTCTATCACAGTGCATTAAGATTCATAACTGGCTGCAACTACTGTACCCACCACTGCACCCTGTATTCACTTGTTAACTGTTCATCAGTAATCTAAAAAAGTTGTCTGGTCCTCTGGACATTCAAAAAACAAAACAAACAAAAAAAGTAGAAACCTTTCATCTTTCATCAGAAAGACTTCTTCAGTCTGAGGTGCTATATTCAGCTCAGTCTTATAAACAGCACATTCTCAGAGTGGATCAACCAGTTTGCTGCTGACAATAAAAACTAGCTGCTCACATGATCAAGGAGGACCATCAGCCAGAGGACCAGACTTAACTTTTTTAGATTTTTCTACCTGGATTATTGAGCATGCATCAGGATATTTTTATCATCATTAACTTCACACAGACTCTCTCACTGGTACATTTTCATCTTTAAATCACTTCTTGGTCTGTTGCCTTCATACATCTCCTCCTACATGTCTCTGCGTGAGTGCAGCTACAGCGTGCGCTCTCAGGATATTATTACCTGCAGTGTTCCCTCAGTGCGGACTGAACTTGGCAAAAGGACCTTCTCCTACTCCGCTCCTGTTTCCTGGAATATCTTGCAAAAAGACCTGAAGCTCTCGACCTTGACCTCTCTAAGTGGCTTTAAACATCTGTTAAGTTCCTGGAAAAAAAACAATGCAGACATGTTCCCGTTTTGAGTTTTCTAAGCTAGCTGTTTTTTGCTGATATTCCTCTTGATTGTCCTTTTGGTTGCTATTTTGTTTTGATTGTTTTGATATGTAAAATAAAAAAGAGAAAAATATATTTGTATACCTATGCCTATTTTTTGACCGTCTATTGTTGTCGTTGTTATTCACTGTTGCCATCTTTCTTTGTTAACAAATCAGGTCTCTCTTGTAAATGAGTCCCAGAGGCTCAATGGGATTAACCTGTATAAATAAAGGTTGAATGAAAAAAAAATATTACCCACAGCTTAGTGTATTCTTTGTTTAGCGTATTTCTTAAGTCATATCATAGATCTCACTACTGTTTTTCTTTACAATTCATACTTTTGTTTTATGTAACTGGGACCCGGCCCTGTGTACAGAATTTCATTCCACCACATGTACCACATATGGTGCGAACGACAAAAAAATAAATTTTTACTTTGACTTTAAACTTTGACAAAAGAGGAGACTGATAAGTGAAAGATCTTCCTCCCATTCTGCTTTTGGAAACGCAAGCAAGCCTGCAGTCTGACAGCGAAGTGCTCTGTTAGGAAAATATGGAACAATAAGATCTGTAATATAAGATGGAGCCAGATTGTTGAGATCTTTGTATGTTAAAAATAAGATTTTGAATTCTCTTCTGAATTTGACAGGGAGCCAATGGAAAGCAGCTAAAACTGGAGAGATGTGATCTCTCCTATCAACTCTCATTAAGACTCTGGCAGCAGAATTTTGGATCAACTGAAAACTTTTTAAATAATTATTTGGACACCCAGATAATAAACAATAACAATAGTCCAGTCTAGACATGACAAATTCATGAACCAGTTTTTCTGCATAATTTTTGGACAAGAAGTTTCTAATCTTAGTGATATTACGCAGGTGTAGGAAAGTGGTTTTGGTAACATTTTTAATATGGTCAAAAGATCCTGATAAAAAAATAACACCAAGTTTTTAACTTTAGAACTGGAGGCCAAATAAATGCCATCCAGAGAAATTGAAAGACGGCAAAATTTATTCCTAAGATGCTCAGGTCCAAAAACCACAACCTCTGTCTAGTATGAGTTTAAAAGCAGAAAATTACGAGTCATCCAAGTTTTTATGTCTTTAAGACATGATTGTGACTTGTGTAACTGATTGGATTCATTAGGTTTCATTGATAAATATAAATGAGTGTCATCAGCATAGCAATGAAAATGTATCCCATGCTGTTTAATAACTTTACCTAATGGAAGCTTATAACTAAAGAGTATTGGTCCAAGCACTGAACCCTGAGGAACTTCATGACTAACTCTGGTGTATGAAGAAGCTTCATTATTTATATTTAAAAACTGGAATCTATCAGATAAATATGATTTAAACCATTTTAGAGCTGTTCCTGTAATTCCAATATCATATTCAAGCCTCTGTAGTAAAATATTGTGATCAACTGTATCAAATGCAGCACTGAGGTCTAACAGGACCAGTATAGACACAAGTCCATTGTATGAGGCCATGAGAATATCATTAGTGACTTTCACTAATGCTGGTTCTGTGCTATGGTGATCTCTAAAGCCTGACTGAACTCCTCAAACATATTATTTATTTGCAGATATTCACGCAATTGAACTGCAACTATTTTCTCTACAATTTTTTAGATGAATCTTAGGTTAGATATAGGTCTATAGTTGGATAGAATTTCTGAATCAAGATCAGGCTTCTTAAGTAAAGGTTTAATTACAGCAAACTTAAAGCTCTGTGGTACATAACCATTTATTAAAGACAAATTAAGCATATCCAAAATGTGGACATTAATTAGGGGAAATACCTCTTTAAACAGTCTGGTTGGGATGGGATCTAGCAGGCATGTGGATGGTTTGGATGAAGCTATTATTTTTGATAATTCAGAGAGCTCAACAGGACAAAAACAGTCCTAACACAAACCAGGTTCCAGTAATATCTCTAAAGCTGCACAATCTGATAGGGGACCAAGGGTAGTAGAATGATGGTTTGAATTTTCTCTCTAATTGAAATGATTTTATTTATAAAGAATCTCATGAAGTCATCACTACTTATAGTTGTAGGGATACATGGTTCAACAGAAATGGGACTTTTAATTAGTCTAGCAATAGTACTAAACAGAAACCTAGGGTTATTTTTATTCTAATTTATTAAAGATGAGTAATATAAAGTTCTAGCTTTATGGAGAGCTTTTTTATATGTTAGCAGACTATCTCTCCAAGATAAATAAAATTCTTCAACGTTAGTGGAGTGACATTTTTCCAGCTTTCTAGATGCCTGCTTTAAAGTACGTAACTCAGAATTGAACCAAGGAGCCAGTTTCTTTTGACTGATTACTTTCATTTTCAGCAGTACACTTTTATCAAGTGAAGTTTTCGTTGAAGTTGTAAAATGCTCAGCAAGATCATTTAAGTCACTTCTCACTGATGTATTCCTCTGGAAAATAGAGGAAAACCTTGATGGAAGAGATTGTTTAAATTTGGTTAAAGCACAGTGGTTAAACAGGAAGTACCACATTTTCATCTTTACGAAGGTAACTGCAAGCAAATCCTCCTTTTTTTGTCATAATTAGGCTACTTAGTGGTTAAATAAAAGGTTAATGCTTAAAGCTTGTGCTTTGTTTTGTGTTCTAAATGTAGATACATCTATGTTGCAACTTCTGGTTGCATAAGTTTAGACTTTTTTATGATCAGTTAACACAAAACTGATTTTGTACAAAGCTTTTATTAGGTTGTGTATATGCTTTAAATGCTTTTTCATGACTGTTTATACCATTCCATACCATACCACTTTATTTATAGAGCACTTAAAACGGCTACAAGACCAACCAAAGTGCTGTACAGATGAAACAACAGATAACACACAAAGCAATATACAAAATGAGGTAAATCAGAATATAGACATAAAAACGATGCAGATAATGACTACAAACCAGTGTGGAGCATACAGGATCAAACACAGATCATCTGGTGTTGAAAGCCACCGAATAGTAGTGGGTTTTTAAACGGGACTTGAAAACCGCGAGGGAGGGGGCCTGTCTGACAAGCAGAGGTAACTCGTTCCAGAGTCTTGGTCCTGCTACAGAGAAAGTCCTGTCACCTCTGCGCTTAAGACGAGTTCCTGGAACTGTGAGGAGCAACTGGTCCGCTGACCTCAGGGAACGTGGTGGGACATACGGTTGTAGCAGATCAGAGAGATGGGGGGGGGCGACACTGTTTAGTGATTTGTAGACATACATGAGTATTTTGAACTGGATTCAAAAGTGAACCGGTAACCAGTGCAGTGAGGCCAAAACTGGTGTAATGTGCTCTCTTTTGCCTGTACTGGTTAAAAGTCGGGCTGCTGCATTCTGGACCAGTTGTAGTCGTGCAATGGAGGTCTGACTGATACCAAACAGGAGCGAATTGCAGTAATCAAGCCTAGATGTAATGAATGCATGTATTACTGTCTCCAGGTTATTTTTGGATAATATGGGCTTCAGTTTAGACAGCCGCCTCAGTTGGAAGAAGCATGATTTAACAATCATGTTTACATGATTGTTAAGCTTCAGGGAAGGGTCCATTATCACGGCCAGGTTAGTGACTCTTTGTTTTTCTGACAGGGTTAGGACAGAAAGGTCGATGCAGTGGTTTGTGATCGTGTCGTTGGGAGGGAACAACATGACTTCAGACTTCTTTTCATTGAACCTTAAGAAGTTTAAAGCCATCCAGTCCCTGATGTCAGCCAGGCAGTCGAGCAGAGGTTGAATCGAGCATGTACCATTGTGTCTTAGGGGGAAGTAAATTTGACAGTCATTGAAGAAGACTAGAAGTGGAAGGGCATGTTGTGTTTCCGGAAAATAGTACCAAGCGGCAGCAGGTATAAAGAGAATAGGAGGGGACCCATGATGGACCCCTGCGGAACCCCCCATTTAAGCTCTGCCTCTGCAGAACTAAAATCCTTGATGGAGACACAAAAGGATCTGTCAGTGAGGTAAGATCTGAAGCAATTGAGGGCTGATCCTGTGACGCCCACCCACTGCTCCAACCTAGCAATGAGGATCTCATGGTCGATGGTGTCAAAGGCGGCTGTGAGGTCCAACAGGACAAGCAGCACAGAATCACCGGTATCTGTGAATCTGAAGATGTCGTTAAAGACCTTCAGCAGGGCAGTTTCAGTGCTATGGAGAGGTTTAAAGCCAGACTGGAATAGCTCTAAGATGGTGTGACCAGGAAGCACTTCAACTGGGACTCAACTATTTTCTCCAGTAGTTTAGAAACAAATGGGAGTTTGGAGACAGGCAGGAAGTTGGACACGACTGAGGGGTCAAGTTTTGGTTTTTTCAGGAGAGGCTGGACAGCAGCATGTTTAAAGGATTTTGGCACCACGCCAGTGGATAAACTACTGTTTACTATGGCAAGAATGGACGGACCTAAAGTTGGAAACACCTCCTTTAGTAGTCGAGGGGGGACCACATCAAAGGGGGAACCAGAAGGTTTCAAGCTGCACATGACCTGCTCTAGAGAATTAGAGTGATGGGTTCAAAATGGTCAAAGAGAGCTACAGATTGAGGTGGGATGGATGGGTCATGAGTTGGAGGGGAAATGAGAGCCCGGGTGGTCGCAATTTTTTCCAAAAAGTAATGTAAGAAGTTGTCGCACAGTTCAGTCGAGGCTTCCAGAGGTGATGGTTCAGTGAGGTGGAGAAGAGGACACATGGGTTGTGAGAGTTTGAGGTAATTATATCAGAAAAGTATTTGGATTTAGCAGCTTTCACTGCTTTCTGATAACGGCGCCAACTCTAAGTATGTGAAAAGAGACCTGCAGCCTGTCTTTCCTCCACTTTCGCTCCGCCCTCCTAAATTGCTGCCTGACGGCCTTGGTGACGTCACTCAGCCAAGGTTCTGCTCTGAGTTTTGATTTTTTTTGGTTTTAACAGGAGCAACATGATCCAGAGTCTTTAAGCAGACAGAGTTGAACTGGGATGTCAGTTCCTCAGTGGTGGTGAGAAACACCGGGGGCTGAATTATCATTTCAGAGTTATAAACATCTGTGAAACACACGGCAGTGAAAAGGTTAATAGCCCGGGTACTACGAGCCGGAATGCACGGCTTAGGAATTAGATGGGGGAAGGCGAACTCAAACTGGACTGGCATGCGGTCTGAAAAAACATTATCACCAATAACAAGATTATTAACAGTCACATCATGAGTTAAAACAAGGTCCAGTGTATGTCCACACTCTTGGGTGGGACAGTTTACATGTTGAGTTAAATTAAATGAGTCCAATAAATCTCAAAAGTCCTTAACCAAGGGCTTCTCCTGACAGCACACGTGCAAGTTAAAGTTCCCAATAACGAAAACATGCTCATATTTTAGTGTGATTTTAGCCAAGAAGTCAGAAAACTCATTTATGAAATCCTTAGATCGAGGTGGGCGGTAGACGAGTGCAAACAAAGTCTGAGGTGAATGTCCGAGTTCAAAGATGCTCAGCTCAAAGCTGGCGTGGGAAACTGCGATGGGCAGTTGTTTACAGTCAAAAGTTGGTTTGAATATTGTTAATAATCCACCACTGCGCTGGCCTAATGGCCGCGGTGCGTTAAAATACAGACAGTTAGGTGGCAATAATTCCGTCAAGGCGCTAGACTCACCCGGAGACATCCAAGTCTCTGTGATGCAGAAAAAGTCCAACTCATGCTCTTGAAAGTAGTCCCTGAGGATAAAAGTTTTGTTGGTAACAGATCTTGCGTTGACCAAACACATCTGGATACTGTCCGAAGTGGAGCCAGCAGCGGTGAAGTTTGCGCGCATCATTGGCCGCAGGTTTTCAATGACAGCCCCTCCAGGTCGGTCCGAGCGGTGCACCGGCCGACAACTCCCGTTGGTTACCTGGTCCGGGCACGCGGGAAGCTGGAGATGGAGACCATGACCACCAGCTGAAGAGGAAAATGCAGCGCGCAGAGCTTTAAGCTTCACCAGCTGACCAGCACGTTTTCCCCGGCGTCTGAAGCGATATCTCCGGGCAGGCAGGTGAGGAGCGTAGCGGAGGTAAACTGGCACGTTCACCAGCAGGGGGGAGGAGGCGGGGGTCCAGAGGTACGTTGATAATGGTCCAAATAAGCGACATCAGTGACAGAAAAACGATGATCCAGAAGCTGTTGTCGGTCATACATCAGGAGTGAATTTATGCCACAGATAAAAAACGAACAAAACAAAAATAATCCGAACACCATCAGCAGAGGTGGATTGCACACGGGCGCCATCTTATCGGAAGTTTATTGTTATGTGTACCTCATCTGCGTTTTTTTGTTTAATACAGGTCTCTTGAAAATGAGTCCTCATGACTCATTGAGACTCCATCTATCCATCCATCCATTATCTTTACCCGCTTATTCCATTTTGGGTCACGGGGGTCACCAGTGCCTATGTCCAGCAATCACTGTGCGAGGGGCGAGGTACACCCTGGACGGGTCGCAAGTCCATCACAGGGACACATAGAGACAAACAACCATTCACTCTCTCACTCACACCTAGGGACAATTTAGAGTTACCAATCAGCCTAACATGCATGTTTTTGGTCTGTGGGAGGAAACCGGAGCACCCGGAGAAAACCCACGCATGCACGGAGAGAACATGCAAACTCCACCCAGAAAGGCCCCTGGACCGGGGTTTGAACCAAGGACCTGCCTGCTCGCTGAGAGGCAGCAGCTCTACCAGTTGTGCCACCGTGCTGCCCCTCATTGAGACTACCCTTTATAAATAAAGGTTGAATGAAAAGCAGAGTGCTACGTCTGTAGCATCTAAGCTAGCGCATCTTTATTGCGTGCCAACTTAGCACTACTTCTTGTTGTGCCTTGCTCTCTAAAATAGTTTTTGAATCAAATATTTACTTATGCAGGTAAACGTAGATATTTAAAAACCCATTAAAATACACCAGAATGCAGGAAACGGCATGTACATTTTCAAAATTTTGGGGGAGGACCCCCAGCCTCCCTCATCAATCAATGTGTGGCTTCTGATGCGAACGACCATTGCATTGTTCAAGCTAAGAGTCATTGTCAACACTGGGGGCTAAGCACCCCTAAAGGACACTTTCTAGAATCGCCCCTGGTTCAGACCTTACCAAATGTTCATAGGTTATAAATGAGATTTCATCCAAAAGGGGAAACATTGATTCAATGAAGTCTTGTGCTGCAGCTGGTGATGTTTTGCATGTTTGTTTGAACATGTCTAAAAATAATGTTTGTGTTTTAGTCCCACCATCCGTGGCAGCAGATTGGCTGAGTGTTGTCAGCGCATCTCAGCCTCAGAAGAGGGAGGAGAGAAGTGACGGGTGGAGGAGAAATTCAACCCGCTGGGAGCATCCGACCCACAGCTCCATCTTCTTCTCTCCTCCGTCTCAAAGAACCGCGGAGGCTGTGCGCTTTAATCTGAAGGCGCTCCTCCTGACGCGTCAGCTTCCACGCCTTAGGGCGAGGAAGGATGAGAGCGAGGCTCGGTTCTGTGGGCTGAATCCTCCACACAAGTCCTCCCCGACACGCAGCAGAGACACGAGAGGAGACAAACTATGATCCGAGGATGATTTCTGCCAAGAAAACTCCGGAGAAGAGTCGCTTCCCTCTCCACCACCTGGTGTGGCACAGCAAGCCCCGGCAGCTGGAGAAGGAGCTGGAGAGCAACGAGCAGGTGAGCAGAACCAGCACGGTCCCGAGCCCCCACAGGAGCAGAACCAGCATGGTTTGGCTCACACACACTTGGCCTCAGCTGAGTGGTTCCTGTTTGTGGGTGAATGCAGGGTGGGGGTTTGGGGGGTCCATCCTGGGTGCGTGAAGATCCCGCGTCTGTAGCGCAGTCAATGGGTGTGTGTGGGGTGGGACTGTGTATCTGTGTGTGTGTAGGGGGGTGTCCTACGATCAGCAGCTTTATTGCTTCATCTACTCCAAACTGCACCCCCCCCCACCCCCATCCCACTAGTGGGTGTGTGTGAGTGGGTGAGACAATGCAGATGTTGCATCATGTGGGCGAATTCACAACCATCACTACAAAAACACAAGTAATTAACTAACACCATCCATCCATCATCTTAACCCGCTTCTTCATTTTTGGGTGGCGGAGGGCTCGTGCCCATAAGGGATTCGATCCAGCAACCTTCTGGCTGAGAGGCAGCTACCAACTGATCCACCGGGCCGCCCACATCAAACATCAAGAACAACAAGAGACAAAATGTGTTGTTTTTTTTTACTGGATAAATGCTGCATGAATGCTGAGTGAGAATGATGACATTTGTTGAAGAATAACTTGTTAAAAACAAAACCAGGAGCTAAAATGAGCTAATTGTAGTGAAAAGCTAAATTGAGTAAAAACATAAAATAACTTAAATCATTAAACTTAAAGCCAAGAGCTGAAATAAGTAAAATGTATATAAAAGCTAAAATTTGTATAAATTATTTTTACATAAGAGCTAAAATTAGCTAATCTCAAGTAAGAAGCTGAAATGAGCAAAACAGTGCCTGGAAGCTAAAATGAGTGAAACAAGCTAAAGTTAACTAAATCATGGATAAAAGCTAAAACACGTAAAACCACAGAAGAATAATCTAAAACTTGCAAAGCCATTAAATGGTAAATTTTGTAAAACCATAACGAAAAGTCAAAATTAGCAAAACCTTAGCTAAAAGCCAAAGTTAGCAAAAGCTCTAATTAGTTTTAAAAATATAACTAAGAGTTAGAATGAGCAAATCTGAAGCACAAAGCTTTGGGAGCTACATGCTAAAGCTAAAAGTAATAAAACAATATGTAAAATCTAGAATGAGTGAAACAAAGCTTAATGCTAAAATTAACTTAAATCATGGATAAAAGCTAAAACCAATAAAAATACAGAAAAAATTAAAACTTGCCATACCATTTCCAAATGTTTAACCTAGTAAAACCATATAAACAGTCTAAATGAGCTAAGCGATAGCTAAAAGCTTAAAACACTAAAGCTAAAAGCTAAATTCAGCTAAATATTTATTAAAATGTAAAATAAGTTAAAATGTACCCGTACCTAAAAGCTAAAGTTAGCAAGTAGCTAGATGTTTATATTATATTAGTAAAACTAAAGCTAATATCAAAAAATAGGTTAAAAAAATAAATAATAATAATAAAAAAAATAATAAAAACTGCTTAAAGATCTAAACAGCAAAACCATAGCTAAAGGCTACAATTTGCACAATGGTACTAAACAGAGCGAGTATGTTCGATTTCAGAGGACCATGTTTTTAAAGGAACTCAACACATCTTCATACATTTCTGTTTTAGTTTTTAATAAAGATATATATATATATTTTAAAAGAAAGTAAAAGTGACAGAAACCAAAAGTCGTTGTTCAAGTAATTAACTAACTTGACTGAGACAAAAGTTTTGAAGTATGAAAGTAAAATATTAAGTATGTGGATTTAGTATGATTAAAAAAACTTTTACTCAATAAAATGCTGTTTTTTTTTTAATAATGAAAAGCTCGGATGAGTAAATTTTAGCCAAAGTAAAAGCATTCATTATGAGGGTGTTAACATTAAGATTTAAACTTTAATTTGTGAGAGACAGAAGAATCAGCGTGCTTGTCAAAATCAGACTTTTAAATTCTGTTGAACACTTTTTTTTTTTCATTCAACCTTTATTTATGCAGGTTAGTCCCATTGAGCCTTGGGGACTCATTTAAGAGAGAGACCTGCTTTAAAGCAACTGCAGGCTCACAGCTCCGCAGCTTTCTGAGCATTAGCATACCTAAACCTGTGCATGATGCACACCTTTTTATTTATTTTACCTTTTGTGACTTTGAATTATAACCCTGTGTGCATTTTTCATACTGAACTAGTCTGGAACCACTGCAAGTGTTTTGTTGTTGTTCTGCTGGCTTGAAATGCTTGAATCACTCCGGACTGGCTGGCTGGTTTTATAGTTGTGTTGATTTCACAAAGAGGCCTTCATCAGACCATGTCAGTTATATA
>NC_056503.1:20615519-20616548 GCF_014905685.2 Nematolebias whitei
TGTGTGTGTGTGTGTGTGTGTGTGTGTGTGTGTATAATTTACCATTTCTGACTTCGGTTTTCGTCTTTAACCTAACAGTTAAAGGTAAATATGCTTGTGAGGTTCATAAAGTGAAAATCATTTCTAAAGGTCTTCTCAAGACCCCCCACTGGGTGTTCCACGACCCACAGTGGGGTTCCGAAAGCAAGAAGTACTGAAAGGATGCTGTGAAAAGGTAATGAATGGTATGGTTTTTTATTTATTTTTTTTTGGTCACCATTGATCCAATTCACTCAGAGAAGAACCTCAGCATCACACATCACAGGTATGAACAGTTAGTATCTTACCTGTTATAGATAGCTCTTGGAAAACCCCCAGTTTGTTGAAATACAGATTAATTCTGACAGGACTGACCAGCTAATGTATAGTCCAGCCTTGGCCTAGCCATAATGGTGTGTTGCCACCAAACCTTTATGTAAACAATATTTTATTATTTGTTTTTTTCAGTCTGGGTTCAACTTCTTCACCTGCTTTCAACAAAAAAAAATAAAAATAAAAATTCAGCAATAAGTATTCACACTGCTTTTCTGCAGGAAATGACATTTTTCTAGTTTTAATGTATTGTTGTATTTCTGTGGAGCAGCTCCACTCACACCCTCTCAACCTGCTTTGTGTGACTGAAATCTTTTAGACCATATACCTGCATTAACTTTGTATGGTCTTAATAAATAATAAGTAGCAAAGTCCACAGTTGGACATAAATAATTTTGTGGCTATGTGCATGAAAAACATGCAGAACATCAAGGTTTGTGTTCTGTCTGACACCAACGTTTGAAAATTTCCTGCTCTTTTAAAGGTGATTTTTTTTTTTTTTGCTGTTTTCTTTGGACATTGGATAGATAGATAGATAGATAGACAGACAGACAGACAGACAGACAGACAGACAGACAGACAGACAGATAGACAGACAGATAGATAGATAGATAGATAGATAGATAGATAAATAGATAGATAGATAGATAGATAGATAGATAGATAGATAGATAGATA
>NC_056503.1:20616648-20628411 GCF_014905685.2 Nematolebias whitei
GACAGACAGACAGACAGACAGACAGACAGACAGACAGACAGACAGACAGACAGACAGACAGACAGATAGATAGCTAGCTCTAGCTTCTCCATTGGACCTGTTAATGGTTAAAATTGACCCCTCCACACTGCTTCAGAAAAAATAAAAAGACTTCCTCTGTTCTACTCCACAGTCCTACCCACTTGAACACCTTGCACCAAAACGTTAAGGTTTGTTAGCCTTCTTTGTTCAATTCTAGTCCTGAAAAACACACATTTTCAAAATGACAAACATTCACTACAGAGTGTACCAGTATGCCCTCACCATTGGCATACTGCTTGTTCTTTCTCATTTGATATGGTCCTAACTCCTTGTTTTCCTAATGTCAACTTTAGGAGCGTTCTCCAAACTGTAAAGTTAAATTAGTGGATCTGTCTGTTCGCAGAGCAGGTTGTGAGCAGACGGTTAGAGCAGAGAGAGATCAACTTCTTTTTACAGGCTTGTTACACTCAGCCTTCTGTGTGGGTGTGTGCAAATTTGCATTTTGGTTTTACAAGTCCACTACAACATATTTCTTTGCATGCAAAAACAAAAGCAGAGAGCTCAAAACAGCCACAAAATGCAAAAACTTACTGTTAAACAAACACGTGTTCCCAGAAATGACAAAGAGACTGTTAGAGGTATGCTGGCACGTAAAACAAAAAGGCCTTCTTAAAAAAGTTTATTCAAATAACAGATTTAAACCAATAAGCTGAACGCTGTACTTTAAAAAGGAAAGATGAAACTAAAGAATGAAACCCATCCATCCATGAACTTCTGCTTATTCCGAAGTCAGGTCACGGGGGCAGCAGCTTGAGCAGGGAGGCCCATACATCTCTTTCCACATCCACCTCTTCCAGCTCTTCTGGGAGGACCCCAAGTTGTTCCCAGAACAACCAAGAGACCTAAAAAAGTCTTAACCACCTCAACTGGCTCCTCTCAATGTGGAGGAGCAGCAGTTCTACTCCAAGTCTCTCCCAGATAACTGAACTTCTCACCCTATCTCTAAGGGAGAGCCCAACTACCCTACAGAGGCTTGTATCAGTGATCTCATTCTTCCGGTCACTACCCAGAGCTCGTGACCATAGATGAGGGTAGGAATGTAGACCAACTGGTAGACAGAGAGCTTTGCCTTACAGCTTAGCTTCCTCTTCACCACAACTGATGTCCACAATACTGCAGATGCTGCACCAATCCGTCTGTCAGTCTCACGCTCCATTCTTCCCTCACTTGAGAACAAAACCCCGAGATACTTGAACTCCTCACGATAGACCTGAACAGAGCAATCCACCCTTTTCCAGTTGAGGACCATGGCCTCAGATTTGGAGCTGCTGATTCTCATCCCAGCTGCTTCACACTCAGCTGTGAACTGCTCCAGTGAGAGCTGAAGATCACGGCACAATGACACCAACAGGACCACATCATCTGCAAAGAGCAGGAATGGAATCCTGAGGCCACCAAATCAAACTCCCTCCACCCCCTGGCTGCACTGAGAAATTCTGTCCATAAAAGTTATGAACAGAATCAGTGACAACGGGCAGCCCTGGTGGAGTCCAACTCCCACCCTGAAAGGTCTGACTTACTACCGGCGATGTGAATCAAACTCTCACACTGCTTGTATAGGGACTGAACAGCCCGTAACAATGGGCCCACAATCCCATACTCACGGAGCCAATATTGAGTTTCACACTAAAATCGTCTCTTGTTATAAATGGGAGTTGTAGACATTTTGTCCAAACATTTAAAATCTACACGTTCAGTCTCATCTCTCACGATCAGTGATCGCTTGAAGTATGTGTTTCGAATGACTCTCAGCTACTACCACAACAAGTTTTAGCTTATCTGTTAAAATTCACTGAGTTATAGCCATTTTTGTGTTGGCTAAGGTCAGTGAGCTGTGGCAGCCCTCTTCAACTAAGAGAACAGAAAATGTGCTGCTAGTAATTACCGTCTTAGAGTTTCATTGAATTTTGAACAGTGGTTCATGAAGCAGGTAAAGATAACGGATGGATGGATGGATGGATGGATGATTCATGAAACATTTAGCTAACAAACAGGGTTGACTCCAACACAATGACTTTTTAAGCAAAGATGTGCTCAAGTAATGTGTTGAGGATGACACTCATCTACATTACATTTTAGCTCAATATCTGTAAGATCGGCTGAGTTAGCATCTTTTTTTTTTTTCCTTTTTGCAGTTGGTTAGCTGTGGCAGCCATTTTGAAAGAAGTCCAGAAAGTAATTAAAGATGTACGTTCAATGATTACTTTCTGAAAGTTCCATCATGAGATATTTCACTAATGGTACAATCACACATACAGTGCATGAGCAACAACATTATCAGTGTTCAGCTTTCAGCAATATCAGCAAACTCCTGTAGAGTGAAACTCACGATGAAGACAGATGTCAAGTATTCCTGCTAATTGTAGTGTTTCCATGGCTGGTCGGTTTAATACAGTTAGACAGCTGATAGAAACAACTTTCAAAGTGGAAAATGTTATAAATTCTACCATAAAATCTGTTTTTATGTGGATCTAAAATACCAGCGTAAGTAAATCAGGACGCACAGAGTTCTTCCAAGGCCTGTTTGGCCCGTCTCCTGAGCCTAACCAGGCCACCGTGTGACTCACATCCAGCCAGACTGAGGTTTAGATTTGGAAAAATCATTAAAATGTAGGCCACTAACGTACATTTCCCTCTAATCTGTAGTTTTAAAATTCTACTTTAGACCAAATAGACAAAAAAACCAAAAAAAAAACAGGGAGGAACAGGAAGAATTTTCAGTTTTTGGCAAAAAAAAGAAGAAAAAAAGTGAGTGGTAACAAAATTAAAGTCACAGCTCTGGTGATATTAGGATTTTAGTATGTGAGGTTTCTACAATGTTGACTTTTTGAAGTAAAAAAAAATGGAAAAATGTAATTTCCTGTGAAAATGCAGTGTGAGTGCTTATTGCTGAATGATGTTTGCTGAAAGCTGCTGAAGGAGCTGAAATCAGCTGAAAAGGTTTCAACTCTAAACTGTTATTGTGATCTGAACATTAACAGCTGACAACAAAGTCCATGCTCAATAATCCAGGTATAATCCAACATTTTTCAGTCAGGTCATCTGGACAGTTTTTTTTTTTTTTTTTTTTGTGCTGAAACGTTTCGCCTTCAACCCGGAAGGCTTCATCAGTCAAGGAAACACACAACAAAACAGATTCTTCCCCCAACAGCTTACTGTTTGGGGAAAAATGTTGGATTATATACCTGGATTATTGAGCATGGACTTTGTTGTTTTCAACCAGTTTGACACGACTGTCAACAAGGAAGAGGGCCGGCAATGGAGGAGGGGGCGAGACAAAGACACCGTCTTAGCACCAACATAAGTGGTTTGTTCCACTTTGGAGTAAGCTGTTGGGGAAAAAAATCAGTTTTGTGTTGTATTTCCTTGACTGATGAAGCCTTCTGGATGGAAGGTGAAATGTTTCAGCACCAAAAAAAAAAGAAACTGTCCAGATGACCTGACTGAAAAATGTTGGATTAACAGCTGACATTTGCTGAAAGCAAGAAAACAAAAACTGAAAGCAGCCAAAAAACAGCAGAAATGTGTGGAAAAAGCTCAATAGAGCAGAAATGTAAAAATAAAAAAAGCAGAATAAGCTGAAATAGGCAGAAAGAGGATGAATATATTAAAAACAAAACGAAATTAGTAGAAAAAAGTTGAAATTAGCAAAAGAAAATTAGCTGAAAAAGCTTTTAATCAGGTTGAAATTAGCAGAAAGGAACTAAAAGGAGCATAAAAAGTTTAAGATTTTCGAAAGACGCACAAAAAGTGGAAATTATCAAAAAAATAGAAAAGTGGCAGAAAAAGCAGAAAAAAAGCTGAAATGAGCAACAGCTCAAAGGGTTTGAAGGATGTGAAGAGAGCTCCATTCATTGTTAATGAAGAAAACATGGCCGACAAAACTAAATATTTCAAAAGGTAAAAATTGCACAAATACTAAAAGTCACAGCTGGAATGTCCTCAACGAGCTGAACGTTTTCATATATGAATGACTGAAATACTGTAGAACAAAAAATTGTCAAATGACTTATGTGCTGAAAAACATGCAGATGTCAATAATAAGAATGATTCAGAAACATTCAGACAACTAATAAAAAAGAAACCTTTTGGTTTAAATTGTTTGGAATTGGGAGTAGATTTAAAGTAAAAGGGACTGTACAGTTTGAGCAAATATTTTTCAAACTGTGCAACAAAAACAATGCAGACCTGGAAGAAATGACTGTACCTTGTAAATCAACAGGTTTGTAACTATTCTGGCCCATTTTTTAAGTAAGTTTTATCTGACTGGGTCATACCAGAAGGATAAATGGGACAAACAATACAGACCCACCTGTTGTTACAACAGAGCCTGTTTTGATATAAAGATGGCACCGTGGTCGACAGTTTAAATGATGAAGGCACTTTTAGTCCATGATATTTCTTATCCTGCGTTAACTTTTATAGCTGCTCGTCTGATAAGGGAGTGTAAAAATGTCTGCCTCTACATTACGACTAAGTGACAAACATCAAACAAGTTTACAGTCTCATCCATATCTGAGCTTTTCAAAGCTAATACAACAAAGTCTATCATTTCCATTTTACATGTGCATGCAGCAAATATCCAGCCATGTTTCTGACTGTGTTTCACTTCAACACTTTACTGACTGGTCAAAGTGACATAAAACTCCATTTTTGATTTTCAAATCTCTCAACACATTGTATTGGTGAGTGTATGGCTTTCTTCCCAAACGTCCCTGTAACAACTTACAATGCCTGGTCACAAAAAAAAAAAAAAAAAAAATTCACCATCTTGATTTTCAGAGCAAAAACCGTTAAATCTTCCCATTGGAAAAGTATTGATTTAATTATTATGTCTGAGCAGAAAATATGGTGTTATTTGGCTTAATAATGCAAAAAAACAGCTTCTTGTTCCTTCAAACTGCCCAAAAGTAAGGAGGGGTTAACTTACTGATCTGCATCAAACAAACAAAAAAGTACGGTATGGTACTTTCAAAACAATATGTCAATCTTCAATACTTGGTTGGGAATCCCTTTGCCTTATTCACTGCCTCGATGCGACGTGGCATTGAGGAGATCAGCCTGTGGCATTGACTGGGAGTTATGGAAGACCTGATTTCCTTGATGCTTGCTGTCAGCTCTTCTTTGGTGGTGGGTCTGGTGCCCCTCATTTTCCTCTTGAGAAGACCCCATAGATTCTCAATGGGGTTTAGGTCCGGTGAGTTGGCTGGCCTGTCAAGCACTGTGTCATGGGCATCAAACCAGGTTTTGGTGCTTCTGGCGGAATGGACAGGGGGCAGGTCCTGCTGGAAGATGAAATCTGCATCTCCATACAGATCCTCAGCAGAAGGAATCATGAAGTCCTCTAAAACATTCTGGTAGACTGTTGCGGTGACCTTGGATTTAAGAAAGCAGCGTTTACCAACACCTTTACCGGACATTGCACCCCAAATCATGACTGACTGTGGATATTTCACACTGGACCTCAAGCAGTATGGGTTCTGTTCCTCACCCTTCTTCCTCCAAACCCTTGGACCTTGATTTCCGAATGAAAGTCACACTTTAATTTCATCAAAAAAGAGGACAGAGGAACCCGACAGTTGTAGCCCATCTCCTGGATGTGTCTGAATGTGGTGGTTTTTGAAGCTGTGACTCCCGCCTCATTCCACTCTTTCTGGATCTCTGCCAGATTCTGGAATCTTCTCTGTTTGATAATCAGATGAAGTCCATGGTCATATCTTTTGCTGGTGCATCTTCTCCTGCCACATTTTGCACTTCCACTAGACTTTCCATTGATATGCTTGGACACAGCACTCTGTGAACAGCCATTAATTATCAATATTATATATATTATTATTAATTATCCTTAGCTATGAACTTTTGTGGCTTACCCATCCTATGGAGGGTATCAATGATGGTCTTCAGGCCAGTTATGTCTGCAGTCTTCCCCATATTGAACTGAACTGAGACATTTGAACCAAACTGAAGCAATTTAATGACACCTGGGGAAACCTGTGCAGGATCTTTGAGTTTAGTAGATGATTAGTGTGTCACACTCAGTTTAAAACATTCATGCCCTGCAAAATTTGGGCTGATTTCTCTACAGTATTTTTTTTTTTTTGAATTCCTGTTTTTGTGGGTTTCATGACCTGAAAGCCCAAATTATGTAACAATAAACAAATAAATACTTGAAATTGTTTAAATTGTGGGCCCTGAATCTACCATATTAAAGATTAACTTTTTGAATGGAATTATAGACGGTAAACAACTTTTCCATGATATTCAAATTTTTTGGAAAGGGTCTGTATTTACAACCACCCTGATTATCTGAGGAAACTATGCTTTCTGCGTTTTATATTGCTTAAAAATATATTTTCCTCTAATAAATGGGATGGCCTTTGGGGTGTCCGAAGATTATCTCCCAAACTACAAACATTCACTATTCAATCCCTCAGTGACAGGAGATTTCAGCATACTGCTTATTGCTTTGCAAAAGCTTAGTAAGGTGTCTTCAGTTGGTTAATGTTATTCACAATTTTGCAGGCCTTATAATGATTGTATGAACACGGTTCATTGATCAATGAGCCTTTCTGTTCTATGATGAGAAGATATCAAGATGTCATTGCCTGGGTTCAATGGGCTGGTGGAGAAAAATAAAAAGATTTTAGGAAACATTATCGTCTCCCAGCTAGAACAAGTTCAATGTGTAGTAGCAACATTTCTTTGTGGAGTATGAATGTATACATGAGTTTTCCCAGAGGCACTCTGGCTTCCTCCAACAGACCAAAAACCTACACATTAGCTTAACTAGAAGCTCTAATTTGTTCTTAGGCATGAGCATGAATGCTTGTTTGCCTTGTTTAAGGTTCCCCACCTCTTGTCTTGTCATCCCACCTTAAATGAAGCAGTATTTCTTTCTAAAAACTTAGCTGATTCAGTTGGACATCCGGGTTGTTGCCAGTTAATTGTACGGTCTAGAAATAAGTCCAGTAAGCAGAGATGTAGTCTTCCACACTTCTCTGCTGCTTCTTCGTTACCCACCCAAAACCCCAATGAAACAGTGTCAACTCGCCCACGGCTCAAATCAAATAAACCAAAAATCATCTCTAAAAATATTAACCATAAAAATCTTATTAAAATAAACACAACTACTTTACAAAAACAAAAGAATAAAATCATTAAATGTGGACTATTGAACATCAGATCTCTTTCCTCTAAATCCCTGTTAGTCAATAACCTGATAACTGATCATCATATTGATTTATTCTGTCTGACAGAAATCTGGCTAAAACAGGAAGATTTTGTTAGTATAAATGAATCCACTACACCTATTATTTAGATTTTCATATTCCTAGAACAACTGGTCGAGGTAGGTGTAGCTTCTATTTTTCAGTCGGGACTATTAATTAATACTAAACCAATTAGTAGTTGTAATACTTTTAAGTTGTTGTCTCTAAGTCTATACCATCATAAATGTAAAACGGAACGGCCACTTTCACTAGTTGTTATATATCGTCCACCAGGCTCCAATGCTCAGTTTTTTTCTGAATTCTCAGAATTCTGAACTGACTTACTACTAAATACTGATAAAGTCATAATAATGGGTGATTTCAATATTCATGTAGATGTTGAAAGTAATAGCTTAAGCATAGCCTTGAAAAACTTAATAGAGTCAATTGGTTTTACACAAAACGTCCGAACACCTACTTAATCTCATCACCACACCCTTGACCTGGTTCTGACCTATGGCATAGAGATTAATAACTTAGTAATATTTCCTCAAAATCCTATTTTGTCATTTTTTAAATACCTTTGAGTTTACATTAAATGACTACACAGTCACTGAGAGTAACTTTCACCTTAGCAGGTGCTTATACTCTCTGGCTTGGAAACACCATTTTTCTCTTTTCAGGGGTGATCAGAGGGTGGGTTGTAATACTGAAACACAGTCTTATAACACAGTAACAGCAGATGGAGCCGAAAGATACTCCAGACACACAATTTAAAAAAAGCCAAATACAAAGAAAGATACAAAGAGAGAAGATGAACCAAGAGGAGAGATAAAAGGAAACCAGATCAGGAGATGAGTTGTGTGTCAGGTAAACACTAAAGTGAAATCAGGGGAAGTGAGAAGACAACACTGACAGACAAGGACTGGAAGTACAAACAAAGTAGTGACAGGAGTCAGGACACAGAATGAACAAAGTAAAAATAGCAACAGACTTGGACCATGAACAGAGTGCGTCTGGTTTGGCACAGACATAAAAGCACTGTGTAATTGACAAAAAGCAGGACTAGGTGAGGAGGGACAGTGTGTCTCAGGACAAAGACAGGAAATTACCAAGAGGTTTTCTTCTTGCTTTCATCTCTGTGTTCTACTCCACCTCTGTCTGTCCGTCACCCAGTACAGTGTTTAATTGTGATGTCTTCAGTAAAGAGCTAAAGTGAGTTCAGCAACATAAAACTTTAGGCTGGGCTGCTGGCTCAAGGGAAGAAAGCCGTATATTTAGCCTTGCAGGTAAATATATGGCAACCTTCTGCTGTCAGGCTGACTTTCAACTGCTATTTTCTCTTTTCTTTGTCCCTGAGTTACATCTGCCTACTGTAATAGGATTTCTCTATTGTCTGTCCCTAGTGCTCTCCATTCATGATTACCTCCAAGCATCCATTCATCAAATTAATTCCTACTTTTCTTACTTTCCTCACTTCAATAATAACCCATTTTTAACCATGATGTTACAAGAGCCTGGTTTGCTCTTTGTTGAATATTAGACCTGATTTGCTTATGATGCTAGTACCTAGCTCACATCCAGCTGGTCAGTTTTTCCTTCTTATAAGGAAGGTTGTGAGTTGTATCAACCAGAAACTGGGGTGTGGGTGTAGGGTGGGGGGTGGGAGTGTATTTGCCTCAAATGGAGGAGTTCTTGGAGGAGGTGAGTGATGTTAGGATGGAAGATGAATCAATGGATCAGGGCCTCATCCTTGGTAATGAGGATGTTGCATCAGTTATTGTGGTGAAGAAAGAGCTGAGTCCAATGGTAAAGCTCTGGATGACCTTATACTATGTCTACATTTCCACCCTTACCCGTGGTCATGAGTTATGTATCATGACCAAACGAATGAGATCCCAGATACAAGCAGATGAAATGGGCTTCCTTCACAGGGTGTCCAGCCTCAGCCTTAGAGATAGAGTGAGGAGCTCCATCATCCAGGGAAAGGTCATAGTAGAGCTGCTGCTCCTTTGCATCAAAAGGAGTCAGTTGAGGTGGTTCATGTGATTAGGATGCCTTCTGGATGCCTCCCTTTGGAGGTTTACTGGTTATGCCCCACTGGTAAGAGGCCCAGGGGTAGACCAAGAACGCTCTGGAAGATTTGTGTATCTTCTCTGGTCTGGGAACACCTCAGCATCCCCCAGGAGGAGCTGGAAAGTGTCACTGGGGAGAGGGAGGTCTGGGTTTCTCTCCTTGACTATCTGAAAAAGCTAAAGTTGCACCAATACTAAAAGTCATAGCAGGATTGTCCTGAAAAAGCTGAATGTTTTGAGTTACGATTTGTTGAAGTAGCTTGAAAAGTGCGGGATGAGAAACGCACCAAAAAAACGTACTGAAGAAAAATGGATCACAATAGTGTGAATGCTTCATAAACATTCACACAACTAGAGAATCCCTGAAGAAAACCTAAAGTCAATGCACAAAACCCCAACACAACCTGCAACAGTCCTTGTTGAGAACAAATGTCCACACATCAATGCATGAGCTGCACAGGAAGCGCAAAGACCAAAAGACCAACACCGTTGCCAGCTGCTCTCCACATCAACCACACACCCACGTACATATACCCCCCAACCACAAGACAACGAGAAGCAGAAAAACCAGAGACCAAAAGGCTAGCCAAAGAAAACAACCTACCACTGAAATGCTTGAGAAAAACGCTAAAGCAAAAACCACAAGCCAGATCTGGAAACCCTGAGAAATGTGAGAAGCAGAGAACCCAGACAGCCACACATGAAAGCTACCATCAGTCAGGAGATATGTCAAGCCATAAAGAAAACCCCATGACTTACAGATTCCTTAAAAGCATCACTTGACATTTCTGGCCAACTTAAAATCAGACAGAGGTGTATTTGTCTCGGCTGCATTGCAAAGCAATTTTCAAGAGTTGTAGAAAACAGAACCACAATCAATATAGTGACATTTCTAAATGCATGGATCTGCAGGGCTGCCTTACTCTCTGTTTTCATGGGGAAGCACTAATTGTGCCGTTACCGCCCCTTTGAGCTGCAGGAGCCACTTGAACTGGACGAGAAGCCGAGCATCCCCGAGAAAGACGAGCCTTTGATTTCATTACCAGCCACTGCAGCTGTGTTGCTCTCAGATTATTGGGTTTGATCTAAGATTTCTACACTCGTTCTCACACAAAGGCAACAGCTGTGGTACATTACCGGATTAACCCATTATATGCAGTTGGAAACAACCGGTTAGTTTTCTGAGGGCCCTCTCTCCTCTGTCAGCTCTCATCACGGTTATCGTGATGAGTTCGGTGCGTTAGCTGTCACCTTCTGTTGCCATCCTGACAGGCCAATCAGCATCCTCACCTCGTCCGTGCTTTCTCGCCTCACTTCAGTGTCTCACCGTGTCTGCAGACCGGTTCGTTGAAACTGACTCTTGACAGTAAGCAGAGGAAGTGCAGTGAAACAGGGAGACGTTAAATATGCTCTAATGTAGGTCAGTGTTTTCACTGGATGGTTTTTAGTTTGCTTCTCTGGACTGGCAGGCCTTGGATGTAAATGCATCATGGCTGCATTGAGACGTTTCCAGTTTGTTCTGCCGTCACCTGTGACCCAGACTTTGCACCATCTTCTTATTAAATAAAAAAAGCCGTCCATCAAAATCAGATCAGTGTTTTATGCCAGTCTTGTCTCTTCTGGGTGGAGAATAAGACGTAAGACAGACAGCAGAGGGGCAGGAAAAGTTATTTTTACAACTTGCTCTCTAATGCCCCCCCCCCCCCCCCCCCCCAATCCTGTTTTGTGTGTCCCATGTGCAAACATTTTGGAAAGACTGCTGCTGCTGCTTTGTGTATAAGCACAGTTGTGTGTGTGCTTTTTTTTTGGTTATAAAAGATTGATGCTGGCCTAAGTACCTGCCAAGCTGCATTAGGCAAAGCACACACTGTGCATGTGTGCGTGCATGTGTGTGCATGTTTGTGAGCAGATGCCACAGATAGAGATGCCTATCAATAATGCATCCATCATACAGCTTGCCATTAAAACAGGGCAGGAACAACAAAAATAGAAAAAGGAGCAACTGTGACTAAAACCAGGGGCACCACAAAGAGGTGGTAAGGGTGTGTGCAAGTGTGTGTGTGTCCTTGTTTATGCTACTTTGTGAGGCCAATTTTTCCAACTTATACTACATTGTGAGGACCAACTGCTCCTTATGGGGCCCAAAGCCCGGGCCCCATAAGAAGAAGTCCCGTTGGTGGGTTAGGGGCTAGGTTTAGGACTAAGGTGTGAATTGAGGATGTGTTAGGTTTAGGGTTAGGTATGTACTGGTAATGGTTAGGTTATGGATAAAGGTCATGGTTAGGCTATAGAAATGAATGAAAAATGAATGGAAGTCAATGCAAAGGCCCCACAAAGATAGCAAAACAAACCTGTGTGTGTGTGTGTGTGTGTGTGTGTGTGTGTGTGTGTGTGTGTGT
>NC_056503.1:20628421-20630085 GCF_014905685.2 Nematolebias whitei
GTGTGTGTGTGTGTGTGTGTGTGTGTGTGTGTGTGTGTGTGTGTGTGAGTGAGTGGCGGGGGCAGTGACCACCCCTAAAAATATAGTTTCTTTACATTTGTGATTGGTGTGCATTTTTAATTTACCCGAGCTGTTTAGGATTAGTTGAACCTCGTAAACATAAAAACATTGTTTTTGAACCTGTGATGGACTGGAGACCTGTCCAGGGTGTCCCCCGCCTCTCGCAGTGATAATTGGACATGGGCACCAGAGATCCCCATGACCCGAAAAGGAAGAAGCGGGTAAAAGATAATGGATGAATATTTTTGAGCAATTAGGAGGTAAAAATATAAATATATATTTAATGTAAATTTAAAAGATAATACCCAAAATCTAGTCTTCCTGAATACAGACAACTAGACTGAAACATTGTCCTCAGCATTGAGATGCAGGGACTTATAGGCAGAATAGTTTTTTATGAAAATGTACACAGCACCAATGAAATATATATTTTTTAATAGAAGCCCTCCTGAGACCCAGGGGAAAAAAAGATTTTGAATTTTTTTTATATATAAATCAAGGTTTGGGGTGGTAAAAATCCCATTGCAAAACCTGTTTTGTTTTTACCTATTTTTATTTAAATGTTATAACATGTGCACTTCAGTACACAACAGGACTTTGTTGGTCGCAAGTAAGAAACACTAAATTTCAAGAGCTGATTATGAAAATTGAAAGCTCCACAACAAATATTTGTAAACAGAATATGAAAACATAATAAACATTTGGTGGCTCAGTTGATAGAGCTGCTGCCTTTCAGCGAGAAGGTTGCCGATTCAAATCCCGGCCCGGGGCCTTTCTGGGTGGAGTTTGCATGTTCTCTCCGTGCACGCGTGGGTTTTCTCCGGGTACTCTGGTTTCCTCCCACAGACCAAAAACATGTATGTTAGACTTTTCTCTATAGGCCACTGGCCTAGGAACAACCGATTACAATTTAATTAGTTTTTAAAGTTATTAAATTATTGGACTTCAATTTAACCACAATTTAATTAGCCATGTTTAATATTTTGATTCCAATTTTATGGTATAAAAAGACCACAAACCTTAACTGACTTACCAAAAAGTAGACTTTTGTAACCACAAAAAAGGCCTGTTGATGAAAAGAAAATGACTTTTTTTAAAGCTAAATAAGATCCTCCTCAGTTGAAAGCTGAAAAGCCCTGCGGCTGCTCGAAACCTGTCCTGTGACCTGCTTTCCTTTTCTTTTGTCAAATTACACCTGTGGGATTAAAGACATCAGATAAGTTTTAAAAATATTTCCAATTAGATTGGCAGAGTTAAAAATGTAAGAATTTATTGTAACTAAAGAAACAATTTCCTGTGAAAATGCTGTGTGAGTGCTTACTGCTGAATTCATCCAACCTTTGTTTCTGATTTTTGCTAAAAGCTGCTGAAGAAGCTGAAACCGGATGAAAAACAATTAGTTGTTAAACTGTTAATGTGAGTTAAATTTGAACAGCTGACATTTGCTGAAAACAAGAAAATAAAGAAGCACATAAAGCTGAAATTAACTGAAAAGTAGCCATAAAAGCTGATATCTGCAGAAAAGTAGCTAAAAAAAACATAAAATGGGAAAATATTAGAAAGCAGCACAAAAAAAAAAAATCTATCTATCTATCTATATATAT
>NC_056503.1:20630185-20647065 GCF_014905685.2 Nematolebias whitei
TATATATATATATATATATATATATATATATATATATGCACACAGATTCTCACAAAATGAGCAGAAAGAAGCTGAAAAAAGTTGAAACAAAGCAAAAATGAGCAGTAAAAGGTTGTAAACAGCTAAAGGGTTTGAAGGACCTGAAAAGAGCTCCATTCGTTTTCGATGAGAAAAACATGGTTGAAAAAGCTAAATGTTTCAAAATGTAAAAATTGCACAAATATTAAAAATCCCTGCAGGAATGTCCTGAATTAGCTGAACACTTCGATTTATGAATTGTTGAAGTAGAACAAGAATTACAGAATGAGAAAAACATCTTTAAGAAAAACAGATCTAGTGAGAATGATTCATAAACATTTACACAATTTTACTCTTTGGCCTCTTTTGGGCCTCTTTCTGCGCACTGAGCTGCAACTCTTAGAGACTTGTTGGCGACTCACGATTGTGAGAAAAACTTCAAATTTTCAGTTGCAGTCTCACAGATTTTTAAGTGTTAGTAACTAAGTGACCAGTGAGTCATGCAACCGTGTTTATGTAGCTAATTTATGAAAACCTGTTTGTTTTTATGTGCATGACCTGCAAACCTGCATTCACTGTCCACCACATCGACACCACCTCAGTTTCTACCCACCTTGATAGTTTTTCATTCAACCTTTATTTATACAGGTTTGTCTCATTGAGTCATGAGGAGTCATTTTCAAGAGAAGCCTGTTTTAGACAGACACCATACTGTATAAAGAACAGACAACAATAAACACCAATAAAATACTATTAATCAAGGTGCCTTAAAAACAAGGTAAAATACTAAAAACAAGGACATATTTGCTTTGATGTTTCTATTGACCTTATCAAATGTTTTAAATCCCTTAAATTAAGTTGGACACAACTTCAGTTCCTGTTGCAAGGTGTTCCAGGTTGCAGGAGCAGAGTAAGAAAAGGCCTTTTTGCCAAGTTCAGTCCACACTGAGGGAAAGTTGCAGGTAATGATGGTCTGAGAGCGCACGTTGTAACTGCACTGATGACGTGACATGTGGGAGGAGATATAAGAAGGCAGCAGACAAAGGAGGGATTTACAGATGAAGATGTACCTGTGTGAGAGCCAACGTGTAGATAATGATGACAACTGACCCAAGGAGTACAGGGTGCAGTGATGGGTCCGATAGTTACAACCAGTTATGAATCTTAGCGCACCATGGTAGACAGCATCCAACATCTGCAAGGAGCTGGCAGAGCCATTCATGTAAATAATGTCCCCAATGGCCGGTTTGAAAGAAGCAGCTACAAGGTGTTTCCTGGCATTCAGAGTTGAACAAGATCTATTTCTGAAAAAGAAACCAAGTTTTAATTTCAGTTTCTTTATCAAGTTTTCAATATGTGGTTTAAAAGAGAGATGCGCATCGACAAAAATTCCCAAGTTCTGGTATTTGTAAGAATCCACAAACTCACTAGGAACACATTGCATGGATGAGATAGGAGGAAGAACTGCTGGCACCAACTAGATGATCATCATCGGGCGGGCGCGTCCGCTGACCCGCCGGTCAAAAGACGTAAAAAATGTCCTGTTAATCTCAGATGGATCAGCTGATCATCACCGGCCGCACGCGTCTCAGCACCTGCTGTCATCTGCGGTGAAGGAAGTAGGAGCATCTAAAGCAGTTCTAGGCACGGCTACATGAGGGGGCAGGTGGAAACGTGAAGGGGGCATCTTCATTTGTACACATATTACAGCATATTCATTGTTGAGCATGGAGTTTGGTGTTCATTGTTATTGTTGACTTGTGTTTTCTTCATGGGATTGGCCAAAATCTGACATTTTTACACCTGTGAGTCAACATTTTCAACCATGAACACTATCAAGCTAAAACAGAGAAACCACCTGACCCATGTCCATCTTGAATGTCTCACTGTGGTTGAAATAACAAATTACAAATAGAACATGACGAAAGTCAAAGACATGCACCACAGCTTCTCATCTCAGTACTAATGTACATTTTGTTTAAACAGATAAAGTGCTGGCTGTGTTTCTTTTTAGTTCATAGGTGGGTTGTTTAATTTTTTTATTTTTTTGAGTGACTTGGGAGAATATTGCGGCTCTCCCCTTGACTTTGATCTGCCAATATGGCTCTTTTGGAAAAAATCATGAGGATCACTGATCTAGAGTATCAAAGGTTTTGGACAGGTCTAAGTAAAGTGCAGCACAGTAATCCTTAGCATCTAAAGCTTCATCTTAAAAACCTGTAGCCAAACAGTCATTGTGTTGTGTTGTTTCCTGAAGCCAGATTAGTGAGAAGATAAAATGTTAAAGTTGTTGTCCCAGCCTGTATGGTTGAATCTACAGAAGTAAACTTCTGAAGTTTCAGAATATGCAGATTTGGAGCAGTTTTTCAATAGTTAATTATCAGAGTAGTTTTTAGACCTGGACATTTGCCTTGGGTGTTTTCAGAGGAGGTCTCTTGAAACGAGTTGGAGATGCTTATGAACTTTTAGCACAAACTACCTTCTAAAATTTGTGGCATGAATTATTTTCTGAATATGTTCAAAACGGCAACAATGAGACTGAGAGTCTCTGCGACTCACACGAGGAACGTTTCGAGACATTTTGGTGTCAAATGAATGCTGTTCTCCAACCAGTCACATCCTGGTGAGAAACCACGTTTAGGCTGAACATTGAACAATTCAAACTCAGCAACAGTCACTGTTTTTCTTTCTAAACAAAATGTATATCAGCTTTTTACTGCTGTCTCTTTCACGTGTATTTCTATTAACTCTAACTGGTTTAGTGGACTTATTTCCACAGTAAACTCTTGGATTGATCTTTTTTCACAGTGGAAAATGTTTCAAATGACCATAAATATGTGTGCTCTTCCTTGATTTTGTCTCGGTGCATGTTGGGCTCACGACTCTTATGGCTTTCTGAAGAACACATTAGAACTGGTGTCAGCCTACATGCCTGCAGTAAAACCCGCTGGGCACAATGTCAGTCTGTGCAACTCATTAAGGCAGAACACAGATAAGGTTTTTTGTAACGTCTTATCTTTATAGGATAATTTATAATGTGGAATGTGATCAACAACGTGATAGATTTACTCTCTCTGTGGCTTAAATTAGAAATGTTTTGTCATCAAACAATACCCTTCATAATGCCAGATTTGAATTTTATTTATTTATTTATTTATTTTAGTGGAATCATTGTTCATTGTTAAAGTATTTCATTCACATCATTCATCCCTGATTTACCACCAACTTCTCCTGAACGCACCGTTTGCATGGGGAGGACCTCACAAGTCCAACAAAACTGTGCAGTAGACTGCCTCTATAGGTGTGTGTGTGTGTGTGTGTGTGCTTACCAACATCCCATTAGTTGTAAACAAAAGTATTTCCTCCCGAGATTTCCAATCTTGTTAATGTGGGAGGAGGGGAGTCCTCATTGTGATCTAACAAAGTGTGTGTGTGGGGTGTGTGTGTGTGTTTCGTACTGTATATTGCTCACATAAGAATAAATGAGTACGGTATGTCTTCAGGTTAAATCTCTATGCTGGGAGAACATTATCTCTTTAGAGGACCCAAGTGGTGCTCCTGGGTTTGTGTGTTTATGTTTGAGTGTCTGCAGAATCCTCCAAGTCTGAAAAAAGTAGCCAATACAGAGAAGTCAAAAAACTGCAGCTCTCTGCATGCTTCAAAAAAACAACTTGTCTTTTTAAAGTTCATAACAAAAATGAACAAGTTTACACCTTCAAACTAGAGTTTGGGGCTGTAAAGCTAAAATAATGCTTGATTAAAAGTGTATGTTTCATTTTTGCTAAAGACATTTATTGTTGTTGTCTATGTTTGTGTGTTCATGTTTGTTAGCTAAATTTCTCATGGACCTTGGGATGGATGTTAATCTAACTGGTAATCACTGGATGATTATATAGTTAAATACAGCTTTGAGGAATACTTTGCGTGCTACGAGACATTTGGTGCCCAATAGACCAATATTGTTCTGCACCCTTGTATTTATTTTGGCATTTTAAAAGACAAATATAACAACAAAAAGAAAGAGAAAAAAGCAATGTGAGTAATAGTTGTCTTTGTTAGATATGGTTGAATTTATTTGTTTGTTTTGTCTCCTTTCCTGTCTCCAGACCTTTTTGTCCTTTTTGTCTCCAAACCTGTCGTCGCTCTGAACCGTCTGCCGTGACTTTCTCTCTTGTTTCTGTCTCCTTCCACCATATGTTCCTGTTTAAACTGTGTCTCCATGCAGCTCGTGTCCTCGCTCACCATTAGCTTCATACATTCAGACTTTAATCGAGAAAAGATCTAAAAATTTCAATTAATCGTTACAACATTAAACCATTAACCACCTGAAGATGAGCCAAAACGAACCCTATTAGAGCCCAGCCCACAACAGGTACAAAAAAGACCCAGTAAAGTGTTTTGTTTTTGTCCCGGCCCTTGTTCTTTACTTTTCATGATGCATCATGACATGATCTTTACATTTATGCTGCGTAAGCGCCAGCATTCTGCAACAAACTGCTGGTGTCAAACGCTCACATCCTGTGCTGGCCGTGTTTGCACGTCACACCTGGTGTTACATCTGGACACTAAAACAAAGCAGACGGCTGGATTGTGTTGTCGTGTTGCTATGAGCTTCCATCTACTCCCCAGCTTACCCAGCTCCTGAGGGACTCCGTAGTGTTGTTTGCTCCTTCTTTTATTCCTTCACCTGCACCCACAGGTGTCATGTTGCAGGTGTTGCTGACAGACAACAGTTTCCGTGTCTTTTTCTCTTCACTGTTGCTTCACCAAAAGATTTAGAAATACTAAAAACCTATAGATGCACACTGAAAACCATGTTATCAAGCTCTCCTTATCCAGTTATGCTTTCTGCAACATGATTAAAATACATTACATTTCAGGAGTGTGTGAGAAGCTTGTTTGCATTTCTGTTTGCAGTCCGTGTCTGTGTGGACGCTGCACTGTTTCCCTTATTTCCCTTGCAAATAGGAGAGACAGGAGGCTGCAGTGATTGATAACTGCTGAGACTTTCTGTCTCGTGTTTCACCAACGGCAGCAAACACTCAGCTTCCTCATTTTCACTTGCACTACTTTGTTGTCCCCCGTCGCAGACAGAGAGGGGAAATTAAAAATGTCCTTTGTCTGTAAATAAATTACATACCATCTTTCATTTTGGTGTGTCTTGCTGCATCTAGGCATAAGAAAGGTCTCAATTTAAAAACAAAAATGTTGCCATGCCAAGATGGCCATCACTTTACACATGAATTTATCAGGCAGGACAGTTCTCTATAAACCCAGGGTAGAGGATGAAACCAGAACAATCCAAGTTTTAGGTGCAGAGTCCGTATCTGCTGTTCTAAAAGACTCTGTTAAGACCTGTGTCCAAGTGGAGTTACGTATGTTTTCTGTCACAGTCATGGCGTTGCTTAACAATGAAAACTGTCAGCTGTTGTCCACTCTGGGCACTAATGAATAATATAGTTGGTGTGTGTGACAATATACAGTGAGCAATATACACACATGGTTTACACATCACATGTGTAAACCAACCACCCTGTTTGTTTGAGGAAACTATGTTTTTTAGTTTCTATATGGCTTGAATGTATAGTTTCCTCAAATGATTGGGGTGGTCAAATATTAATTTATGGGGGTAAGGCCACCATTGGCCACTGCTGTCTAGGGCTTTAACAGA
This sequence comes from Nematolebias whitei, assembly GCF_014905685.2. NCBI lineage: Eukaryota > Metazoa > Chordata > Actinopteri > Cyprinodontiformes > Rivulidae > Nematolebias > Nematolebias whitei. The sequence continues at coordinate 20,635,875 of NC_056503.1, forward strand.
CTACTCGAGTAATCTACACATCAATTCCTAGGACATCTATTGAGTTTTTAAATTTCATGTTGAGTATTCGTAGTGACGTCATTACGTCATCATTACATCATTGCCTCACGTGATACGCACCGGGCGCGGGTTACAAAATGGATTCCTTCATGCAGACGGATGGCGCAAAGCAGGCCCAGTCTTTAAACAGGTAGAAATGCATCAATAGTCTGGAAATATTTCACTAAAGATGAATCTTCCGGTTCAACTACCGTAAGGAAACAGAAAATGAATCAACTTCCTGACTTGTTTAGAGCTCGTTGCGAACCGGTGTTACACCATATTCTGTGACCACCGTATATTGTGACCGTAGGGGGCGGTGTTCCATGCACTGTTGCTGGTCACAAAATATGGTGTAACACCGGGTCCAATTGACCGAACCAGAACCAGCTTCCTCTGACCTTGTTTCACAAACAAAAAGCAAAACATATTAATCACTAAACCTATACAAAAAACCTATAAACATATTAATCTCTAAAACTAAACCTAATGCACTGCGGGCGGTGGTGTGGGGTGGTCGTCCCCCCACTGTTTTTAGTTTCGTTTTTTACGTGCCACACGTTTGTTTCACTTTTGCAGCTTAATAATAATAACTAATAGCTTTGGTTTTCCTGTGACTTATTTGCAGTATGATAAATGGTAGGAACATAATATATGCTCCCAATGTTTTGTTGGTCTTTTTTTGTAAATAATGACGTTTTTTGCGGCTTTATTTATTTATTTATTTTTGTATCTTTAGATCCTATGACGTCATCAACTACTTGAGTTCTACTCGAGTTTTATTATGTTAATGTCGAGTTTAAAAATTATGTAGTCGTTCACCCCCTACTGCTGGCTCCACCATTACACCTGGTGGTGGATAAAAAAATGTCTCCATCCACTCATCAGGGTCAGGATCCATCACTCTGTGACGCCTTGTCCCTTTGTTCTGCTCCACTGTGTTACTCTTCACTTGAATATCTTGCACCAAAACATTAAGGTTTACTTTCATTCTCTGTTCAAATCCAGTCCAGAAAAACACTCATCTCCAAAACTACAAACATTCACTATTCGATTTGCTCCACAACAGGGGGCTAAAAAAATCCCCTCTCTTCTAGACTGACATGATTTCAGACCTTCAGTCTTGCTCCCCATGAACTTTTCATTCCCTCCTAATGGCACTGTATGGAAATCCATGCTCTCTATATCGTCTCATTTCTGTCACTGTATTGATTTTGAGACAAGTGGAGCTCTTAAATAATCCTGGCTTAAAATTCACATCCACAAGTGACAAATGAGACTGACCTTGGAGCGGTCTAGGCGAGAGGAACAATGGTAGCAGTCAGCAGTTCTGCTTAAACAGACGGCAGATCTTAGATCAGTGTAACAAGAAGCGTAATGCAGAAAGACGATGTGTAAAAGTAGTGCCTAGAGTGGACAACAGCTGATAGTTTTCATTGTTAAACAAAGCCATGACTGTGACAGAAAACATACGTAACTCCACTTGGACACAGGTCTTAACGGAGTCTTTTAGAACAGCAGATACGGACTCTGCACCTAAAACTTGGATTGTTCTGGTTTCATCTTCTACCCTGGTTTTATAGAGAACTGTCCTGCCTGATTTAGTGGTGACTCTGCTTCAAGACACTTGATTTAATTGAATGATCTCAGCAGGTCATAAAGTTTATGCAGAAACTTGTTAATGACGCATTGGTTTGGATGAGACGTGCAGGACAGAGAGGCCCGAGGAGCAGAGCTGAGAAGATCCAGCTACTTTCTTCAGTCGCTTCTCCATTCAGGGTGTTGAGGCACTGCTGCCTATAGAGTTAGGGATATCTACTACCAAAAGATTTAAATAACAAAATCATGATATTAAACCAGTCCATTGTATTCTTTCTATAGAACAAACTTGTGCTGGTTTGCCAGGTGTTCTGTATGATGTGTGTGTTAGAGTCTATGGTTGGTCAGTTGGGTTATTATTATTACTATATTATTGCTCTCTCACTGGTACATTTTCATCTTTAAATCACTTCTTGGTCTGTTGCCTTCATACATCTCCTCCTACATGTCACTGAGTGAGTGCAGCTACAGCGTGCGCTCTCAGGACATTATTACCTGCAGTGTTCCCTCAGTGCAAACTGAACTAGGCAAAAGGGTCTTCTCCTCCTCTGCTCCCGTTTCTTGGAATATCTTACAAAAAGATCTAAAGATCTCAACCTTGACCTTGACTAAGTGGCTTTAAACAGCTATTAAGTTCCTGGGGAAAAAAAACAATGCAGACATGTTCTTGTTTTTAGTTTTCTACATCGCCTTACAACCTAGCTGTTTTTTTGTTTTTTTTTGTTATTTTCCTTTTAAATACCATTTTATCTTCACTAGTTGAAAATAAATTCTCAATTTGTATGCATCCTTTGTGATTGTCTATTGTTGTCTTTGTTGTCTGCTGTTGTCATCACTCTTTGTTAAAATCGGGTCTCTCTTGTAAATGAGTCCCTGAGGCTCAATGGGATTAACCTGTATGAATAAAGGTTGATTAAAAAATGATGTGCTTTCTTTTATCTACACCCATATATAGGTAATGTAATCTACTAAAATCTTTGTCCATCCATAAACTTGATAATTTAATGAAACTTCAAACACATGTTTATCATCACCAGACACTCTTTTTTTGTCAGCCCAGCTCTATGGTCAAGGTCACGAATCAAGGTCAATGTTAGAACAAGGTCTTTGCTACTGATTGCTGTATAACAGTTTGTTGACGGGTGTTTAATGTGCTGTTTGCTGTATTCTTGTCTCGCAATGCACTGTGCCTCTTTAAATGAGTATTTTTGTCAGTTATCTTTCGTAGCATCATCATTTTATCAAGGTTCAAAGTTCAAGATTCTTTATTGTCATTACTATCACATGTGGTACATGAGGTGAAACAAAATTGTGTACTCAAGGTCCCAGTTACACCCAAAAATATGAAGTATAGAAAAAGAAACAGTATACAAGGATTTAAGAAAAACGCTAAACAGTAATAATATAAATTAATATGGTGTATTAAACAGCATCCTGAATATGAGTCTGTTGTGAGCAGATGGGTATGAATACAGCAGCTTAAGGTAAGAATCAGCAGCATGGATAATCAGCAGCAGATAAAATGTCAAATCTCCAATTAAAGTGTTATTACAGTGATTTTCCTGGTTACCTGGGATTTATGAGTCTAACAGCTTCAGGGTAGAAGCTGTTCCTCAGTCTACTTTATGCACTAACAAGCAGTACATTAAGTTGTACATTTTTCTTTTCTTTTTGATAAACTTAAATGCCATTTTATTACAATATAGACATGCCTATAACATCTCTCAACCTGCATAGTTTTTGTTGTAAAACTATAGAGTGAGTAACAGCACAGTCCATGCTCAATAATCCAGGTATACAATCCAACATTTTTCAGTCAGGTCATCTGGACAGTTTCTTTTTTTGTGCTAAAACATTTCACCTTCGATCCAGAAGGCTTCATCAGTCAAGGAAACACACAACCAAACTGATTCTTCCCCAAACAGCTTACTCCAAAGTGGAACAAACCAGTTTTGCATGTGATAAGATGGTCTCTTTGGTACGCCCCCCTATATAGTGAATATTTTTATTGATGGCCTCCAAATATAGGCTATTTTTCTTGTATTTACCCAAATGTATTTTTGTATGTATTACTGAGCAGGTTTCATTTAGTTCAATGAATTGTAGGTAGTTAAAGTGAGAAGCTTAGAATATGTATTTCAGGCTTCAAGCAGGGTGATGCGTTTCTGTTATTTTGTTGGTTCATTTTTGTCCCCTGTCATGGAGCAAAGAGGGGGATTTAAAATACTCCTCGTCCATTTGTCTTTTTATTCATCCATGCATGTTGTCAGCATGATAACTTGAAAAATAAGGGAGGTATTGACTTCCATTTTGGTGTGTAGCTACATCTAGGTGTGAGAAAGGTCAATACAAAATATTCAGTTGCCATGTCAAAATCCAAGATGGCCACCGCCAAATACCAAATAAATACATAAACCGACCACCCCAGTCATTTGAGGAAACTATGCTTTCTAGTTTATAGTCTATTCTAGTTTTTATTGCTTAAAAGTATACTGTCTGTAAATGATAGAGGTGGCCTTTGGGGTGTCTGAAGATTAATCTATGAGGGCCAAGGCCACCATTGGCCATCCCCTGGCTCCACCATTGCACCTGGTGGTGGATAAAATTGCTCCCTTCACTCTCTGTCCTTATAAAAAAAAACTCCATCTGTTCTTCACAGTACATCTACCCCCTTGCACCAGAAACATTAAGGTTTCCTGGTGAAGATTCTCAGTCATCCAGGACATGATGAATTCAAAAAGCGTTCAATACAAAAACAACTGGACTTTATTTGTAACAGAAGACGTTTATAACCTGAATCCCTCACTCACTGCTGTTTGAATTGAGAAAGCTCCTCATAAACTTTTTAAACAAATTCCTCCCATTTTCCTCACCAGCTGTTTATGTCTCAAAGTTTCTCTCCTTTTGTTCCCTCCTCCTTTCTTGTGCTCCTCCTGTCCTTCCAGGCTGATCTGGAGTCTCTGGATCCTCGCGGCAGGACTCCTCTCCACCTGGCCGTCACTCTGGGACACCTGGAATGCGCCCGGGTTCTGCTGCAGCACGGAGCTGACGTCAGCAAGGAGAACCGTAATGGCTGGACGGGTCAGTGTACAGGATGTTGTAATGTGGCATCATCTCTGCAGGGATGGGGCTTTTAGGACCTGGGGTGTGCTCCTTTATGAGAAATGTGCTACGAGAAGCTTTTTAATTTCATAATAAATCAACAATCACCTGCAGGATAAAGGTAGAGACAAATAGTTTCCTTCATCAAGATGTAAAAAATATACAATCCTTTTGATAAACAATGCTCTGGCTTTTTATGTTTGTATTTTAAAACAAAATATAATAAAAACGTTTTTTCCTATCATAATAATATTCAAAGTCACAAATGTTAACCAAATCTCCTCTATTTGCCCTTAAAATGAGTGTTGAGATATTTTGAAAAAAATGTACTATTTAAAATCTATTACAACCTCTTTTTTCACAGTTTTGATGCCCTGAAGCCTTCTGTCGTTTTAGTAACTTTATTTTTGAACAAAAAACTCCTCCCAGGCCATTAACAGCAGCCTCTCTCTCTGCTGGCGCTGTAAAATCAAAGTGTGGAGATCTGAAAATAACAGGAAGTAGGCGAGTGACATAAATTAATTTTGGACAGTGAAATATAATTTGTTTCCAACCCAGACCAGGATTTGAGCTTTTAAAACCAAATTATTGAATATGATCTGATTTCCATTAGAAAAATCAAGTTAATGATGATTAAAGCGTAATTACTCCTTTATTCATGTTTCATTGTTACAATAATTAAAGAGAACTTCAGATAGATGAGATTAGTAAGCCTTATTGTTAGGGTTATGGAAATCTTTTGGTCCCTTTGGATTTGATCAGGACTCAGCAGATGTTTGGAACATATGGCCCGAGGGCCAGAAGTGGCCCTTGAACAGTCTACATCTGGCCTCCAAAATCCTTAAGTGAAAAGAAAACAACTTTTAAAGAAACTGATGAAAACCTGCATTTTATTAATGAAACTTAAGAAAATTTAAATTAAATTTCATGAACAAATACATCAAGAACCTTTGGATTAATCTAAAACTGTTTATTTATTTGTTTATTTTTTTAATCATCCTGTTTCCTGAACTCGACTGAACATTAATGACTCCAAAAAGCCAAAATCCAAGTGTTTCTCTTTCTTTTCTTTTTTTTTTTTTTGCACGTTTAAGTAAAATATATACAGTAGTCCCTCATTTATTGCTTATCACAGGGGATCCAGAACCTGAAGGCCCGTGATAAGTGAAAAATCACGAAGTAGGAATAATAGTACAAATAGAAAGTAGTAGTTTATTTAAGTATTTATATTGATACATATATATATATATATATATATATATATATATATATATATATATATATATATATATATATGTGTGTGTGTGTGTGTGTGTGGTGTTTTAAGCCCTTCCCGCACTCCTGCAATATTCTAAAGAATGTTTCTAAACTCTAAACGTTCTAAAAGAATACAGAATGTCATGATTTCAGCTCCCTGTCTCCTCTGTTCATTGCCGCCTGCAAGCACTCTTGGCCACGCCCACTTCTCCGCTCTGCACGGTGAACAGCTGATCAGCTGCAGCAGGAAGTCTATCCTGCAGTGTGGGCTGCACAAAAGTGCAGGAGGTGCTAAATAATTCAAAATAATTCATTTTAAATAAAAATTCCATGCCGAGCCTGAGATTCATCCATCAATCAACCAATTGTGTCATGTCCAATTTTATTTTGAAAAACCGCAATAGAGTGAGTCCACAATAAACCAACCACAAAGTAGCGAGGGACTACTGTCACAAGAGCCAGTTTACAGAAAGTATGATTTATTTTTCTAAAAAGTATTAGGGAGGCATATTTTGCTACAAGAAAACCCCTGTTCAAATGTTTTATCCACCTTAAAGAAAATTTATTTTCTAAATATCTATGCAGCCCTTCAATTGCCTTAAATGTCTTAATTTATGGAAAGAAAAAATCTTTCCCACCCCTGCATCAGAGTGTGATGATCAGGTTCTGTTGTGGCTCCAAACAACTCCAGTCCCGTGTGCGTGTGCACTGAGCTTAACTCGGATGTTTAGTATTAATGAAAGAGGAGCAGTGCTGGTGTATAATTGCTCGAGTGTGGACCCTCTCCTCCAGATGAAAAGCACAGCGTTGTTCAGATGAATTATGGGTGAACAGCAGTAATTGGTCTGAGCAGCTTCTCCTTTGGCCCGCCTCACTTTCAGCGGGTCTCGCCGACCCCTCAAATTGCTTGTTCACATAAATTTTAGATGAGGCCTGAGTGTTTTACTGTCCATCTCTCCTCCCCCCTGCTCAGTTCTTCAGGAGGCGGTGAGCACAAGAGACCCAGAGCTGGTGCGTCTCGTGCTTCGTTACCGTGACTACCAGAGGACTGCCAAGAGGCTGGCGGGCATCCCCGTCCTGCTAGAACGACTACGACAAGTGGGATTTTACACACACGCTTCACAACACCCCCCCCACCCCCACCCCACACACACACACACACACACTCAGGTGTAAATATATGTTCTTAGATGTCATTCATGCACAAACTTCAAATGACAAAGCTTCCATATAAACAGAAGACCCGTCGTTCTTTTTGAAGGTATTTATAACTTTGTTTACTCACACCAAAGAGAAATGTGTTCATGCTGCACAGATCTGCGTCTCTGGGAGTTGTGACTCAGGGTTTCTCCTGAGGGAGGATTTATTTTCATGATTAAAGGCACAGCAGATTTGCTGATGAAGCTCTGGCGCAGGTGCAGGTAGAGGATGGTCCTACTCTGTCTGTCAGGGGTGCCTTGCGTTCCTTTTACACACATGAAATGATACACGCTCACATGTCGCACAACGCTTCACTCACACATTTAAAATGACTAAAAGTGCACAAAGCACACCAAAGTTGTTCCATCTGCTGCTGCTCTCACCAACATCTTTGCTCCCTCCATCCGTCAAGGCACTTCTTCTGTTTTGATGTTTTTCTGTTGCTCTCATCCTTCTCTGCTCCTGGTTCAGGCCCAAGACTTCTACGTGGAGATGAAGTGGGAGTTTACAAGCTGGGGTGAGTCCATCTTCTACATCTTCAGACTCAGTCACAACCAATCGTGTTGTCCCCTTCATACAAACGTCCCACCTGCGTCCCCTCCCTGCTGTCTGCTGTCGATCACAGTGTGACATGACACCATTTTTAAAGTCCAAAATCACAAAACGTTTTGAAAGAAATGCACATTTGCACAACTGTCTGTTTGTTTACACGAAGGGGCGGGACTTAAAATGGTACTGGAACCACCCACTAGGAGACACTCATGCTTTGAGGCTTCATCTTTCAGCATCTGGTCCAGTGTCTAGCTATAATAAGTGCTGATGGTTACAGATGGTCCTTTATGCCTCAGGTGGAGGAGTTCAAGTATCACACGGTGTTGTTCACGAGTGAGAGAAGAATGGAGTGTGCACAGATTGGTGCAGTGTCTGCAGTATTGCAGACTCTGTGCCGGTCCATTGTGGTGAAGAGGGAGCTGAGCTGTAAGGCAATGATCTCTGTTTACTGGTCGGTCTACATTCCTACCCTCATCTATGGTCATTAACTCTGGGTAGTGACCGAAAGAATGAGATCACAAATACAAACAGTTAAAATGAGTTTCCTCTTCAGGGTAGCTGGACTCGTCCTTAGAGATAGAGTGAGAAGTTCAGTTATTTTTCATTCAACCTTTATTTAAACAGATAAATCACATTGAGCCTCAAAGACTCATTTACAAGTGAGACCTGTTTGGACAGACAAAAATAGTGGTTAACTGGACACATGTAGGAGTTGGAGGCAAAAAAAATCCTATCAGGCTTTTTTCTTGGCTGAGAAAAACCCCTAATATTGAAAAAACACTTTGCACAAACAAGCACATATTTACATAGACATTCTGCAATAGAGCAGAGCAGGAAGAAGGAAGAGACGAGACCGGTCAACAACGCTTATAGATGCTCTCGAGGTCACTGTAATCAGTCAATGTCCTCCGGTGAGATCCATAAACATTCTCGAGGTATGTCGAGAAATGGCCAAGGATAACCTTTATAAGAATCCAGAGTCCTGAAATGATGACACAAAGTTTTTTCAGCGGGGTTTCATCTGGTTATCAGTTGGAAATTCCTCAGGGAGGGGGTGGTGAGCGTCAGATCACATTTTCTCCAGGCGACTTTAGATAAGATGGCCTTCAAGGACAACCAAGGCGACCAAAATTTAGATAAACACACAGTTGTTTTGGGGACAGGCAGAACTTAATAACATCAACCATGAGTCTGTGTTGGCCCACTTGGTTCCAAAATGTCCAAATTAACATGGCCAACACCGATGGAAATGCGTCTGAGTAAAAATCCCCAAAATCTGATCCGTTCAGCCCAAAGCATTTGAGTCCGGGTACTCCAGAACAAGAACCAAGCCATCATAAAGGCAAGCAGCGTGATCGGGTCCAAATTTGCTGCTGACGACTTCCTTGATTGTAGATAAAACCAGCACCAGCCGAATCCAAAAAGCAAGAACCAGTTATCGAAAATCTAATTAAATATGCGTCCTTAAAATCCACAGATGGCAGCAGAGATAGACACATCATCAAGTTTTCCAGTCGATGAGATATCCAGCTGCATACGTGCCAACAGGGTAAATCGGCTCGCCCAAAGCCTGTCTTCTCTTTGAAGAAATGTTGTAAATTGAGATGAGGGACCAACTGGTCAAAAACAAGTCCATAATTATGGCTCGGAAGAAATGCAAGAGAGTCTCACAGCAATTTCACAGACAGACAGAGCAGCAAAGCAAAGCGGAGAGGGAGGGGGAGAAGCATCCGATCTCGTGGGGAGCGAGTGGTGAAGTGATCTGGAGTGGAATTGCTGCTCCTCCACATTGAGAGGGGCCAGTTAAGGTGGTTCGGGCATCTGGCAAGGATGCTTCCTGGGCACCTCCCTAGGGAGGTGCTTCGGGCATGTCCGACTGGGAGGAGACCCCGGGGAAGACCCAGGACATGTTGGAGAGACTATGTCTCTCAGGTGGCCTGAGAACGCTTTGGCATCCTCCCAGAAGAGCTGGAAGAGGAGGCTGTTGAAAGAGATGTCTGAACCTCCCTGCTCAAGCTGCTGCCCCCTCGAGCTGACTTTGGAACAAGCGGAAGATAATGGATGGATGGATGGATGGATGGATGGATGGATGGATGGATGGATGGATAGATGGATGATGGATGGATGGATGGATGCATGGATGGATGGATGCATGGATGGATGGATGCATGGATGGATGATAGATGGATGGATGGATGGACAGCTGGATGGATGGATGGATGGATGGATGGAGGGAGGGATGGATGGATGGATTGACAGATGGTTGGATGGGTGGATGCATGGATGGATGGATGGATGATGGATGGACGGACGGATGGATGGATGGATGGATGGATGGATGGATGGATGGATGCATGGATGGATGCATGGATGGATGCATGGCTGGATGATGGATGGATGGATGGATGGATGGATGATGGATGGATGGATGGATGCATGGCTGGATGATGGATGGATGTATGGATGGGTGGATGTTACCTCACCAGACGGTGTGAGGTCAGTTGTTGACCGTGGGAGTTTTCACAACGGGTCAAAATGAAAATTGTCTCAGAGGATCTGGTGGGTTTGTAATTTTACCTTTTCAGTTTTAAACCATTTCTGGGACACATTTTATTTTAAATTAGCCTCTGAGTTGAGTCAAGTACCTGTAGATCTGGTCCATGTCTGAAAACCATGTTGATAATAAATAATTATTGATATATAATTGATTCAAATCTATCTGTCTGTGTTGCACAAGTCTACTTCAGTAGATGAAACTTTAAATATCTCTTCCATCCATCCATTTTCTTCCGTTTATCTGGGGTCGGGTCACGAGGGTAGCAGCCTAAAGTAGGGAGACCCAGACTTCCCTCTCGCCAGCCACTTGGGCCAGCTCCTCTGGGGGAATCCCAAGGTACTCCCAGACCAGCCGAGAAACTAAATTTATAAAACCGGTCAATCTACGTTCCTACCCTCATCTATGGTCATGAGCTTTGGGTTGTGACCGAAAGAACGAGATCTCAGATACAAGCGGCCGAAATGAGTTTTCTCCGCAGGGTGTCTGGGCTCTCCCTTAGAGACAGGGTGAGAAGCTCGATCATCCGGGAGGGGCTCAGAGTAGAGCCGCTGCTTCTCCACATCGAGAGGAGCCAGTTGAGGTGGATGTGGAAAGAGTTGTCTGTACCTCCCTACTTAAGAAGATAATTGGACGGTTGTGAAGCAGCCTCACCCATGAGACTTTTTGGGTAGTTTTTGTGTTTTTATATTTCTAATAATTTTTTGCAGCCATCTTGTGCATGTGTCTACTGCATGTCCAGGTTCTGCACTTCAGCACTTCTGAGCCTTTTGTGTCCTCCATCAATAATGTTTTAAAAAAACATTAACAAAAATAATTTTTTTTTGTTTGGAAATCGATTTAGATTCTTATTCATTAGAAAAATATATTGATTTGACCCCCCCCCCC
>NC_056503.1:20652065-20663194 GCF_014905685.2 Nematolebias whitei
ATACGTCATGGTTTTTTAGTTATTGCAGGGTTTCAGGGTACAGATCCCAGCGATAAACGAGGGACCACTGTATACAGTAGTCCCTCGTTTATCGCTGGGGATCCGTACCATCTCCTTCGTCTTCTTCATATTGATGTGAATGTTATTCTCCTTGCACCAGCTCTCAATTCAGTGCAATATTTAAAAACTTCCACAACTTTTGCAGTCTCAGCCATTTTTCCAACACTGACTGAACTCAGAACAGAAATAAAGGTACAAGTCAGCCTGCAGTAACAGATTTTCCTCCTGAAACAATGGCCTCAGTGCCACACAGTGAAGTTCAGCCACAGGCCATGTTCTGCCTGTGTGACTTCGTTCTTAGAGAGACAAAGAAAATCTCTCTGTTGTTGTTCCTGTCAATGTTCCTCTGTTGTTTTCTCCTACACTGCAGCCCACAGTTGAGGGGAACAAGTTCAGGCACGTTCTCTGGTGGCTGTCAAAAGACATTTGACAACAAACTGGAAGAAGGCACAAACACAGCAGAAATGCACAGAGAAAGCTGGGGACATCAGCTGATGTCGGGCTGAGAATACCTGATTATAATTAATGTGTTTTGTGAGGGACCGTGAAGCTTTTAAAATGGAATTACTCAGAACTGCTAAAGAAATCTTTGGTTTTACTACATAACTGTCATTCAGGTTGGATAGCCATTTAAAGGAAAAACTTTTTTTGACTTTGTCAGTAATTTTTCAAATTTTCATCAAATAGTCAACCCCCACCCGGTCCAACAAGCAGCAACCGCACCAAATTTGCAGCAGTTCGTGTTTTTTACAGCATGTTTTAGAACTTTTCATACTTTGGTCTTGGCTACATCTTACAACGGAGCTTTAGGGCCACGCTAAAAAAAAAAAAAAAATTAAACTTAAAAGCCATAAAATTGCGAGAATAAAGTCGTAGAATTACGAGAATAAAGTCAAATAAATTCTTAATATTACAAGAATAAAGTCTAAAGAATAAAGAATTTTTTTTTTTTTACAGCTGTCGTTAATTTTTTTCCACAAGTCGAACCCATGATGCAACCTGTCAATCAACCCAGTAGGCGTGTCAGCAAATGACCAGTCCGAAGCTAAACGAGTCGTAATATTATCCAAACTCCGACACGATAAATTAATGTTTACCACATTTTAACTGTAGTAAAATGAAGAATGTTTGTTAAACTTTATTGTTGACATTCTTACTCAAAACGTGTTCCAATACTGCCACCTGCTGTTGTGTTTCTGTATGCTGCTTCTGGGATGCATATACATGAAGTCCTTATGTCATGACTTTCGTTTTTGTTGGATTGTATACCTGGATTATTGAGCATGGACTTTGTTGGTTTTGAACCAGTTTGACATGACTGTCGATGAGGGAGAGGGTTGGCACAAGAGGAGGGGGCATGTCAAAGAGACCATCTTAGCACCAACATAAATGGTTTGTTCCACTTTGGAGTAAGCTGTTTGGGGGAAGAATCGGTTTTGTGTTGTGTGTTTCCTTGACTGATGAAGCCTTCTGGATGGAAGGTGAAACGTTTCAGCGCAAAAAAACTGTCCAGATGACCTGACTGAAAATTGTTGGCCTTTGGTTTTTGTTTCCGTTTGAAAACAGCGCTCAGTGAGCGAAACTGTGCAATCTGTTAGCACATCAGCATCAGATTATTATCAGTATCAGGACTTTGAACCTACTTACTGTAAGGTGGTACGTTCCAGCTCTCTGCAGGTGAGGAGTATTTAGCTTCGGATTGGTCATTTGCTGACATGCTTACTGGATTTATTGACAGGTCGCGTCGTGGATCCGACTTGTGGGGAAAAAAATATTTACGACAGCTGTAAATAAAAAAGTCTCATACGACTTTATTCTCGTAATTCTACGACTTTATTCTTGTAATTTTATGGCTTTCATTTTTTTTTCGTAGTGTGGCAATGTAATTTTATTTTTATTTTTTTGCGAGGCCCTAAAGCTCCGTTGTAACATCTAGGTGTACAAAGTTTCCTTCAAAAACTGCATTGCCATATCAAAATCCAAGAAGACTGCCACCATTTATGTGTAAGCTTTGTAAGCTGAATAACTTCATAAAAAAGTAACGTGCCAACATCTATTTTGGTGTGTGGCTACATCTAGGCATAAGAAAGATTCTTCTAAGTAATTGTAATGCTACATCAAAATTCAAGTTGGCTGCTACCAAATTGTCTGTCCATGTTGCTGCCTCCAGTCATAAGAAATGTCACTATCAAAAATTGGGTTTTCAAGTCAAGAGGGCCACCACCATATATCCATATTACGGTAAATAATATATCTAAACTGGCTGCCCTAATCATTTGAGGAAACTACGCTTTTTAGTTTTTACATTGCTTGAAAGTATATTTCCCCAAAATATTGGGGTGGCCAAAGATAAATTTATGGTTGTCAAGGCCACCATTGGCCACCCCCTGGCTCCACCACTGCACCTGTGGTGATAAAAGCACTCCCTCCACTCCTCAGGACACATCACTCTGCGCTGCCTCGGATTGGAAAAACAAACTACTCCCTCTGTTCTTCTTCACTGTGTAACTCCTACACACGTAACAGTTTTCAGTCAGGTCATCTGGACAGTTTCTTTCTGTTTTTTTTTTTTGTTTTTTTTTGTGCTGAAACATTTCACCTTCCATCCAGAAGGCTTCATCAGTCAAGGAAACACACAACACAAAACTGATTCTTCCCCCAAACAGCTTACTCCAAAGTGGAACAAACCAGTTATGTTGGTGCTAAGATGGTCTCTTTGGCACATCCCCTCCTCCGGTGCCGGCCCTCTTCCTCGTCGACAGTCATGGCAAACTGGTTCAAAACCAACAAAGTCCATGCTCAATAATCCAGGTATGCAATCTAACAATTCTCAGTCAGGTCATCTGGATGGAAGGTGAAATGTTTCAGCACACAAAAAAAGAAACTGTCCAGATGACCTGACTGAAAATTGTGAAAATTATTTAGCAAACTAAATATTTAGCTCCACACTAAATATTTAGTTTACTAACTAAATTTTTAGATCCAAGATAAATGTTTAGTTTACAAACTAAATATTTAATTTGCAAGTTAAATATTTATTTAGGGAACTAAATATTTAGGTGTAACTTAAACATTTAATTTCCAAGCTAAATATTTATTTTCAAAAGTAAACATTTAATTTCCAAACTAAATATTTATTGTACAAGCTAAATATAAATAGCTAAATAGCAAGACTAAACATTTAATTTCTAAACTAAACATTTAATTCCTAAACTAAATATTTAATTTGCTAACAAAAATTTTAGCTCAGACCTAAATATTTATTTTCCAAGCTAAACATTTAATGTCCAAAATAACTATTTAATTTGTTAACTAAATATTTAACTTGCTAGTTAAATATTTAGTTTGTAAAATAAACATTTGCTGGGACATAAACATTTAGTTTGTAAACTAAATATTTAGTGTAGAACTAAATGTTTAGCTTGCAATTTAAGTGTTTAGTTTGTAAATTAAATATTTAGCTTATGAATTAAATATTTAGTTAGGAACTATGACATTCATAAATGTATTAATAACGTGGTGAAAATATGACTTTGAAAAAAACCTGTTTTTTTATGAAAAGCTAAATAAACCAAATCTTTGCGGTTAATTTTGACTGTGTAACTTTACAAACGGCACTCCATACTGAGACAACGATTTATAAATGTGTTTTCTTTCCATCATGTTTCCGGACTGCATGAATGTTCAGTGTGAGGTGGGGAGAAAAAGAAGGATGACAAAATGAGGAAACATTTAGACACTGAGGGATGGATGGGAAGAAAATGGTGAATAAATAAATAAATAAAAAACAGGATATAAAAAATAGGGAGGTGAAGGCATGAAAATTAAAAGAAAAATGGATTAAATGGAGAATGATGGGGCGGAGAGAAAACAGAAAGATGAATGGGATGCAGGCTAAAAGAGAGGGAATTGATGGTTTGTGGAATGATGGCTGAGTTAGGAGTGAAGAGTACCACTGTGAAGTGTAATCATCTTCCTGTCACTCCTCCACCTCCATGTCACCTCGCTGCCTTTCCCCCACTCAGCACTCCTGTCTGCACGACGATAATCTGTTTATGATGCTTCAGAGCCAACAGCTGAGTCAAACAGCACGGACGGGCCAGTTACCATGGTGTGTGTGTGTGTTGGGGGGGGGGGGGTGACCTCCAGAGGAAGAGCCTGGGTGTTAAGTTTTGAGATTTTCAGCTTAAAATAAACTGAACAAAATGACTTAAAAAAGAGGAAGACGTTGTCTCCTGTTTTTTATTTTCCTTCTTTAAAGACACCATGGAGCCTAGTGATTATTCAGTTTATTACAGAGGTTCTGCACAAACGTCCAGCCCAGATTTCATGAGACTTTGTAGAAAATTTGACACAAGAGCCACTTTATCAAGGACTGGGATGACTTTAGAAAAGTTTTAAAACAAAAT
This sequence comes from Nematolebias whitei, assembly GCF_014905685.2. NCBI lineage: Eukaryota > Metazoa > Chordata > Actinopteri > Cyprinodontiformes > Rivulidae > Nematolebias > Nematolebias whitei. Next base: position 20,656,535 of record NC_056503.1, read on the forward strand.
ATTGAGCTGAGCTACACAGTGGTGTGGTTGGTCAGTGATGTGGCCTTGGAGCAACAAGGTTGTGGGTTTGAAACCCATCCAGGTTCTGTTTGCATGTTGTCCCTGTGCATGTGTCTATTCTACATTCAACTCCAATAATGCTCAGTCAGGTCATCTGGACAATTTATTTTTTGTAGAGACGTTTCGCCCTCTATCCGGAGGGCTTCATTAGTCCGAGTAGTTCCAAGTAAAATGTTTCCCACTAAGCAGTACACTCCTTAAGTGGACCAACCAGTTTGCTGGAGACAAGATGGTTTCTGGGGGGCTGTCCTGTTCCCCATCGACTCCTCCCAGGCAGGCAGCCACAGCCAAAGTGGTTCACGGCAACAAAGTTCAGCAACTCATGTTGTGTGTATTTTTTTGTTTTCTCACAACTGTTCAGCATGAAATCTGCAGGAACCTGTTAAAGTGTGTGTGTGTGTGTGTGTGTGTATGTGTGTGTGCATGCGTGCGTGCGTGCGTGCGTGCGTGTGTGTCTGTGTGTGTGTGTGTGTCATGAAGTGCTGCTGATGAAAATATACAGATAAATACAACAAATATTAATTAATCTGAGCAGGACTTAAATCAGGTTAAAGTTTAAAACCATAAAATGGTAAAAGGCATGAATAAGCCTTTTAAACTCTGTCAGAAAGATTACTTTTAGAGTCAACATCAGTGTTTGAATTTGTTGAAAACAGCTGTTTTAAGAGAAATGCTAATGTTAGCATGCTAATCCCATCTCCCTAACATGCTTTCTGTTTGTTTTAGATCTCAGGTCATTAGATCTGATGAAACAAGAAATTGTTCTAATGATCAAAGTTTTTTTTTTTTTTTTTTTTTTACTGGCACCATTACCTCAGTTGTGTCAAGGCTGACATCCATCCATTCATCCATCCATCCATCCATCCATCCATCCATTTTGTTCCGCTTATCCGGGGTCGGGTCGCGGGGGTAGCAGCTTAAATAGGGAGGTCCAGACTTCCCTCTCCCCAGTCACTTGGGCCAGCTCCTCCGGGGGAATCCCGAGGTGCTCCCAGGCCAGCCGAGAAACATAGTCCCTCCAGCGTGTCCTGGGTCTTCCTCTGGGTCTCCTCCTGGTGGGACGTGTCTGGAACACCTCACCAGGGAGGCGTCCAGGAGGCATCCTAACCAGATGTCCGAGCCACCTCAACTGGCTCCTCTCGACGTGGAGAAGCAGCAGCTCTACTCTGAGTCCCTCCCGGATGACCTAGCTTCTCACCCTATCTCTAAGGAAGAGCCAAGACACCCTGCGGAGAAAACTCATTTTGGCCGCTTGTATCCGAGATCTCGTTCTTTCGGTCACAACCCAAAGCTCATGACCATAGATGAGGGTAGGACCTCCTCCCCGACCTGGAGAGGGCACTCTACTTCAAACTTCAAAACAGCCGAATTGATCCTTTATGCCAAAAGTCGAGCTCACAGCTTCTCCAAGATTATTCCCACCTTCATGTATGCTGCTATAGAGTCCACAGTCCTGATAACAGCTGCTCCAGCTCTCTGATGGAATTGCACATAATTCAGTCTGAGCGCTGTCAAGCTTCGACCCATCCACACAAATTTACAATCCAGAATTCACCAGCCAAACTGCAAAAACACCAGTTGTCATCATGAATCCAATTTGTTTCTGTCAAGGAAAGAGGGTCCTCCTTACCCTGACTCCTGTCGGGAGAAGTTGATCAATTTTGTTGAGAGATCAGCTGATGTTTCGAATTAGGAGGTATGCAGAAAATAAAGAGGCTCCTTAAGGGTTCACAGGACGAAAAGGGGGGCACAGAGAGAAAAAAAAAAGTGGAATTGGTCTCTAGCTACAAGTACTTGGGGTACACTTGAATATCAACCTCAGTTGGGGGCAACAACACCACCAGCCTGATCAAGAAAACACATCAGAGACTCTACTTCCTCAGGCGGCTGAGACGAGCTGGTCTGGGAAGCTCAGTCCTCACCTCCTTCTACAGGTGTGCAGTGGAGAGCATCCTGTGCTCCAGCATCAACGTGTGGCATGGAGGCTGCACAGCTGCAGAAAGAAAAGCTCTGCAGAGAGTGGTGAAGGCTGCACAGAAGTCTGTTGGAGTCAGTCTCCCCACCATCACATACATCTACACCTGCATCATGAAGGACCCCACTCATCCAGCACAAACTTTTTGCCCCGCTCCACTCAGACAGGAGGTTGAGGAGCATTAAGTGCAGAACCACTAGACTGAGGAACAGCTTCTACCCTGAGGCTGTTAGCCTCATTTTTATCTAACCAGGGTAATCACTGTGAAAAATTACATCATGCCACTGATTTATTTCACACTGCTGTGTTCATTCGTGCTCATCTGCTCACACAGACTCATGTTCGTGCTGCTGTTTGGCATATTGTTTTTGTACTATTAGTGCTTAGTGCATTTTTAGTTAACATTTTTCTTAGTTCATATCTTAGATCTTATTACTGTTTTTCTTTTACATTTAATACTTTTGTTGGATGTAACTGGGACCCTGTGTACCCAATTTCGTTCCACCACATGTACCACATGCGGTGCGTATGACAAATAAAGAATCTCTGACTCTGAATCCGAGGTTTAACTATCCGACAGATCCTCCTCTTCAGAAAGGCTGACATGAGGGGAGTAAACCCTCCTGTAAGGTCTGTGGAATGGGTCCACAAGAACCAGTAGATGAGGCATGACTCACCAACTTCTGGGCAGCCTTCCTAATAACTCACTGAGCTGCTGGTCTGCTCTGATGGCAAACAGAGAGAATGGGTGAAATGTTTTCAGCCTCAGTATTACAAGTGAGACTTGATGCATCACGTTTGCTGTGATCTAGGAGGATTTCTCTGAACTGTTGTTTGTAGTTTACCTAGTGTAACAATCTTGAACTGACCTGGTGTCTGTTGTTTCACTGTTGCAGGAATAAGACAGGCATCCTGGGCTGGAGGAGTGAGAAGACGGAGATTGTGAATGGATATGAAGCCAAGGTAAAATGCCAGCTGCTCAGAAGAAAACAACAAATCTGTCCAAGCTCATATGGTGATGTAAATTCTTAGTTATCCAAGGTCAATCCTAAACATTTTTATTTATCTATTTATTTTTAAAGCCAGCTGGACTTCTTTTCAGTGATCATCCACGGAGCTTTCTAAGTTCAAACTACAAAAGTGGAGATTAAAGTTTTTAAATCTGCTGTGAGGCCTTCTCCAAACAGAAACATGTTTCCAACACCCTTTTTATTTTTGCTGTTGCAAAAGATCTGTAAACACTGCACAGTTTCAATAAATGTCTTAAATATGCACCAAAGTTCATGCTCAATAATCCAGGTAAGAATCCAACAATGTCCAGTCTGGTCATCTGGACGATTTCTTCTTTTTGCTGAGACATTTCGTTCTTCATCCGAAGGACTTCTTCAATCTGAGGAACCATCAACAAACTGAGTCCCACCACAAACAGCACACTCCCATAGTGGAAACAGTTTGCTGAATATTTTGTCTTTTATATGGACTCAAAGAAAATTATACCAAACTCTGTAGTAACTATGCCAGGCCTGTAGGTGGTGCTGTAACAGACCCATGAAAATATATCATAAACAGGAAACAAGGTGTGGAGCATGTCCGTATAACTTAAAACACTGGGTGTGAAATGTAAAAACTAGAAGAACAGGCGGACACCCTCATGTCATGAGTTAGACTAGGGGTCCAGCTATAACATCATTTTTAAATGCTTTCTTTTGTTTTATTTAAGGCACTTTAAACACGAATCCTTGACCAATTTAAGCAATTTATTACAAGCTCGTAAAAGTCCAGATGGTCTCGAAACAAAGGAAACAACAAACCTTGAACTGGTTTGTTGCCGTTTACTGCCTGGACCGATTGAGACCAGTACCAGAAACCTCCCTGCACCCATTGTGTCCAAAGGACCCACAAGACATTGTTAAGACTGAGGACTCGTGGGTCAGTGTTACCCAAGGGCATCTGGAAGGTATTTGGGTTATACAGTAAAATGCAGATTTTTCTGTGGTTCTTTTACGCCTTCAAGCTGCACTCTGGGTGTTTCACTTTCCAGTTAGAGCTCACAACCAGCAGCCGCTTCAATTATTTACTTTGAGTTTTATTTTAAGCCCACTGGTGATGAACTTTTGTGTTCTGGTGTGAACTGTGAAATGTTGCTTTGCAAACTCATATTTGGTTGTGTAATAAAACACAAAATACACAGTCAAACACTTCGGAGTGGAGTTTGGACACTTTTGATAAGTGGCAACAAAAGGAATGCAAAAAAGAACATGTTTTTGCTGTTATAGGTATTTTTTTGTTAATTAAAAGTAAAAATATCTCCCCTCAGGTGTATGCAGCGTCCAACGTTGAGCTGATCACCAGGACCAGAACAGATCATCTAACGGATCAGAACAAGAACAAGACAAAAGGTAACCGTGTCACCACGTCTGATGAAGGAGCCAATGAGCTCTTCAGCGTTCTAAGATCCCTCAAAGGTCTCGCGTGACAGGTCATGTAATGTTCACTCTGTGGTTCTGTCTCATTCTCTGGTTGGGAATATAAATCACACAGGATTAGCGGGCTCCCCTCACTGGACTGTGGTTGTCAAAAGATCAAGCTTCAGACAGTCTCCAGAACAATGAGATCACAGATCTGGTCTGGCAGGTCAGAATCTCCGTCTAAGAATCTGCAGGAGGAAAGAACTCCTGGCAGCAACACACTGACCCCTGAACCAGAAACTATACTTCCCTTTATGCTGTTTTGTTAACTTTATATGTTTTATAGCTTTTTGACCAATCTTATGACAGTGAGAGGAAAAGTCTCTGATGAATGAAGCGCTATGACGAACAGATCTGACTTAGATGATAAAGATGTAAAGGAACTCTTGGTAAAACTTCAGGAGGGATGAATAACTGTGAATACAAAGCTATACATATAGCTTGCTATGTATGGCAGCTATGTAAACACCCGGGGAGCAGTTAGGGATTGGGTGTCTTGCTCATGAACAAAACAACATGTAGGCATGGTGGGGAGCTGAGCCTGTAGCAAGGATTTGAACCTGCAACTTTCTGGTCCCCAGTCAGCTGCCCTATCTCTGCACCACAGCAACCCCCAAAACACTGCTGATACGTGTTCTAATCCAAGGCACTTTATCCACGACTTTAGTACTTTTATGTACTAATTTATAAATTTTTGGTCATGGATTGGACTCAGGCCCTGTGATGGACTTGCGACCTGTCCAGGGTGTACCCCGCCCCTCGCACAGTGATTGCTGGACATGGGCACCAGCGACCACCGTGACCCAAAATGGAATAAACGGGTAAAGATAATGGATAGAAGAATGGATGGATTGGACTCAAACCCGCGGCTCAAGGGGGTTAACCTGACATGTTTCACCTGAGCTATCCAGTCGGACAAGGAGTTCATTTGTGTCTCATTAAAAAAAACTGTTTTGTAATTTCTATTAAGGGTTAAAGTTCATTGTAAGTTAAAGTCAACTCGCTGTTGTTATGCTTCTGAGCCATCATGCAAAGCAGTGACAAGCCATAACCATCAGTACATGAAAGTTTAAGTTGCCACGATGGCTCGATGGTGGAATAGTTTTAGATCAGGAGACGTCCGACGTATTTTAGACGTGGCGTGCCACGCTGCTTCGGCAGCTTTGGCATTAATAACAAAATGACAGTGCTGCAATGATTGATAAATCTGAGCCATATAATATTGGGACCTCTTCCAAGTCCAGCAATCCTTTTGTCATCAGTCTTCAAGTGTTAAGGATCTTAGAGAAGTTCAGAATCTTCTGGATGAAGACCCAAACCTGGATGAAACCCAGACTGACCTGCTGCAGTCAATAATGGTTGGGTCACCCAGTTCTAGTAATGTCCGGTTCTCATTGTTGTCTCTAATCAGTCACATGTTAGTTCCACATGTTGCCAACCTATCTCAAAGAGTTCTCATATTTCTCACACTTTCTGGCTCAAGAAAACTGAACTGAGACCAGTATCAGATGCTTGCAGTGACTTTGTTAAATGAGAGATCAGTTGCTGAAACTTTTCACACATGAACTGTGACACAGTGTGAGGCCTAGTTACATTTTGGAAAGATCCTTGTAAATTGACAGTTGCAGCGCAGTGAGAAAAAGGTTTTAGCATCTCAGTGACCAATCAGATTTCAGGAGGTCAGTGACCCCCACCCGCCCACCACCCAGTCCTTTCTTCCTCCAGACTTTTGTTTTGTGAGACGCATAACCAGAAATGTTGCAAAAACAAAAACAGGAAATCAGAAATCAAATTATCATGATGATGTTTTTGGAAACAAGTTGTGGACGTTTTTGTCCTGATTTGATTTATTTTTGATTGTTAGAATTAAAATAAAAATAATAATAATAATAACAACAACAACAACAACAACAACAACAACAATAATAATAATAATAATAATAATAATAATAATAATAACAATAACAATAATAATAATAACAATAATAATGATGATGATTATAATAATAATAATAATAATAATAATAATAATAATAATAATAACAACAATAACAATAATAATAATAATAATAATAATAATAATAACAATAATAATGATAATAATAACAACAATAATAATAATAATAATAATAATAATAATAATAATAATAATAATAA
>NC_056503.1:20663204-20697622 GCF_014905685.2 Nematolebias whitei
AATAATAATAATAATAATAATAATAATAATAATAATAATAATAATAATAATATATTCTCTGATCAGTCGCTGTAAAGTAACTGGATGCTGTCACATTTTAATGTACTAAATAAATACTTTTGCATATTTCCCACCCTGAACCTGTTCGATACGCTGCCCTCCACCCCGGACAGAAAAGAGCTGCACCTTTTGGGCTGTTGCCATGGATACCGAGGAGAAAACAAGGCAGGAGAACAAAGAGTCAGGGTGCACGCAGGGCATGACTTCAGATTATAAATTCAGCACAAACTCACATACGTCTGGTTTTCTGATGCAGTTTGAATTATTTTTTTTGCGCATTTCTCCATTGATTGAGAGAGTTCTCAACTTTTTATAAAGTTAAACGTTGAGGCCATGACAAAACTCACTTTTTGCTGAAGCTGGGAGTCTTCCAGTTAGTTCTGTCTCTGTCCTCTAAAGCGCATGAGGACAGACATCATGTCTTCTGCTGAGGAGAGGAGTATTTCTACACTTTGAGAAAGTGGTTAAAACTGTGGCGACCGTTTCTGCACAGTGTGATAGTATGAGATCTAATGAGTTGTGTTAGCACACAGAGCATGTGTTGGGGATGACTCTGAGCTACTGTCACACCAAATCTTAGCTCAGTTTCCATAAAACTGACTGAGGTCGAGTTGTTTTTGTCTTTGATGATGTTGCTTAGCTGTGGCAGCCATTTTAAATGTCCACCTTTCTGTGGCGGGTGATAGCTTTAAAACTGAGATAAATGCTCTTCACCAGATCTGTTTAATATGACATACAGCACACAGACATCATTATTTTAACAAAAAGAACATGGAAGTTGGATTTATTATGTGACAACCCCCTGCTTTACCCCACAATGACTTGTAGGGTCAAAAAAATAAATTATTAACTTTAAATTACTGAAACCTTTGGTCAGAACTAACTGTGTCAGGGTGATTGGGGAGGTTTCCTCCCTTTTTTCTAGCTCATAATTGTGTCAAGTTTGCATTAACATCTTCTAACGAGGATATTTTAGAGGAAGTCCACTTGTGCTGCTTAAAAGCATCTTTGTGGAATCAGATAAGGAAAGTGCATCAGAACGGCTTTAACTCAGTGCAGTGAGGTTTTATGAACAAACCACTGAGGACTGACAGCTCCCTGCAGGAGATGATGATGCCTTGGTTGTTTACTGAGGAGTCAACGTTAGCAGGAGTCACAAGTGTCAAACTGAGGGGACCGGCTGCTTTCATACACCTGACCCGCGTCAACTGGATTCTGCAGGTGGCAGGACTCCGCTGCAGAACTTCCTGGGGATCGCCGAGCAGCACATGGGCCCAAACAACGGGGTGAGTGAGAAGTGCATGTCATCTCAGAAAACCTCAGGGTTTTTCTCACGTCTCAGCCCACTGATGTGTGACCGTCTTAGATTATCATAAAAAACATAACGCTGCACACCAAAGTTTTAAACATTGATTTTATGGGATCTGTTCGCACCAAAGTCAAGCTCATTATTTGTGAAACTGATATTGCCACTTTGTGTTTGTGCTTTTGATTAGCTGTGACAGCCATGTTGAATCGAACTGACACTAAAAATGAATCAGTTGTAGATTCACATTCAACAATTACCTACTGAGAGTTTTATTAAAATGCATCCAGTAGTTTATGATATTTTGCTCAAAGACTCAGGGCAGCACGGTGGTGCAGTTGGTAGAGCTGCTGCCTCTCAGCGAGCAGGTCGCCTTGGTTCAAATTCCAGTCCAGGGGCCATTCTGGGTGGAGTTTGCATGATCTCTCTGTGCGTGTGGGTTTTCTCTGAAATCTGGTTTCCTCCCACAGACCAAAAACATGCATGTTAGGCTGATTGGTAACTCTAAATTGTCCCTAGATGTGTGAGAGAGAGTGAATGGTTGTTTGTCTCGTTTGTCTCTATGTGTCCCTGTGATTCATTCAACTTTTATTTATACAAGTTAATCCCCATTGAGCCTCTGGGACTCATTTACAAGAGGCCTGAATTTTATTTATTTTATTTTTATTTTTTTAACATAGAGTGATTACAACAATGACAACAATAGACAATCATAAAAGATGCATACAAAATTAATTTTTTAACAAGTTAAAATAAAATGGCAAACAAAAGGACAGTCAAAAGGAAAAATAGCGATAAAACAGCTGGATTATAAGGCGGTGTAGAAAACTAAACGCAGGAACATGTCTGCATTGGTTTTTCCAAGGAACTTAACAGATGTTTAAAGTCACTTTATAGAGAGGTCAAGGTCGAGAGCTTCAGATCTTTTTGTAAGATATTCCAGGAAACAGGAGCGGATTAGGAGAAGACCCTTTTGCCAAGTTCAGTCCGCAATGAGGGAACACTGCAGGTAATAATGTCCTGAGAGTGCATGCTACAGCTGCACTCACGCAGAGACATAAATGGTAAATGGACTGTACTTACATAGCGTCTTTCTATCTTATCAAGACACTCAAAGCTATTTATAATAATCTGAGTCCTAATTTACCCATTTTTACAGCACTCTACTAGATCTCTAAAAAGCTAATTGAACAAATCATTCTAAAGAGACTAATCAGAACTTTATCACATTCATACACCGACAGGACACGCATCGGAGGCAATGAGGGGTTCAGTGTCTTACCCAGGGACACTTTGCCATGTGACTGCTGGTGGATTTGAACCCCCAACTCTTGCATTGGAGGACAACTGCTCGAACCACTCAGCCACTGCTGCCCTCGTGTAAGAGGAGATGTATGAAGGCAACAGATCAAGAAGTGATTTAAAGATGAAAATGTACCAGTGGGATAGTCTGCGTGAAGTTAGTGATGTCCAGTTAACCAGTGAATACAGGGTGCAGTGGTGGATACAATAGTTACAGCCAGTTATGAATCTTAGTGCACCATGATAGACAGCATCCAACATCTGCAGGGTTCTTGTAGGAGCGTTCATGTAAATAATGTCACCGTAGTCATCGGAGGGAAGGAAACTCACAGTTACAAGGCATTTCCTAGCATTCAGAGTTAGACAGGATCTGTTTCTGGAAAATAAACCCAGTTTAACTTTCAGTTTCCTTACTAGGTTTTCCACATGAAGCTTAAAAGAGAGATGCGAATCAACCAAGATACCCAAATATTTATTGGAATCAACAAACTCCATTGGGACATCATTTGAGGATAAAATCAGAGGAAGAATTGCTGGGACGGACTTCCTGTTTGAAAAAAGCATCCCTTCGGTTTTATCGGCATTTAGGACAAGTTTGAGACAGAACAAATTTGACTGGATAATGTCGAAGACGGATTGCAAAGGCTGGAAATCCTTAGCATCTATTTTAGATCGACAATAAACAACTGTGTCATCAGCATAGAAATGTATGGATGCATCAGGGATGCTCTGACTACATTACCTATGTAGATTGTAAAGACGGTGGGTTCTAAGACTGAGCCATGTGGTACACCATTGTTGACTGTTAAATAACTGGAGGAAGGACCATTATGTTGAACACATTGCCTCCGAATCTGAAAGACAGTTAGAGAACCAACCAATGGTGTGTTCTGAGAAACCAATTTCTGAGAGCGTATGACAAAAGATGTTATGATCCACAGTGTCAAAAGCTTTAGACAGGTCTAAGAAAAGTGCAGCACAATAATCCTTAGCATCCAGTGCTTCAACAACGTCATTAAGAACCTTCAGTGAAGCAGTCGTTGTGCTGTGTTGTTTCCTGAAACCAGATTGATGTGGAGGTAAGATGTTAAATGAGTCCAGGTAATTTTTGATTTGAGAATTGATCAATTTTTCTAGAACCTTGTCTAAAATGCGGAGTTTAGAGATTGGCTGATAGTTGTTCAGTGAGGTGGGGTCACCTCCCTTCAGCAAAGCAAGAACAAAGGCTGTTTTCCAAGTGTCTGGAATGGAGTTTTGGCTTATGGACAGGTTAAAGATGTGGGTCACAGGGACTGTGATGATATGAGCAGCCAGCCTTAAGAAATAAGGTGGAAGTTCATCTGGTCCTTCAGATTTTTTAGAATCTAGACCTTTTTAACAGATGGACTGGAGACCTGTCCAGGGTGTCCCTGTGATAGACTGAAGACCTGTCCAGGGTGTCCCTGTGATGGACTGGAGACCTGTCCAGGGTGTTCCTTTGATGGACTGGAGACCTGTCCAAGGTGTCCCCTGCCTCTCGCACAATGACTGCTGGACATGGGCACCAGTGACCTCTGCGACCCGAAAAAGAAGAAGTGGGTAAAGATAATGGATGGATGGACAAACACTCAAAAGCAGATATGTCTTCCTACTTTAATCCAATATAAATGTTGTGGAAGGACCTGAAGTGAGCAGTTAATGTGAGGAAACCCCCCAACATTTCAGACTTGAAGCTGTTCTGTACGGAGGAATGGGCTAAAATCCCTCCAAGCCGGTGTGCAGGACTGATCAGCAGTTATTGGAAACGTTTAGTTGCAGTTTTTGCTGCACAGTGGGAGGTCACACCAGACAATGAAAGCAATACGTACCCGAAGCAGTGCTGCAGTCCTGAAGCAGAGGGAAACACACAATGTGGAAGAAAACAAATATGGCTACAATTTCCATCCATCCATTATCTTTTACCCGCTTCTTCCATTTTGGGTCACGGGGGTCGCCGGTGCCCATGTCCAGCAATCACTGTGCGAGGGGCGGGGTACACCCTGGATGGGTCGCAAGTCCATCACAGGGACACAGAGACAAACGAGACAAACAACCATTCACTCTCTCACTCACACCTAGGGACAATTCAGAGTTACCATTGAGCCTACCATGCATGTTTTTGGTCTGTGGGAGGAAACCGGAGTACCCGGAGAAAACCTACGCATGCACGGAGAGAACATGCTAACTCCACCCAGAAAGGCCCTCGGACCGGGATTTGAACCAGGGACCTGCTCGCTGAGAGGCAGCAGCTCTACCAGTTTCGCCACTGTGCTGCCCATGGCTACAGTTTGATGTAGACATTTATGTATGTGTAACAAAAAGAGCCATGGCAGTAAAAATGTGTATAAAATCATAACATTTCAAAATGTCAGTACAGCCAAACAACCGACAGACAACTTTCTGTGACCCGTTTAAACTTTGAATTATGTTTCTGCTGTGATGTTCACCTGAGCGGTGGAGCTCCAAAGAGTGCTGCACTATCTATGTGTTCTGCTAAAATCCCATTTATCTCTAGTAGATTTTTTATACTTTTTTGTTTTACTAATTTGGGTTACTTTGTATTGATGTCAAAAGACTCCAGAGGCTATTGGTGGTTGAGCAGAACATCATTGTGTTTAGTGTTTCAAAGTTACTCATGACATACAGATTTCTTCTTTGTATTTTTTGGACTTGCATCCTTAAATAATTCTTGGTTGTTATGCAGACATTCATTATTCATTCATTGCTTACTTCCCCCCAGGCTCTGGTGACTCAGATGTCGACCCCGGCAGTGACGAACCCTGCGGCGCTGACGGCCGAGGAATACTTCAACCCTGGCACCATGCAGATGCTGAGGGACATTGGCCACCCGTGCCAGCTCACCACCAAGACCCAGAGGTGACTCCGACTGACAGGAAGGCGCACATGCAGCAGAGTCACCCCTGAAAACTTACGGCAAAGTGTCAGAGCTGACAGGATGATGGGCGTAGAATAGTTGGTGTAAAAATCTGTAAGCCATGACGGCTGACCACAGCACTCTTGAGGTGACTGAAGGGGACAAACACGTATTTATCAATCCAGAGTGAAGGCTTTTCGAAGCTGGTGCACTGGAGCATTTAGACCTCTGCAGTCTGCCACACAGCTCAAGATGGATGAGTCATAGCACTTTATTTGCAAACCAGTAAATCCAAATTACAAAATGTGAATTCCAGGAATCCTGCAGAGGATAAAGGTCTAGCGGCCATTGAAGGAGTGCACATTGCTCACTGCCTGTCAAACCAGAGTTTTAGACTGAAATCATCAAATATTGGTATATGATGCTGTTGTAGCCATTTTGGTCAATCCTTAAAAATAACGTAATGCACATTCATGTAATGTTGCAAGATGTTACTGAAAGTCAGCCGAGACAAACCAGGGTATATGTGTACAAGGAGCAGAGGTCACAAAGGTGCAGGACTTCAAGTACTTAGAGTCCACAGTCCAGGAAAATTGGGGAGTGTGGTAAAGAGGTGAAGAAGAGAGTCCAGGCAGGGTGGAGTGGCTGGAGAAAAGTTTACAAGAGACCATCTTTGGTATATGAACTGGAGACAGAGGCATGGAAAAATACAGGAGAAAGAACTGGAAGAGGCAGAAAGGAAGATGTTGAGGTTCTCCTTAGGAGTGATGGGAATGAGATCATCAGAGGTACAGCACAGGCTGAATAACTGGGAGATAAAGTTAGAGAGGCCAGACTGAGATGGTTTGGACATGTCCAGAGGAGGGACAGTGGGTATACTGGTAGAAGGATGTTAGAAATGCAGCTGCCAGGAAAAAGACAAAGAGGAAATATATGGATGCAGTTAGAGAGGACATGGAGGAAGTTGGAGAGAGGACAGAGGATGCAGAGGACAGAGTGAGGTGGAGGAGGATGACTCGCTGTTCGCTGAAGAGGGAACAGCTGAATGAAACATAATTTTGGCTAGTATCAATTAGCTGTGGTGGCCATATGTAATTAGATTGACAAAAGTTAATCAGTTGTGGATTGAATTATTACCTAGTCAAAGGTTCATAGAAACCCATCCATGTTTGTGAATTATTTTGCTAACAAACCCATGCAAACAGGTAAAACCACAGAATGTTGCTTCTGGCAGCGAAACATAGAGGAGTCCAAGGTTTTAAATGAAATGGAACAATGAGCTAAAGCATTAATGGGTGTCTGAGCAGCTGCAGTCTGTCTCATCAGCCTGTCTGACGTGTCCCGTCGTCCTCCGACTGTCGATCTGTTTGTCCTTATCACTTACTGTTTCCATCAACCTCAGCTGGTAAATAAAAAGCGACAGGACAAGATGAGGATGAATTCATGGAGGAGGCAGAGCTGCCTCTCTGTCGCCTCTTCATTATCGCTCCAATTAGACAATAACAATTGATCGTACCGGGTCTGAACATGAGTCAGCAGCTTGTGGACAGGCGCTGTTAGCTGATGGAATCAATGTCTCTTTGTCCCTCTGTCCAAGAAACTGTCCCATCGAGGGCGCAAACGTCTTTGATTATGCAGAAGTTAGAAACAGACGGCGTTGGTCAACAAACTCTGTCGTTGTCTCTTCACTCTGTGTTTTCGTTCCCAGGTTTAAAACCAAGCTGTGGTTGTGTGAGTCCCATCCTCTGTCCCTGGCAGAACAAGTGGTGCCCATCATCGACCTCATGGCCATCTCCAACGCTCTGTTCGCCAAGCTGCGCGACTTCATCACGCTGCGGCTACCACCTGGCTTCCCCGTCAAGATCGGTGAGCGCCAGACTTTGGCTGATAAACCAGACGAGAGAATGACAATTAACTCAGAACAATCCCAATTTCTCTGAAAGTCCACCGTAAATGCTATGGGCTGAATAACTTTGCTGAAATTACAGATTTAAATAAATTGTTAAAATCCAAACAACCACAACACAAGCTAAAATTGGCTTAAATCTGAAAAAATGTAGCCTAAAGTCATAACAGAAAAGTAGTAGCTAAATGCTAAAATTAGCCAAGCATTAGTGAAAAAAATAAATGTGCCTAATTAGTGACTGAAAGCTAAATAAAGAAAAATGTTTGCTAAAATTTGCTAACCTGTCATTAAAAGCTGCAGTTAAAACAATCATAGCTAAAAGATAAATTTACTAAATAAGTTGCTAAAAGCTAAATATAAAAACATGTAGCTAAAAGCTAAAAAAATTACTAAACTGTAAATATAAAGCTGCAGTTAACAAAACAATAATTAAAAGTTATATGTAGAAAAGTTGTAGCTAAAAGTTGCAATTAAGAAAAGTGATAGCTAAAAGCTTTATGTAAATAGTACAACTGTTGCTAATTGCTAAAATTAGTAAAAATTACCTACAGATTAGCTAAAGGTTTAAATTATAGTTGAGTTTTAGCTAAAAGCCAAATTTGGATAATTATTGGATAATAGCAATATATAGAAAATTTATAACTAAATGCCAAATTTGGTAAACTGTAAACAAAAGCTTCAGTTAGCCAAGCAGTAGCTAAAAGCTATATGTATCAAAGTCATAGCTTAAATCTAAATTTAGCTAAACTTTAACTGAAAACCCAAAGAAACAAAAAAAAAAAAAGGCAGGATTAGAGTTGCTTTATTGAATCAGATAATTTATTTATTTATTTTAAGGAATTGAAGTGATCTGAATGGACGGGTTAGTGAAGATGCTTTAGGTAAATAAAGTTAAATAATTCAAAAGCGTAAAAGTTACATAAACTAAAAGTCATGGCAAACTTTTCCTAAAAGAGCAGAAAATTCTGGAATATTTATTTATTTTTACCACAGCCCTCTGTGTGGAGCAGAGAGCTGCCATCTAGGGCGTCCAGGGGAGTAGATGGTGGGGGTTAAGGGCCTTGCTCAAGGGCCCAGAGTGGGTCAGATGAGGGTTGAGGCAGATGTGGATGCTTAACTTATCCCACCCACATTTTGATGTTGTCGGTACCGGGAGTTGATCCGGCGATCTTCTGATCACAGCCCCACCTTCTCTAACCTCTGCACCACCTATAGAAAAATTATGTTATATAAATGGTTAAAATAGCAGAAAGTATGGGAGTGGTGTGGGAGTGGTGGTGCAAAGGTTAGAGAAGGTGGGTCTGTGATCAGAAGATCGCCAATTCAACTCCTGGTACCATCAACATCAAAATGTGGGTGGGATAGGTGAAACACCCACACCTGCCTCCACCCTCATTTGCCACACTCTGGGCCCTTGAGCAAGGCCCTTAACCCCCACCATCTGCTCCACACAGAGGGCTGTGGTAGCTCGGTGGTCTGTGGTTGCATCAGGAAGGGCATCCGGCGTAAAAATAATCGCCAAGTCTTCGTGCGACTTAGTTTGCTGTGGTGACCTCTGAAGAAGGGAGCAGCTGAAAGAAAAAAGTAGCACAAAGTATGCCGGAGCACTTTGACTGAAGAACAGAAAGATGATAGAGCAGAAACGATGAACGGTAAAACTACAGAGTGAATGCTGACTCAGCAGTAAACAGGTGAGATGAAAGAGACAAAATGATGTGAGAGACGGAGTGAAACAGACACTGATGATCCATCTGCCCCCCCACCCCCACCCCCAACTCCCCTCAGAGATTCCTCTGTACCACATCCTGAACGCCAGGATCACCTTCAGCAACCTGAACGGCTGCGAGGAGGGGCCCGGGGTTCGTTCTGACAACGACATCGGGATAGATGGGGACGGACAGAGGGACACCCAGAGGACAGGCACCGCTTCGCCAGGCAGCGACTCCTCCAGCGTCTCCAGCTCCAGCTCCACCAGTAAGCCCCCACTCCCACAAACAGCCCAACCCACCTCCATCAGTCTCAACTGCAGAACGTCCTGTTACAGATTCATCGCCGGCCGATGAAATGGTTTACTTGTCTGCGGGTGCGATTTTGTTTCTGTTAGCAAAATATCACATCAGTCACAGATTTTATTGGCACTCTCAGACGTTAATCATTGAATTTACAACTATTTATAACAACACCTTTAGAGTCAGTCTGAATTAAGATGGCTGCCTCAGCTAATTGACATTAGCACATAAACAGTCATAACTCAGTCTTATGGATACTGAGCTAACATCTGGTGTGGTAGTAGCTGAGTCATCTCCAACACATAATCTGAGCACTGAGATCTGGTCATTCTGTGAGAAAGTTTATAACTCATTTAACATACTCTGGTGTGGATGACAGCAGGTGATATTCTGACAAAGACTTTAAAAACGTGATGTTTTATATTTTAGGCTTTTCCTCCATGGTTTTGCTCTTTGTGTAAATGCTTATTAAGCATTCACACTATTGTGATCCTGTTTATATTTATTATTGCTACTTTATCTATTCCATACATTTTTTATTCTTGTGTTATTTCAACAATTGGGAACAACTGTGCTCTTTCCACTTCATTCTGGTAATTTAAGCTTCTTTCTGCTTCTTTAGCTACTATTCAGCTGGTTTTTTTTGCAAATTTCTTTTTCAGATAATTTCCACTTTTTGTGCAAATTTCTGCTTCATTGGGCCTAATTGGGCACAATTGTGCTCTCTCCACTTCCTTCTGGCCATTTAAGCTTCTTTCTGCATTTTTAGCCAATTTCTGCTTTTTTTCCCAGATAATTTCCACTTTTTGTGCTACATTCTGCTTCTTTCAATCTAATTGGGCAAACATGTTTTTAATGCTTTCGTGTGCCATTTTAAGCTCGTTCTACCTTTTCAGCTACCTTGTGAGCATTTAGTTAATTCAGTCGTTTTTAGCAAATTCTTCTGCAATAAGCATTCACACTGCATTTTTGCATAAAATGCAATTTCTCTAGTTTATTCTGGATCTCAGTTTAAATTTGCCTCTAAGCTGGGGGTAAGTGAAATTATTTGTTCATCAGCTGTGAAGGACCTGTTCCCTGCTCCTGTCAGCATCAGTGCTGTGACAGCACTCATATTGAATAGTTTGTTAAGTTATTTTGTTGTTGTAAATAACACTCCCTCCCATCTCTTTGCCCTTTGCCCCCCTTCCCGTGTGAAACAGTGTCGTGCCGAGCCGGAGAGATCCCCCCGTGTGTGTTCGAGCCCCCGCCCAGGTACACCATGCAAGGAGGCAAACAGCGAGACAGCATGAGGGGGGAGGAGGAGGAAGACCTGCTGCAGTTTGCGATACAGCAGAGTCTGCTGGAGGCCGGATCTGAGTACGATCAGGTGACCTGACTGAGGAAGTCCTCGGCTGCTCTGCTAGCTGCCACACACACTGACATTTTCCATCCTTTAAAAAGTCTACACCGACAGCGTAATGTGTATTAATAACTAGATACAGGAACACAACTTGAAAGTTGAAGCCACAGCAGTTTGAGCGCCCCCCCGTAGGCTAACTGCAGTATAAGTATAGGTCCACTGAAACAGAAGAGGAATTTTTTAACAAATAGGATGGCTAAAAGGAAAAGGTAACAAAACAAAAAAACCAGCTAGATTCCAAGACAAATGTAGAAAACTAAAAACAGGAACATGTCTGCATTGGACCCTGCCAGGTGTCCAACAGATTCTTAAAGACACTTAGAGCGGTCAAGGTCGAGAGCTTCAAATCTTTTTGTAAGATATTCCAGGAAACAGGAGCGGAGTAGGAGAAGGCCCTTTTGCCTAGTTCAGTCCTCATTGAGGGAACACTGCAGGTAATAATGTCCTGAGAGCGCACTCCGTAGCTACACTCACGCAGAGACATGTAGGAGGAGATGTATGAAGGCAACAGACCAAGAAGTGATTTAAAGATGAAAATGTACCAGTGAGAGAGTCTGTGTGAAGTTAATGATGTCCAGTTAACCAGTGAATACAGGGTGCAGTGATGGGTACGATAATCACAGCCAGTTATGAATCTTAGTGCACTATGATAGACAGCATCCAACATCTGCAGGGTTCTTGTAGGAGTGTTCATGTAAATAATGTCACCGTAATCAATGGAGGGAAGGAAAGTCACAGAAACAAGGCGTTTCCTAGCATTCAGAGTTAGACAGGATCTGTTTCTGAAAAAGAAACCCAGTTTAATTTTCAGTTTCTTTATCAAGTTTTCCACATGGAGCTTAAAAGAGAGATGTGAGTCGACCAAGATACCCCATTATTTATAGGAATCAACAAACTCAATGGGGACACCATTTGAGGATAAAATCGGAGGAAGAACTGCTGGGACCAACTTCCTATTTGAAAAAAGCATCCCTTTGGTTTTGTCGGCATTTAGGACAAGTTTGAGGCGGAACAAATCTGTCTGGATGTTGTTGAATGCAGATTTCAAAAGCTGGAAAGCCTTAACAACAGTTTTAGCTCGACAATAAACAACTGTATCATAATTTCCCTGACTAAAATATTTAAATACACCTCAAATATTTGTTTCAGTGGTTTTGTTGACTGTTGTTGGGTCAGATAGTTCTCACCTCGAGGCTGTATGCTCAAACATTCTGTTTGCTTACATGTTTAGTGGTAATTGTTAATTTGATGCTTAAAAACCACATCGTGGTTGTGTGTCAGTATTTGGACATGGATTACAGCCCCACATACCAACTACACAGACTCTGGCTTCAATAATACAACATGGCAGGCCTGTGAAACAGATAATATGGCTTTAAGCTGCTGGTTCACACTCAGCCACGCAACACCCCACCCCCACCCCCACCCACACACACATCACATACGAACACTTGCCATGTTTCCAACAACACATTGGACCAAAAACAATACACACTCTGATAAACTGAGTTATTTCACTTTCTCACTAACAACAAAAACCAGCAAAGTGCCATGATGGTGTAGAGGTAGGGCAGTAGATCTGGTACACAAAAGTCCCAGGTTCGATCCCCAGCCATTCACACATGTAGTGTTTTTGAGCAAGACACCTAATCCCTAATTGCTCCCTGGGTGCTTACATAGCTGCCCACTGCTCCACCTGGGTGTATTTCACATGTGATGGGTTAAATGCAGAGAACTAATTTCACCATTGTATGGTAACATATAATGATGACAATCCCAGACTTCCCTTTCCTTTATTTGTTTAAGTAATTTACTTATTGTCTTTTAAAAACATAAAAGTATAAAATACCGAGTTTCTGCTGTGACAAAGATAGCAGATCAGCCACTCAGATGGTGGACGGATGGATGGATAGATCATATACTGTAGACCTAAAGATGGAGCTCAGGGCCGTTAATGCTCTTGTCTTTGAACCCCCGAGTTTCAAGTTCAAGTTCAAGTCAATTTCATTGTCATTCACATCACATGTGGTGCATGAGGTGGAACGAAATTGTGTACTCAGGGTCCCAGTTACACCCAACAATAGCAAAAATATAAAGTGTAAAAAGAAACAGTACAAGGATCTAAGATATACGCTAAACATTAATAATGTAAAACAACACGGCGTAATAACAGCAGCCTGAACATGAGTCTGCGTGAGCAGATGGGTATGAATGAATACAGCATGAGATAATCAGCAGCATGAGATCAGCAGCATGGATAAGTCACATATCACCAGTTAAAGTGGCATTACAGTGATTTTTTTCCTTACATTCATTATCCTGGTTAGGGATTTATGAGTCTACTTCAGGGCAGAAGCTGTTCCTCAGTCATTCATTCATTCAACCTTTATTTATGCAGGTTAGTCGCACTGAGTCATGAGGACTTATTTACAAGAGAGACCTGTTTTAGACAGATAACATATAAAGTAGACAATAATAATTCAACAACAAAAAATTTAAATCAAATAAAAGAAGTTGTAAACACTGTCAAATCAAGATGCCATATAAAACAAAGTAAAATACAAAAAAACAAGAACATATTTGCTTTGATGTTTCTATTGACATTATCAAATGTTTAAAATCCCTTAAAGAGATCAAGGTGGACAGCTTCAGTTCTTGCTGCAAGGTGTTCCAGGTTACAGGAGCAGAGTAAGAAAAGGTCGAGTTCAGTGTGCACTGAGGGGACACTGCATGTAATGAATCCTTGAGAGCGCACGCTGTAACTGCACTGACGACGTGTGTGACATGTTAGAGGAGCTAAAAGAAGGCAACAGACCAGATTTATAGATGAAAATGAACCAGTGTGAGAGCCTACGTGTAGATAATGATGACCAGCTGACCAAGGAGTATGGAGTGCAGTAATGGGTGTGGTAGTTACAACCAGTTATGAATCTTAGCGCACCATGGTAGACAGCATCCAACATCTGCAAGGAGCTGGCAGGAACATTCATGTACTTTGTAAATAGTGTCACCATAATCAATGGCCAGTAGGAAAGTAGCAGCTACAAGGTGTTTTCTGGCATTCAAAGATAAACAAGATCCATTTATGAAAAGAAACCCAGTTTCAGTTTCAGTTTCTTTATCAAGCTTTCAACATGAGAGATGTGCATCAATTAAAATCCCAAGGCATTTGTAAGAATCCACAAATTCAATAGGAACACCATGTGTGGATTAGACTAGAGGAAGAACTGCTGGCACCAGCTTCCTGTTAGAAAATAGCATCCCTTTGGTTTTATCAGCATTTAGCACCAGTTTGCGACAGAACAAATCTGACTGGATGTTGTCACATGTAGACTGTAGACGCTGGAAAACCTTAGCAACTGTGTTAGCTCGGCAATAAACAACTGTGTCGTCAGCATAGAGATGCAAGGAGGCATCAGGAATGTTTTGACATCTGAGATTTGACATCTGAGATCCTGGTCCTTAGGGGTTAATTTTTTTCATTCAACCTTTATTTATACAGATAAATCACATTGAGCCTCGAGGACTCATTTACAAGAGAGTCCAACCCCAGAGATCCTGGTCCGTTCTTTGAACCTCAGGGATCCTGGTCCTGATGGACTTTTTTCTGGGATACAAAGACAGAGCTATAAATAGGCTCAGGAAGACTGGTCAGAGACAAGCTCAGCTAGAGAAGAGCAGGGAACAGGATGGGGGTTCCTGCTGAGGATTTGTACCGTACGGTTAAAGGCTGATGGTGGGAGCGGCGTCAGATCTGGTGCTGACAGAGGTGATGAGACTTTTAATTACAGTACAGCAGGAAGCAGGTCCAGAGTGAGAGGATTACTCTACCGCTCCAACATTTACAGTTAAAGTCAAACTCGGCAGCTTTTCTTACAGTTTCTATAAATTCACAATCAGAAAATCCTTTTGGACTTGGATTAATTTTTAAGATGAACCTATGAAGATTTATTGCACCTGCTGCTGAAATGCAATAATGAACAGTACTTTGTCTGTTGCTAAAATTTCTCTTCAAATTTGTGATCAATTTTAATGAAACTAGATCAATTACTTTTCTCGCAAAAATGCAGCGAATACTTATTGTTGAATGATTTTTGCTGAAAACTGCTGAAAAGGTTTCATCAACAATTTCCTGTAGGATCAATAAAGTTTTATGTTATCTTAACGCTCAACTGTTAATTCAAGTTGAATTTGAAGAGCTGACAGGACAGCTGAATGGATCAGGATAACGCTGAAATTAGCCAAAAGAAGGGGAATGGAGCATTAAAACTAGCTGACCTGTGGCCTTGACCTTTGAACCCTGTGAAACTAAAATACAAAAAAAAAGAAATTTAAACTAAAAGTTGAAGCTAGCAAAAAGGAGCCAGAAGTAGCAAAATAACTCTTAATTTAGCAAAAAGAAGCTAAAAAGAGTGTGATAGAAGCCCAAATTAGCTGAAATAAGCAAAACTAACAAACCCCAAAAGGAGCACAAAAATCTGAAATTTGCAGGAAAAAGCTAAAAAGAGAACAAATCAGATAAAATTAGCAGAAAAGTAGTTGAATAAAATCACTTAAAATCTCAAATTAGAAGAAGCAAACGCGTAAAGCTGAAATTAATTGAAAAATACCTTAAAAAGTAGATATAACAGCAGGAAAAAGCTGAAATTAGCATAAAAAGAAGCTGAAAAGAAACTGAAATGAGCAGAAAGCAGCTAAATGAAGCCGAAGGAAGCCGAAAGTAGCACAGAGAAGCTGAAAAAGCTGAACCAGAAGAAAAGCTGAAGTGAGCAGTAAAATTTTTAAACAGCTAAAGGATTTGAAGGATGTGAAGAGAGCTCCATTCAGTTTCAATGAAAAAAAACATGGCAGACAAAGCCAAATGTACATAAAAAAGTACAAATAGCACAAATATCTAAAGTCACAGCAGGAATGTCCTGAATGAGCTGAACGTTTTGATTGATGAATTATTGAAATAGAACAAAAACTGAGGGATGAGTTACGTGCTGAAAAACGTACGGAACTAAAACGGATCTAAATAGAGTGAAGGATTTCAAAACATTCAGACTCTTAGTCAAAGCTGTCCTTGGATAAACATCTGCAACTAACTTTTGGCGTCAACACAATTTAAGATGGCTGCCACAACCAGCTCAACTTAAAAACACAAAAACGGCTACAACTTACAGATGCTGACCTAAAATTTGGTGTTTGCTGCTGATACTCTTTAACATCACTGACATCTCATACGTCACATTATTTTCAAAGTTTACCACAACGCTGTGATTTTTCAACAGAAGATGATTTCAGTGGCGTGAAGAGCAGCGGTTGATATGCAACTCTGTCAGGAATTCTTTTAAATATACACCCACAGTCTCCCTAGTTTTCAGCTGATTTGTGTAAAACGTGTATTTTTCTGATGCAAATACTAGAACAGGAAATTGTTGTTCAGAGGGGTGTATTTGCACGTCTCAGAGTTTATTAATAATCTGTGTTTACCAAGAAACCAGAGCATTGATCCACTTCACTTTCAGTTCATGAGTCATATTGGAGCCAGCTGGATGGCTTTGTGTGTGCGTGTGCATGTGTGGTACTTTAACACACGCTGACAGGAAAACTGCCCACACAGAGGGAGTAATTCATCTTTCCAGAAACCCCTCCATCTCTCCGTCCTTCCCCTTCCTGCACTCGCTCCCTGACTTCCTGTTCTGCCTCCTCTTTGTGTCTAGGTGACCATCTGGGAAGCGTTGACCAATAGCAAGCCAGGAACGCACCCCCTGGCCTGCGACCCCAGTCGTGTAGAGAGGTAAGAAGTAAACTGAGTTTTAAGGAGCATCTGAAACAAGTGGATAAAATAAAATGGACTTTTGTCTTCAAACGAGCTAAAAGCCTTACAAAACTAAATCTTCATTTCCTGGTTTTTGACTTCCTCTCACTTGTGAGTTGTTATTCTTCCCTCTCTTGTTGTGTTTCCTTCCTTCCATCCTTGACTCACATCCTGTCCTCCTCCACTCGATTATCTTATCCATCCTGCTTTCCTCCTCTCAGCTCTTTGTGTTTGTGGATGGGGGGGTTTCCTGCTGCCACCGTTAACTTTAGCCCGTTGTCCTTATCTGTCATCCCTGTTGGTAGACGAGTGGCTGACCCGTCTCTGTTTCCTTTTACAAACAGTCCTGATGATGAACTGTAGTTTGAGTGCCAAAACCACGAGATTATTAAGCCATTCTTTGTTGTTGGCGACAAACTACCAGTGAATGAAGTCATCACTGGTGAGACGAACTTTAAATAATCCTGAAACAAAAGTGAGGGAACTCATCAGACACATTTTAGTGCAATGTATGTTTTTTTATGTGTTTTTTTAAATTATTATTATTTTGGAAGACTATGCTCTTCTACACAGGGTAACTCCTACCCTGAGGGTATCAAGTCCCACAGTCAATGTGGACCTCGAGATCTGGCAGATTAGCAATGGTTAGAAGTAATCAAGTGCGTATTTGAGCCTGTTTGGTTTATTGGTTGGGAGGATCTCATTGTGATGCTTTCGGTCCATGAACACACGTGCTACGTGGATGGGGGATGTTTTGATGAAGGACTGTACCAAAGGGCTGTCTTTGTAGAAAACACATGGACACATGAAGTCACTATGCTGTCAGGGTCCTATGGCCCATGACCACAGGTGACCTGAAGTCATAGACTGTAGGCTTGTTCACTGAACAGTTGAGTAAAATGTTCTCAAAGACCTGTCAGCCTTTAATCTGCCTCTGACTGTTCACAAGTCCCTCACTGAGCCGACCCACCGTGAAGTACCACAAACGTGTGAAGGATGTCTCCATCGAGTCATTTTCAAAACACAATGGATGAACTAAGTTTAGCAGTTCTCTTAGTGGTTTCCCAAACTTTTCAACTAAATACAAAGTCTCTGTGCATCGTATCCTCAGTAATAAATCTGCTTATGGCTGCACAGACTGTATGCCATCATTACATCCCATCCATGAGTCGCAGAGCCGGTTTACCTTTCCACATGTCCACTATTACAACTTTGGTACCACATCACTGACTTCAGACACCCATACCACTTGAGTTCATTTAGAAATCACACTGACACAACCAGGAGTTTAAGTCCTGTCTTTAAATGTTTTGTAAATGTGCTTAAGACACCATGATGCCAGGAAGAATGCCAGGGTGTCTCTCCAGAACATTGACAGGATTGGTCCTCTCCCCTCATCACCATCATGTACTCACACAAGTCATCTGAGATCACGATGAACCAGAACAACACCACTCATAATCATTTTATAACTCCTTGCTATGCCACCCCTCCACACACAGCTCTAGAGTTACTGGCAGCTCACACATGAGATGGTAAACTTGTAGTCCAGCTGATGTCATTCATCAAGACATGATTCTGGGTGTACACAGAGTATTGCAAAGGATACAATACCCTGTGTCCAGGTGGCAGGACCAGATAAGGTTTTGTAATGATTGGTACACAAAACAACAGTCCTCCCTTGATGTGGACTGTCTTGAATGATCATGTATGGTTATCCTTAAGGACCCACTGGTTCCAACATCAGGCCACTGTGAGAACTGTGCAGGTGGAGCAATAGAACATCAAGTTCACCCAAACCCACAGTGTACCCTGTCAAACGTCATCAAGCCCAAGTAACAGGCCACACATACTCCCCAGTCCAGACTATACCTGGGGTCTAGGCCTGATTATACCCCAGGTACATAATGGCCTTAACCTATTTATGTCCCTCAGGCCAGATTATACCCCCGTCATTTCAGTAGTGTTGAGTCATAAACACAAGAATTAATTACATTTTCAACATTTTATTGGTGGTTCAGCTTTGTCAGGTAAGTTAAGTGAGAAAGATAACTGGCTTAAACCCATCCATCCATCCATTCATCCTTTTTCTTTACCTGCTTCTTCCTTTTCGGGTCGCGGAGGTCACTGGTGCCCGTGTCCAGCCATCACTAGCTATGTTTACACGTGCCAAATTCTTTGATTGGATTGAAATATATTTGGATTAAATAATCCAAATGTATCATTTACATACAATGTTACAGTACATGTTAACAATCCGTTCACGACGAGTGTTTACATGCAGCGGACTTTTATTCTGAATAGAAGTACTGGCATGTGCAGAGTGGTAAACTCTCCTTAAAAAAACATAGAAGAAGACGTTCTACTTCCGTGATAAACGTAAACAAACCTGAGCACCCAAAATGGACCTGCAACAGGTTTTAATGACGTGGAGACGTTACTGCACTCCCTACAGGTAATACAGATCATTTTGATCTCTTTCAAAGTTTCTAGTAGAAATGTTGCATTGCTCACCGACCAGTTTTGCTTCCCTGACATATTACCATCTAGCCAGGTGGAAATACATGAGGTTGATATGGGTCACACATGCGCAGTCAGGTCAGTTTTCCACGATCGGAAAAAAAAATGAACAGATTAAGTGTTTACATGCATACCGTTCAGAGTATGAATCGGCATAAACCCTCCCTCTCATTCGGATTACAAATTCATTTGGATTGAGCTGAATTAGCTCAGAATAATCTGAATGGGGCGTTTACATGACACATTTTTATTCTGAATGGCTGTTTAATCTGGTTACTTATGTCCATGTAAACATAGCTACTGTGCAAGAGGAGGGGGGACACCCTGGACAGGTCTCCAGTCCGTCACAGGGACATATAGAGACAAACGAGACAAACAACCATTCACTCTCTCACTCACATCTAGAGACAATTTAGAGTTACCAATCAGCCTAACATGCATGTTTTTAGTCTGTGGGAGGAAACTGGAGTACCCGGAGAAAACCCACGCATGCACGGAGAGAACATGCAAACTACACACAGAAAGACATTGAACCCAGGACCTTCTTGCTATGAGGCAACAGTGCTAACCACTGAGCCATCGTGCTGCCAATAATTCCTTACAATACTTAGAAAGTTTGAAACAGATTCTGGTCATTTATTTTTTGCTTCATGGTTCAAATTTTACACCAAGTCAGACTAAACAGTTTTGACAATTAAGGTCCATTTTTTCTCTCACACTTTGCTATGAGTGTGACATATCAGCAACATTTACCTTAAAACTCTGAAGTTAAAACATGTATTTAACAGATTACTAGATCCAGTGCATCACTGTACTCTGTACTGAATTGTTTTACAGATGCATTATTTTATGGGTTTGTTTGTTTGTTAACAGAAAAACATCCATCCATCCATCCATCCATCCATTTTCTTTACCCGCTTATTCCATTTTGGGTCATGGGGATCGCTGGTGCCCATGTCCAGCAATCACTGTGCGAGGGGCGGGGTACACCCTGGACGGGTCGCGAGTCCATCACAGGGCCACATAGAGACAAACAAGCATTCACTCTCTCACTCACACCTAGGGACAATTTAGAGTTACCAATCAGCCTAACATGCATGTTTTTGTTCTGTGGGAGGAAACTGGAGTACCTGGAGAAAACCCACGCATGCACGGAGAGAACATGCAAACTACACACAGAAAGGCCCCTGGACCGGGGTTTGAACCAGGGACCTGCTCGCTGAGAGGCAGCAGCTCTACCAGTTGCGCCACCGTGCCGCTTAACAGAAAAACAGATATTTATAAATGTCATACTGTAAATTATGAGTCTTTGTTCTATAAAAAACGTCTCTGAAATGTTCATGTCCTCATGATTTCAACTTTGTGCTAAATTATTTCCCATCTATCAAAACAAGTTTTTAGTGTTTTAAAGCTTCAGAAAAAAGTTAATGTTTTTAAACTACCTTTTAGTATGGAATCCCAAAACTGCCTAAACTAAATTTAAAGAAAAGATCAAATCTATAAATGTATAAAATAATATTAATGCTTATGTACAAACCATTTTACATTTTAATGTAATAATATTAATAATAATAAAAAAACATATATTTTTTTGTCCTGTTCATGTTTTTTTATATTCTTTCTGTCTTTTTGTATACAGTCTTATTTATTTAATATAGCCTTTAATTTTTTCTTTCATTTATTCTATCCTTTTCTTAATTTTAATCCTTGTGTGTTTTGTATTGATTTATTATTTTGTCTTTGTTGTCCTTCCAGTTTGTCCTCTGAAACAGTCAGGTTTGAGCATCAGATGTCCTCGTCCCCCTCGTGAACCTCGTGTCAGATCAGGTGACCCCTTCAAGTTTCACTCTCAGATTTCTGTGAAGGAGAAAATAACAATTAAAACAGTCAAATCTTTATACGTATTTAATCAAAAACAAACAAGGAGACGCTTCAGTTGATAAAATCTGATGTTGAGTGTGTTTAATGATTTGAACTCAGAGTCTTTGTGGACATAGTCTGACAGAAGCTCTGACTGTCAAACAGTGACAGAAAATACTTTTATTCAACTAAAACCAAACCAAACACTGGTGACACTGAAGAAAACCAAAGGTCCTAAAAACAGAACAAACATGTGAGAAGAACACGGCCTAAACCCACCTGAGGATTTCAGACTAGAGAAATTGTATTTCCTACAAAAATGCAGTGTGAATATTTATTGCTGAAGAACTTGCTGAAAAACAGCTGAAATTAGCTGAAAAAAAAAACATGATGAATTGAATCTGCAATGAAAGAACAAACCTTAATTAGCACAAGAAAGCAGAAATAACACATTTTTGCTGAATTAGGTATAAATAAGCAGAAATTTTCACAAAAATGAGTAAATTTGCTAAAAAAAAAAAAAGGTGAAATTAACAAAAAAATAGCTGAAAAGTAGCTGAAAAGGCAGAAATAAGCTTAACCTACCAGAAGGAAGTGTGTGGCAGCTACTTCCATTCAGATTAGTGATCAGTACTCCAATATTCCGATACTCCAATACTCTGATACTCAGAATCAGGACTTCCTTGATTTGAACACTTATTTTCTTATTTATGGTCCAAATATTTCGTAGACATGTTTTTCTGTTGTTGTCATTCCATATTTCAGTTTATCTGTGAAAGTTTTGATCAAACTTCTTTTTTTTTTTATTTCATCTGTACAGCGGTGCTCTAAACTCATGTATCGTTTCTGCTCAGGACCCCCCAGAACAAGCCCCACCCTCCTTCCAGCATAGGCTCCACCCCCTCCAAGAAGCCACCGCCCACCTGCAGCTACAATGAGCAGCTGCGCATTGCCATGGAGATCTCTGCCCGAGAGAAGGAGGAAGCAGACTTCCGGCGGCGGCAGGAAGAGGAGGAGCTGCAGCGCATTATCCAGCTGTCTCTGATGGACAAGTGAGAGTCTGCAGAGACAGAGGGTGGGGGCGGGGTTTGAACCGAGGACATGTGGGAGAAAAGACAAATGGCTACTCTACAACTTAAAGCACATAAACTGTTTTGTGGGTTTGTATGATCAAATCCCCCGCTTCTCTCTTCTCCTACCGTCTTCTTTGGTCGAACTTTCCTACGAAGCCATACGGTGATGCAGCTGTCAGGCCTTTAAACAGCCAGAGGGGTACCCCATGGTACGTTACTGAGCCATGCCAGTTTACAACAAACAACAACACATCCAGTTCAATCTTAGTGGAATGCTTTTGCAGAAAAAATATCTCTTTGCAATTATGTTTCAAAACCAGCTCTCTGCACCAAAACACAACGTGTAAGGCCAACTTCCTGCTCCAGCGTTGACACACACACGCACACACACACGCACACACCAATCCCTTTCCATCAGGGTTTTCTTTGTGGTCGTTTAAAAAGGAGCAGTGCCAACATCAGAGGTGTGGAGATGATGAATGTCAACAAACCATCAGACTTCCTCGTTTTTTTAATGAAAACAAAATGAAAAAAACAAACAAAACAAAAAAATTGTGTTCTTTTCTTTTTTCTAATAATTTTTCACCAAATCAATGTGTACTGTATTTAGCCTGCAGGTGGACCACACATATGACTGTTAATGAACGTTGGTGATGAGTTTGAGCACAAAGTGATGTCATGTTTTATCCCGTCTGATAAAAAACAAACTACCGGATGAACACTGGTGCACTAACTACACTCTCCGTGTTTAATCAAACTGTTAAAGGGACAATGCTAGTGTTGCTGTGAGTAAGTGAACTGTGGAATAGAAATAATACTGAACAGGATGTGCATCTAATCACCTTAAATGAGCAGATTATTTCTGTGTTTCTGTTTAGTCACAGTGGGGGTGTAACGCTACTTGTATTTGTACCAACCGGTCACGGTGCAGATGTTTGGGTCCGATGTAGGCCATCTTTCACGAGCTTTCACCGTGTTGCATGAGCTCACACTCAAGATTTGACCAGAACTCAGTGTCTTCAACATAAAATGATGATGTCAGTCTAAAGTTCAGCAGCTGATATGCATTCCTTCATGGAACACTGGGAAAGGTTCATTCAGCTGGTGGCATGGGGTCCACATCTGGTCCATGGGGGAGCTCAGTCCGGCCCACCGATGAGTCAGTTTTTAATAAAACCAGATTTTAAATCAGAAAAATAATTAAAAAAAAAAAAAAATCGGTGAAACACTTGAAAAATCCTAAATATTTAGATGATCTTTGCATCTGCCTGCAAGTTAAAATAAAAATAAAACTTAAATTGAAACTAAAACTACAGAAATTGCATTTCCTGCAAAAATGCAGTGTGACTGCTTATTGCTGAAGTATTTGCTCCTGAAAAACAGCTGAAAATAGCTAAAGTATGCTGAAATTTAGCTGAAGTGGAAGAACTAGCCCAAGTTAGCAGAAGAAAGCAGAAAGAACACAAATTTGCTGAATTAGGTTTAAAGAAGCACAAATGAGCAGAAAAATTAAGAAATGATCTAACAAAGCTGAAATTAGCAAACCACTGCTGAAAGTAGCTGAAAAGGCACAAATAACCAAATATTGGAAAGAGCTGAAATAGGCGAAAAATAGGAATTAGCTGAAAAAGCTAAATAAAACATCTAAAAAGTAGCTGAAATTGCAGAAAAAGCTGAAACTAGCATAACAAGCTGATATTAGCAGAAATAAGTTAATTAGGTTGAATGTAGCAAAAAATATCATGGAAAAACTCAAACTTATCTGAAAACAGCTAAAATTAGCTAAAAATGCTAAAAAAAAAAATTATAAAAGGTAGCTGAAAAGATAAAATAAACTTAAATTAGCAGAAGAAAGCAGAATGAACCTGTTTGTTGAAAGAGGCAGAAATGAGCACAGAAAAGTGGAAATTATTGGAAAAAAAGCTGAAATTAGCAAAATCACTGCTGAAAAGTAGCTAAAAAGGCAGAAAGAAGCTGAAATAAGAAAGTGGAGAGAGCACATTTTGTGCTGAATTAGACTGAAAAAGGTTGAAATGAGTATAAAAATGTAGAATTAGCTGAAAAAGCTTAAATTAGCATAAAACGTCTATATAGAATCTGAAATAGCAGAAAAAGCCAAAACATCCAGAAATAAACTGAAAGGAGCACAAGTTGAAATTAGCAGAAATAATTTAGAAGAAGCACAAACATGTTGAAGTTGGCAGAAATAATTTGAAAGGAGCACAAAACAGCTGAAAAACCAGCTGAAATTAGCTGAAAAATGTTTTTAATTTGCACAAGGAAGCTGAAAGAAGCTGAAGCAAAACAAAATGTGAAAGAAGTAGTAGGATGTAAAATGAGCTCAGTTCATTTTCTATGAGAAGAAATGGCAGAAAAGGCTAAATATTTCAAAAAGCTAAAGATGTACCAATACCAAAAGTCATGGCAGGATTGTCCTGAAAGAGCTGAACGTTTTGTGATTTTGAAATAGCACAAAATTGTGGAACGAGAAAGATGCTAAAAAATGTGCGGAAGAAAAATAGATCACAACAGTGTGAATGCTTCATAAACGTTCACACAATTAATGTAACGTCAATATTAGTCGGATGTTCTGCCTCTGAGAAAATGAGTTAAATAGCCTTTAATTTATTTTAATTTTCATGATGAGAAAAAAAATGTTTCTGGGGCGTTATGGTCTGTTCAGAATATGTGAAAGGACAGCGAACATGTGGACGTTTTTAAACATCACACCTTTGACTGACAAACTGAATATGTGCATCGTTACACCCCTACGAGTCAGTGTACCTGTTAATATGTCAGCATGGCGTGCACATGTGTGAGGTTTCGTTTGCCTGATTCGAGTCTTGCCTGGATGTCAGAACATGCTCCTCGAGGGGCGGTGAAGTGTTTTTGTTCAGCAGCAAAACTAAAGCCCCAAATGTTTCCAGAGCCCTGAAGGTCGGCTCATAATTGTAAGTAACTTGAGGTTGCAGTGCTCCAACAGCCAAACCAGGAGACTACTGGGAGCAGCTCCAGTGGTTTTTGGTCCTTCCTGTTTTTTAAGGTAATTAGCACAAACAGGAGATCCGTACTTTGTAATCATAGTGAAGCTTGACTGGCTTGTTAAAAAAAACAAATTAATTTTTTTAATTTATTTTTACTTTTTAAAACAATACAACAATAACACGGTAAATCCCAGGAAGTGATTCAAATAAAGGAACTTCTTTTGAACCAGCAGCGTTTGAGTGATGTTTTCCTCCTCTTTGAATTCAAGACACACTTTGAAAAGCTCTAAATCCCTTCACCTCATCCCAAAGTTTCCTAGGCCTCTCGGATAAAAGATGGTGACAGAAGCGATTTGTTTCTCACGAGACGAGCAAAGCTGCAGTCAGTCAGCAAAAGAAAGGGCTGATCTGTTTTTAGCTGCTGCCACCTCCATCATCGTCCCTCTGACGTGGACTCCCAGCGCCTCAGCCGAGATCCAAGGATGCCAGTTCTTTTAATCTTCACAAGAAGAGCTTACTGTAAACCCTGCAAGAAATACCAATCAGGACAGAGAGAGCAAGAAAACAAATCTCCAGTGAGCTGCTCGTACTTTCCACTGAGCCTCAGACTGCAGAGGGTTGGCCACATGTTGGACATCTGTGGAACAGTCACCACCGTAAAACACAGTGACCGTTTGTTAAAGAAATGTTCTGGAAACATCAGCACGCAAAGAGAACTGGAGAAATTGCATTTCCTGGGAAAATGCAGTGTGATTGCTTATTGCAGAAGAACTTGCTGAAAAACAGCTGAAATTTGCTAAAATGTAGCTGAAATGAAAGAGCAAGCGTAAGTTAGCAGAAGAAAACTGAAAGAACACACATTTGCTGAATTAGTTTCAAATAAGCATAAATGAGCACAAAACTAGGAAATTAGCTAAAAAAAGGCTGAAATTAGAAAAAAAAATAGCTGAAAAGTAGCTGAAAAGGCAGAAAGAAGCTTAAACTATCGAAAGGAAGTGGAAGGAGCTGGAATGAGCAAAGAAAATGTGAAATTAGCAGAAAAAACTCAGTTTAGCACAAAACAGCTAAAAAGTAGCGGAAATAGCAGGCAATAGTTGAAACTAGCAGAAAAAACTGAAAAGAACATAAGCTTAAATTAGCAGAAAGAAGTTAAATAGGCTGATAGACAAAATAACTATGAAAAACTTGAATTTATCAGAAAACAGCTGAAATTATCTAAAATAAATAAATAAAAAACGCCCAGAAAAATAGCTGAAAAGGTAGAACAAGCTTAAATTAGACGAAAGCAAAGAACGTGCTGAAAAAAGCATAAATGAGCACAAAAAAGTGCAACTTATCTGAAAAAAGCTGAAAGTAGCTAAAAAAGCAGAAACAAACTTAAATTACCAGTAGGACGTGGAGAGCATTTTTTGTTGAATTGGGCTGATTAAAGTAGAAATAGTTGAAACTTGCAGAAATCAGCTGAAATTAGCAGAAAGAAGTTAGAAGACGCACAGACATGTTGCCGTTATCAGAAAGAATCTGAAAGGAGCACAAAACAGCCGAAATTAGCTGATTTTTTTTTTAAATTTGCACAAGGAAGCTGAAAGAAGCTGAAGCAGAACAAAATGTGAACAGATAAGTAAAAGGTTGTAAACATATTTAAAGATGTGAAGGATGTAAAATGAGCTCAATTCATTTTCTATGAGAAAAAATGTCAGAAGTCTAAACATTTCAAAAAGCTAAAGATGTACCAATACCAAAAGTCATAGCAGGATTGTCCTGAAGGAACTGAATGTTTTGATTTATGATTTGTTGAAATAGTTTGAAAACTGCGGCATAAGAACTGCACCAAAAAACGTATGGAATAAAAATGGATCAGTGTTATGAATGCTTCATAAACATTCAGACGATGAAGTCAGGGGCTCCACGGCTGAAGAGAGCAGCTCCAGGGCGATCTGAAGGCCAGATTTAATCCCTTCATCTTGATCTGGGTGTGCCCTGAGGTCACCTTCAGGGTCAGGCTTGGAACATGGACCAATAGAGTGCTTTGCCTTTCAGCTTCACTACAACAGACTGGAGCAACACCCTTTACTGCAAACGAGGCCCCGATCTGTTGGTTCACCTCGTTCTGTCACGCCATCCAATCCTGGTCCTCGAGGGCCACTGTCCTGCATGTTTCTGATTCAGTGAGGGTGTGTGTGTGTATGTGTGTGTGTATGTGTGTGTGTGTGTGTGGGGGGGGGGTCATTTATCAGACCTAAAACCTTAAGAAGACTTGAGGATGTTTCCTGTCTGAGGCCAGAGTGAATGATCTGAATGTTTCAGTGAAATCAGTTTACAAAATCTGAACCATAAAGAAATAATTATTTCTAGTTTATGACGAATTCTTTCAGGGCACACCCTTTATTAAAAGCTTTTATTTTGAAAGTCAGCTGAGGTGGAGTTAACCAGCGGGTCTTATTTACACCTACTTTTAACTACATTTAAACTTCCATAGAGATGGAGTTCTGATTTCCTGCTGATCTGTGGAGTTTTAAATCCTGGTGGAGTCCTTTAATGTCGGCCTGACTGAAGGCGTGCACGTCTCAGCGGTGCGTCTCGTGGCCTACATCTCAGTTTAATCACACACATGAAACAGGAGGTAAAAAGTCAGCCGCTGCACCGTCACTTCTCCACGCTAACGATGTGCTCAAAGGAACATCTTCAGTCCGATCAAACCAACAGGGTGGACGTTTCTCTGGGCCTGAAGAGCGGGTTTGTTTTAAAGTGCACCAACAGGGGGCGCTGAGGCACCAAACAAGACTAATGAGTTCTGTTTGATCTCATATTTATTTCAAGCTAAAGCACCAGATAAAAAAAGATACAGCAGCAACATGTAAGCTTTAGCCTGGTTTAATAAAAATCTGAATAAAGACATCTTTGAAAACAAAAATAAACCACAGACAAGTTGAGACAGTGCAAAACGATCTTCTGCAGCGTAAAAAATTAAAAAACAAATATCAAATGAAAGAAACGACAAAAATCATCTAAACAATAAAGTGCATGTTCTGAGAAAAAGCCCCTCTTGGTTGTAGTTTGAAGTCTGAACAGGGAACGAGGGTCACGCTACAAACAGTTCTATAAAAAGGAGGCGCACGTACCGAGGCGCACGTACCGGAGCCGCTTCAGTCTCAGTCTGCACATTCATGTCCGACTGCCCAGAACTCCAGTTAAACTAACATCCAGTGCTTTCCACGTCTCACCGCACACACAGGAGACACACGCGCCATGCTGCCTCTTTCAGACCGCTCCGCTCCGGTTGCTCCGGTCCGGCCCGGTGAGGTCACATGGTGTTGTAGAGCAGACATCTTTGTTTCCTCTCTGCAGAGGCTTTACGAGAGCGCCTTGATGAGTGTCCTCTGCCCTGCTGACAGGAAGCAGAGCCCGCACTGTTACAATCTACTTCATCGCTCCCACACACCTCACCTCTGTCCTCCTGTGTGGAGGAGGTGGAGGAGGAGGAGGAGGAGGAGGAGGAGGAGGAGGAGGAGGAGGAGGAGGAGGAGGAGGATGTGCCATTGAAGGATAAACCTGTTTTTTCAGAAAAACTGTTCAGACTAAGCACTTTCTGCTTCTTCCAGGTGTCATCTGAGTGAGGCTGGGTCAGGGAGGAGGAGGGGGGGCTGTGGGGGTGTGACCTGGTTTGTGGCCTCAGGTCCAGCTCCAGGTCCAGGCTCAGGTCGTCGGCTGACAGCTGCAGACAGTCCAGTTTAGCTAAGGAGGCCGACCTTTTCATGAATGAAGGAGGGGTGAGGCCTGCCTGTCGCATTCGAGCCTCCAGCTCGACGGTTCTGTGCCACCTGGCTGGTTCTGAGGGCCCCCTGCATTCCTGTCCGTCTCTTAGCTGCTGCCTATGTGCCGGGCCTGGAGGGTCGTGTCCTGGCTCAGTGTCCATGGTGTCTCTCAGCCCCGGAGGCTGCTCCAGGTCTTGTGCTTGGCTGTCGGTATCGTCCAGGCCGACCCCCTCCTGAAGGAAGGCCTGCAGCTCTCGAAGCGTGTGCTGGATCCGCTCAAGCTCCTGGCTACTGTGGACCAAACGGCTCTGAGCCTCACAGTCGGGCCCACAGGCCTGCCTCATGTCCTGGAGACAAGAGTCCAGCCCTTGGTCTGTACTGGACTCCTGTACCGTCACTCCATCCACGGTCATGTGACACAAAGCAGCCGGACTCTTTTGGGTTTGGTGGAGCTGGTCCTGCCTGTGAGACGGGGCTGAGGTATCTAGAGATGATTCTTCCTGCGATGATGTCACAGCTTCACCATTTATGGGCATGCGCACCAGGTTAGTGACTCGGCTGAGATGAGAGTTCTGGGAATGGGACAAGTCTTGGACTTTGTCCGTCCTTGAGGACTGAAGCACCGTCTCAGACTCCGTGTGCGTCTCTTCGTCTTTGGGTGTAGCAGAAACAGCCGTGTTCCCTCCCTGAGTGCTGCTGTGTCCTGCAGTGTGCAGGGGGTCTGGACTTTGGGAGCACCGGGTCAGTCCAACAGGAGGCTGTTCGGCGCTGGGGGAGTGCAGTGGAGACCGCTGAGATGCCGCCATGTCCTGCTCCCGCCTCAGCTTCTGCTCCAGCTGCTCGGTGGCCCGCCGCACCGAGCCCGCCGCCCAGTCCGCCAGGACTTTAGAGTCCTCTGCCTCCTCCTGAGGGTCCCACTGCACAGTCTGAGGACTGGGAGAGGAGGCGGCAGACTGTGATATGGCTTCCATTTCAATGACGATGTGGCGAACTGACACTCCGTTGTCCTTGTGAGTGGGACGGGTCGGATCAGGACTTGTTCCGTCACAGGAGTCGGACCCAAGAGACGCCTGGAAGACAAAAACAGATTTCATTAGAATCAGGAGTCCTCCACATGTCACAGATTTATCAGACCGGCTCCAGCTGGAGAACTGAGCTCTAATTTATGTCAGAACCTGAACAAGCAGCGGAGCGGCACCGACGGCAGAACGAGGGCCGTCAACACAAACATCTTTACAGAACGTCACGCAGAACTCCAGGAAACCAGGTTCCCCAGGAGGATGTAGAACCTGAACGGACTCTGACTCAGAGTGGAGTCTCTAACAGGAGACTGACGGCACTGACAACAACTTTACTTTTCACTCCAGTTTGTAAAGTTTAGTCTGTTGGTAGGTTTATAAACTGACCCTGTTAAAGCCAACCCTGTCTGTCTGTTAGCAAAATATCTCAACTGGACAATTGCTGAAACACTCTGTGCAGATGTCACCGTCACTGAAGGATTTGAACAGTGAATGTTTGTAGTTTTCATTGAGTGTTTTTCTGGACTGGAATTGAACAGAGAATGGAAGTAAGCCTAAATGTTTTTAACACACAATGTCCCACTAGGCCTGTCGCCATAAACAATAAATCAATTAATCGCATGAAAAATTAAAATTATCAACCTCATTTTTATTTATTGGCTTCATCGTTTCTCCGTGTCTCTCTCTTTCTGTTGAAGACACTGGACGA
This sequence comes from Nematolebias whitei, assembly GCF_014905685.2. NCBI lineage: Eukaryota > Metazoa > Chordata > Actinopteri > Cyprinodontiformes > Rivulidae > Nematolebias > Nematolebias whitei. The sequence continues at coordinate 20,693,806 of NC_056503.1, forward strand.
CAAAAGGCTCAACTCCGGTGTTCTTCACTGACCCTTCCCGTTCTCTTTAAAATTTGTTTTATTGATCCAAAATCACGTTTTTGGATCGATAAAAGCAGCTAAGCCGAGAAGCTAAGCTAAGAGCTAAGCCGAGAAGCTAAGCTAAGAGCTAAGCTAACGGGTCGACCTCGGGGAAAAAACCTCCGTCTTGTCGAAGCTCCAAAATTCATTGTTGAAACTCGTGCCTTCGTGTAAAATGTTGTTTTTCTCTGTAAAAAAAGTCTGAGAACTTGTTTACAGATTTTTTTTTTAAAGCTTTATGTGAAAAATGCTATGCTAAAGAGCTCAAACCACATTGAGCGTCCGCCATTTTGAGAACCGAATAAAGGAAGGAGACAGCCCATGTCACGTCAAGGGGCCTCCCTCCCATTTTTATTAAAGACACGCTGCTCGCTCCCTCATTATCCATCCTTCAGTTCAAACTGTTTTACTGCCATCTGGTGGTCAAAAAAGGTACTAGATGCAAAACAAATTAACCAACATTTCTTCTTAAATTTGACAGTAATTACCAATTATTGTCAAATTTCAAACAATATTATTGTTTATCGCAATAATTTCTGAGACAATCGTCCAGCAAAATTTATTATCGTGACAGGCCTATGTTCAAGTAGAGAGGAGTTAAGAGTGTGGAGGAGAACAGAGGGAGGTGTTTCGTTTGTTGCTCGTCTGAGGCAGTTTGGAAGGAGCAATTTTTTCCTCCAACAAGTGCAATGGTGGAGCCAGGGAGTGGCCAAAGGCGCTCTTGGCCCCTCATAGATTAATTTTCGGCCACCGCAGTTTTTGATAGGGACGTTCTTATACTTGGATGCCGCCACACACTAAAGTGGAGGTTGGTACCGGCCATGTTTACATCACGGACCGATGGACTGATTGAAGGTATTTTCCAACTTGCCTCTTCGCTCTGCGACAGGGAACCACCACTGGATTAACTTTAGGAACCATCCCAATTTAAGGTGCCTGCTGAAGCTAATCAACCTTAGCGAACTGAGAAACTGTCAAATATGCACACATTGAACTAATATAATGTGGAAGTAGCTGAGAGTCGTTAACGAAATATATTCTAAGATCTAAAACAAGATCACATGTGATTGAATATAATGTTATTTTAAAGTTTTGACTAAAACCGGCTCATTTCTCATCATAAGATCTTCTAGGTTAAAACTCTGGGCGATATGCGTTACTTCCAGGAACGCTGGGCCTCTACCTGATGTTGAAGAGATCCACCGTACCCTCTGCTTGTTTTTATGAGGTATGAAGCTGAATTATTTGATCAAAATTAAAAACAATCAACAAACCTTCACTGGACTCATCTCCTGCTCCTCCTCCTCGCTGACTTCCTCTCCCTCAGGTGACAGTGGTGTCCTCTGCTCTCGCCTGTCCTGAGCCAGGCCCAGGAACTTCTCCCTGGCAGAGAAGAAGTCCATGTTGTCCACGCTGTGATTGGACGAGCCGTCGGCCTTGCCGCGGCTGTTCGACAGACTTCCTATCTGCAGCTCGCTGGGGTTGTTGTTGTCATCCTTCAAAGCTAGAACCAGAGGTAGAGGGCTGTGTTCGTCACTGCTGAGGTCCAAAAAACATTTATTTAGCAAGTCCGAGTCACTGGATCCCAGAGTGAGAGGAGAGCTTTCCCCTGAGCTGCAAGTCTTCGACAAATTCAGCTCCTCTGGTTCGTATTTAGGCACTGAAATGGACAGGTGAGTGGGAGGTCGCCGAGGAGTCCGCCGGAGCTCAGGAGTGGGAGGTAAGATGAGGAGTGAGGGAGGAGGATGTGGCAGAGCTACAAGCACCGTGACAGCCATGCTGGCTGAACTGTTCAGTCTCTCCTCTGGGATGATGGTGGCTGCTCGAGGTCTGGGGAGGACAGGAGGAACGGAGTCTTCAGAGTCCAGCCTCACCTCCTCCCGAACCTCCGACTCCCCCATGTCGTTGCAGACAGAGACAGAGGTGGGTGCGCTGTTTGTTTTGGAAGAGTTTTTGGGTCCGGCGCCAAGCGCCTGCAGGACGGCCACACCCAGGAAGTGGTGTAAGGAGGTGGTGTTGTTGTGCGAGTCGGAGCGGACCAGAGAGGGGGATGAAGTTTTACGGATGGAGTCGGGCCGGTCTGACAGGTCGCTGTCAGAGTGAGACCTCCAGAGCTTGTTGTGCCGCTGTTTACTGTAGAGGAGGACAAACCGTTAGCTTCAAACATGGAGCAAACCCAACGGCTGTTTGTGTACGGAACCGACCTCGCCAGCAGGATGCCCTGGTACTCCTCCAGCTGCTTCATGAAGGATGGGTTGGGTTTGGTGACAGCACGTCTCTCTTTCACATAGTCGAAGGCCGTGTCCAGATCCCAGCCGTACTCCTTCATGGCGTAGGCGATGACCGTGGATGCGGAGCGGCTCACACCCATCTTACAGTGAACCAGACACTTCACTCCAGCTTTCCTGGGGAGACGAGAAAGAGAAAGCTTTACAACAAGTACTATGGGGGGGGGGGGCACAAAAGTGTGCAGACGCTTACTTGGCTTTGGTGATGAACTTGTAGGTATCGTTCCAGTACTCCAGCAGGTTGGTGGCCTCCTCGTCGTAAACTCGGATGTTGTGGTACTCAAACATCCCCGGGAAGAAGTTGTCTATTTCCCTGGTCACATTCAGGATGTAGCGCACTCTGCGTCAGACACACAGAGACGAAGGATTACTGGGACCAGTTTATTATAAAAAGAACACTGTATAAACTATAAATGAGAATTTTATTCTAGGGGTGTGTCCCAAGCACTGAAAAAGATGCTGGCTCAGCATCGAGAGGAAAGAACTGCTTCATCAGGAGGTGGGGATGGGAGTGTTGAATATTTGAAGAACAGCTGATTAATTACTGGACAGATTCAAAAAGTGTTTCTGCTGAAAATTCCTGCTCTGAATGTAAACACCACAGAGAACCAGTGTGTGGTGTTTACATTCTTAAAGATGTGATTAGGAGGATGGATGTGCTTCTGTGATCCACGAGACAAGCTCCCTTCTTCTTTGGGAATTCAATGACTGACCGCGTGTGCGTTTGACTAATTAAGAGTCTGCAGACTGGATTAATTAGGAGCCCTGAAAGTTCTGATCTCTCACCCGCTGTTCTGCAGCTCCTCTAGGTTGGAGGCGTTCCACTCAGAGCCCTGCAGAAAAACACGCCCAGTCAGAACCACAACTTCTGGAGAAGACGGGTCAAAATCAATGAGGACATTCTTGTATAACAAACTAAAGCGAAAGACAAAAACAGCACAAATATGTACAGTAGTCTGGACATGTCATCTGGTGTTTCCATATAAAATCTAAATCCTATAATTCTTTAAAAGAATATATATACAAACCAAGAACAGTGTATGCTGAGAAATGAGAGTTGAAACAGTTTTGGCCAAATCTTAAAGGGATCTCAGACTTATTGCACATATTGGTCTTAATGTGATATCACTTCTCTTTTCTACTAAAAGTTTTTGTTGTTTGTGACACGTGAAAACTCTTAATTACTTAAAAAAATTATGCACACCTACTACATTTTTCACAAATGAATTTCAACATAATTTTACTGCCGCAATGCATTCTGGGATGACGGAAATCACTTGTAGTGGAGACAAAAACAAAAGGAGTCAAGGCTAAAAAGGTTATAACGTGAAAACAGTTTTATTTTATATTAGCACTTGAGCACTAAATATGGGTCCAAACGATCAAACGTAATCAACTTGTGATGTTTAATTTATTAGCTCTGGAGCTAACACTACATATATTAGCTTCAGAGCTAACACTACATATAT
>NC_056503.1:20697632-20737349 GCF_014905685.2 Nematolebias whitei
AACACTACATATATTAGCTCTGGAGCTAACACTACATATATTAGCTTCGGAGCTAACATGACAGTTGAGTCATTTCTCTGTTCTTCTGCTCCGGCTGAACGTCAGATAATGTACAACATTAACATTCAAGCTGAACGGAGTTTTCACTGGAGCAACTCGTCTACATCGTTTACCCAGAATGCATTGCAGAATACATAGAATAGTGATCTCTGTGTGTCAATCTTTAAACATTATAAAAACCAAGCAGCCTGCAGTATTTTTACGGTCTTGTTTAGCTGAAGTAATTTACTGAATAAGGTATGTTGTTACAACTAGTGAGGCATCTATTTAAAAATATTCAGTGCAGTCTGATGTGATTTTGCAGGATCTTGCTCAAAACACAGACAGAAATGAGCAAAAACATTAGCTTGCCTTTAGACAGTGGTGATAATTAAAAGCTGGATTTAACTTCACAGTGCTCCTGAATTCCTACCAGAAAGACATGGTCAAAGATTTCTGTGGGACTGTCCATCTGTCCCAGGATGACAATCATCTCGTTGTCTATGAACTCTTTGAACTCCCTCAGGTTACACACCATCTGCATCTCCAGCTCCGTTCTGATCTGAAAGAAAAATAAAACATCTTGAACATGTTGATAATTCAATTATTTTTTTACATTTTAACAAGAGTGCAAGTCAAATTAATTTGTATTATTATTAAAGACGGTAACAAACGGTTAGATGATTATAGGGCATGCATCAGGACATTAAAGACTGTAGTTTTTAGATGCATTATAAACGTCAGACCAATCAAAATGTTAACAGAGCTGAAGGCTCTGAAGGCTCATTGGTCCTCACCTCCTTGCTGGTGACATTCTCCAGGTCTTTCTGCATCATGATTTCCCTGAGACGGGTCTTGATCAGCCGTTCTGTGCGCTCCCTCTCTGTGGGCCTGCACACACAGTAAGACACCTTTAAAGTATTTTCTATTAACGTTTACACACAAAGAGCTACCGTCAGCACGGAGAGCTCCAAGTTCTGCGTGTTCATTCGTTTTCATAATCACAATGAGATGAGCTGTTCCAGCAGAGAACTGGCACTTTGTGTGCTTCTCAGAAACTGGAGAGGGGACAGAACATATGAGAGCTCGACCCGTGGAAGTCTCAAACAAAGTCCTCTTGTAGACATCGCCTGTTGTTGTGCTCTGTTTCCAGCCGTTCTGCTGGGAGGTGCATTTAGCCTCTGGATGTCACGCTGATGATCCCAACAAGTGGTTTAATTACCTCTCTGGAGAGGAACTCAGCTCTGCTTCTCCTTTTGTTTATCTACTTATTCAGCAGCTTAATATTACACAGCAGTGGGGGTCAAAAGTCCAACAAAATGGAAAGTGTGATGATTTTAAAGGAGTTCCTGCAAACCTAAAAGCAACATGTGACAGAATATGCATTTATCTAAACGCTGAACACTTTAATGACCACAGGAAGTAAACACCTTCCACTATTAGGAAGAGTTGAGGTGATACTTTAACCTCGCAACATGCCCCGACTCGTCTGCAGACAGCCTGAGTGACGGCTGGGCATGGAAACAGAGCAGGAGGAAAACAGACGGTACAACGTGAATGTACAGACGACACGCAGTGGAGCCAATGAGTAAACTAAGGTGGAAATTTTCTGCCACTTCCTCGAACAGCAGTTAGATAAAGGGCCTGCAGGCATTAACAGTAAAGAGCATATAGCAAACAGCAGAAACCAGCCTCAGGGTTTTTACAGGGAAAGAAGTGGCGATGTGTCAACAGAACAGCAGCAGGTCGAGGAGTTTTGGCAGTCATTCCGTGAACCCAACGAACGGGAACACACAAAACATTTCACGTAATCTTAAAAGATGAGAGCAGTCAAGGGCAAACACACCTTAAACACCTTGGCAGCCAGTAAATATAGAGCGGTCTTATTTGTCAGCTTTATAGGAACTATTTCTGACCCGACTCGACTCCATTCTTTCCATTCGAGGCGATCAGGTGTGTGAGAGCTTGACTTGACGAACCACCACCCCCACCATCACTCACTCTGCCACCTGCTTCTGTCCGTCCCAGTCTTCGTCTACCTTCCCGTGAGTCTGTTTGCATTTCAGTTTTTCCAAATGTATCTCAAGCCTCAGCTATTTTGGACACTTCATAAGTATGTGTGTGTGTGTGAGACGCTCCAAATAGGTAGTGGACCATGTGACTGGAGCAGCTCAGGGGGAATTTCCCAACTCTTCGTAAAGACATAAATCCAGGAATCCTGCGTCGTTCCTTCACTCTCCAACTCTTCTTTGGAAATCTGATGACGTATCGATGACACGTTACAAATCTGAACATCTAAACCTTTCTTCAGGTTTTTCTTTGCTCCTGCCTGATCCACACAGCGCCTGACGGGCAGGTGGTCGACAACAATTTTTCTGAAGACATAATGACACCGTCCGAGCGTTGGGAGATGTTAGGCCTCGCTGCTACGAAGAAGCAGCAATATTATTCACCGAGCATACACGCAGCTGCTGTGAATCCCCCCTTTAGCTTTCTGTGAATCTGCGATCCAAGAATGTGCTCCGTTTGACTCGTCAGGTGCAGAGTTCACCCTGCAGTCACGCTAAACTGAACTCACTGCAAAATACATCTGAACAAAAAAAAAAAAACAATGACCAGCTTAATACATCAAGTTGAACATTTCAACAGTGAAGTTTTTAAGATGAGTGCTTTTCTGGACAGGAATTGAACAAAGAATGCAAATCTTCATGTTTCTGGTGCAAGATATTCTAGAATGGATCCAGGGGGTGGCCATTGGTGGCAATGGGCACCATTCTTCGAACTCACTGCAGTAGATCCTTCCTGCCCACAGCTATCAGCATCTAACAACTCTTGAATGAAACCAGATGAAGAGCTACAACAACACTTCATTTCCCTTTGGGATTAATAAAGTATTTTTGAACTGAATTGAATAAATGAATATTCAGCTACCCCAATTATTTGAGGAAAATATATTTTTAAGCATTTAAAAAAATCTATAAAGCATAGATTCCTCAAATGATGGGGGAAGTTGGTATACATGTTGTTATTTATCTTTGAATTTACTGTGACAACTGTTGAAAGGAACGTGTAGATGTAGCGACACCGGAATGGAAGTCGGTACCTCACTTATTTTTCATGTTGTCGTGCTTGCAAGGACGGACGAACGGAGGGCACTTCCAGTTCACCCTCTTTGCAATGGGAAACAAGAAAGCTCTTATTCTTTTTATGTAACGTGGGATAACATGTGGTGATTTGACAACTTGTCAGAGCATTCCCTCCATAGAAACTTGACACATTATGGATCTAAACTCAGAGCTGTGTGTGTGTGTACTCACAGGTCTGTGAACAGGATGGGTGAATTGGCACGGTGGGACTCCACGTCCTGCATGGCGTTCCATTCGTTGATGCAGAACTGGCTGGACGAGACCCTGCTCTGGTAGTAGCTGACCCAGGTCAGGAACAGGCTGCCAGGGTAGTAGTTATGGCAGCGAGCCACCTCGCAGGCTTTGTGGAGCGACTGCAGAGCCGACCTGACGGTTACAGAGGAACAGGTTTCGTTTATGAGCCTCACCAAGTGTTTGAATCCCGGACGAGGAGTCGTTTCAGCTACGTGGGGAGATACTACGACAGTAAAAGTGTGGATGAATCGGGGGGAGAAAAGTAGAAGAAAATGAGGACATGAAGAAGACTGGTGTGTGTGAGGAGGAGCGAGGAAAACTGGAAAATAAAAGTAAAGGTAAGGATGTGATCAAATAAAGGAGTTTAAAGTGAACATATGGTGTAAAATGTGAGGCAGGTTTCTCACCACATGGCCTGGACAGACACGGGCTTGAAGACGTGAACCCGGTTCACCGTCGACACACTGAAGCCTCTGCAGAGTGACAGATTAGAAACGAGACGTAAATCACCTCAAACTGCTCTGAGATCAGTCAGCTGCCCCGCGGCGCTGTAAGAAGGAGTATGGTAGGAGGGTGGTGTCTTACCCGTCTCCATCCAGGTGGATCAGAGTGTCACTCCACAGAGGTAGAACCAGACCCACAGAGCAGCAGCAGCTGCAGGGACACATCGATGAAACAAAGAAATCTGAGGCCGACGTCAAAACAACTAAAGAAACGAGTCATGACGACTCAGCCTGACATGTTGTTGTCTAAACATCTGTTTTTACCACCACAGAAAAAACAAAACATCACTTTTATTCTTTATAAGAAAACGGTGCAGCCTCTACTCCAGTGAACCGTTGTGTGCTCCTGCTGTGGACTGACCTATCAGAGGAGACAAAGTCCATGCCGAGGACGAGGCTTTCCTCCGTGTCCTGCCTGCCGTTGGTGGAGACCACCACCATGTAGCGGGTTACCTGAGGGTAGGCGCTCTCCAGACGCACCGCCTGCACAAAGGAAAAACAAGAACAGGTGAGATGTGGGAACGGAGCGACTTGAACAACGTGTTCTTTGTACTGAGTCTTGTCTTTCAAAGGTTTTGTTCGGGGGCAGTTGTTGACACAATGCTGACATAAAGAAAAGGTTTGGAGTTGGTCTGTGAGGTTTTCAGTGAATTTTTCTACATTTGGACCTTTCTACTGAAAGTTCCTTTATTATAGATTTAGTTTGAATTTTAGAGAAAGGACAAGAATCCTCACAACTCCCACTTCTTTGAGCCTTGGTTTTAATCCAGGGGTATTATTATAGGAGCAAATAAAAGACGTGTTTTTACAACTCAGCCAAGTTTCAGTTCTTTTATGCTTCACAACAAAGAACTGAAACCAGGAAGCTGAGTGAACGGGCTCTGCTCAGATCCTACCCTGCTCAGGTGAGGGTGTGGAGAACTTTACTGACCAGTCGGATGGTGTCCTCAGGCCGCAGCACCGTGAACATGGTCTGGAGATGTTTCTGGAGGTCACCTGGACACAAGAAAAAACTTTTCAGACCTTCAGTTTCACAGTCTGAGTCACAAACGGACAGAAAACAATAAATCGTGCGTCATTTCCCCCGCAGCACAATAGTCTCCTTTAAGACCTAGCTTAAAGAGATTTTATGCTATTATGATTCTGATTATTGTGGTTGTAAACAATAAAATATCTCACCTGTTGTGCATAGCTCTTTGGACGAGACTTTAAATCTGACAGGCTAAAGCAGGGGTGTCAAACCCACTTACAAAAGGGGCCAAAATTAAAACCGTTTTCAAACTAAGGGCCAGTTTCAGAATCTACATTAACTCAAGTTAGATACCAGCATCTTTTCTTGGTCACAGGTTCCTCAACAAGAGTTTGATTGGTCTCATTTGATGTTTTCTGTTGCACTTTTGAAATCATAATCAACGAATATTGAAAAAAATCAAAGTGATAAAAGTATTTTACATTTAAAATAACATCTTGAGGGCCAGATGAGATGTCAACGAGGGCCACATTTGGCCCCCGGGCCTTGAGTGTGACACATATGGGCTCAAGGATAGTCTGCCCAAATAACTGTGCGCTGCAAAGATGACAGTGATGGTTTACAGTGAATTAGTGGTTCCTAAAGGTGGGGGCAGGACCCCTTTGAAGGTTATCAACTTAAGTCAGGGTCCCCAGAAAAACAATGTTTTGAAAACATGTTTTAGGGGAGTGGTGGCGCAGAGGTTAGAGAAGACGGGCCTGTGATCGGAAAGTCACAGGCTCAACTCCCCAGACTGACAACATCAAAATGTGGGTGGAAAAGGTGAAACACCCACACCTGCCTCCAGCCTCATTTGTCCCACTCTGGGCCCATGAGCAAGGCCCTTAACCCCCACCATTTGCTCCCAAAAACAGGTTTCTCTTGAAAATGAGTTCTCGTGATTCAGTGAGACTACCTGTATAAATAAAAGATGAATGAAAAAAGAAAAAAGTTTTTAAAATGTTGCTAATGGCAGATTTTAATAAATATTACAATAAATAAATAAATATTCAAAAGTGTCTTAGTAGTTGAAGTTTATGTTTAGGGACATTAAAGTTAGTATTCTTAAACTGGCAACATTTACATTTAGGGTCACGAGCTAAGCTACCGTTATTTTGTGGGTCAAAAGTTGAAAAGTTTGGGAATCAGCTTTATTTAAACTTTTGTTATGCTCTTAACACAGTCATTACAGCAGAAATAATCAAATAAAGGACGAAGAGGAAGTGCAACAGCTAGCTGCTGGTGCTCTTTGAGATGGCATATAGTGAAAAATTATCAGTACAATAAAGTAAATGTGTAATTTAAAATGTAGTGTAAAATGTTACAGAGTCCTGTTTTTGTCATTTTTCTTCTGGTGTTGGTAAAAATCACTGAAGCTTCCTCATCTGTTCTGACGTGACATCACAGTCAGGTGTGTCGGTACGAGTCCTCACCTGTGTGCTTGTTCCTGCGCTGGCTGATCCGCGGAGCAGAGCTCGGAGGGGGACTCTTCCCCCTGGGGAGGAACAGGGCTGCACCTTTCACTGTGAGGAAGCTCTCGCTGATGCTGGGACAGAAGAGAAAACAGACAATGAGACTTTGATAAACTGGTGGCGGGGTGTCTGTGGTGTAACCCAGCTTTAAATGGAACACGTTAGGAGTCCCTTCTTTGCACGTGTTGTACCCATGTTGTCCCAAAACAAGCATGCCGTGTGTGTGTAAGAACGTGGGGGTCACAATGCTCTATTCAACTCCTCTGTGGCTGCACGCTCCCAAAACCAGAGCTGTCAAAGCGACCCGTTCAAAAACAAGACCCGAGCTGCAGCGTGAAGCCAGAACACAATGTTCTCTGCTCCTCCACAGCTGGATTACACTCACACTCAAACAGCTGCCGGGGAGGGGGGTGAAGATAAGAGCTGGCCAACACACAACTTTACAATCAAACGGGTTGTTTTAAGAAAACTGAAGTAAGTGTTTAAACCTGTGTGGAGTCTGTGAGTAATGATGACGTCGTTCAGTTTTTACAGCCGTTACTGATTCGTTACATGAAGCTAATACGTTACACTTTTCACACTTTCACTTTGAAGTAGTGAACAGAACAAGAACAAAAATCCATCCCTGTACTTGAAGCACACGGGCCGTGTTGACTGAGCAGCAGAAACTTGTATCCAGGCAGAGATATGTGAGCAGCTTCAGTCAGGACAATTAGCTTAAGGTATTTTCTTCTTTCGGCTGCTCCCTTCTTCAGGAGTCACCGCAGCGAACTCATTCGCACGAAGACTTCTTGGACCGGTTTTTACACCGGATGTTCTTCCTGACATGACCAGAGACCACCGAGCTACCACAGCCCTTTGTGTGGAGCAGACAGCTGCCATCTAGGGCGCCCGGGGGAGCAGATGGTGGGGGTTAAGGGCCTTGCTCAAAGGCCCAGAGTGGAGCAAATGAGGGTGGAGGCAGGTGCTTCACCTTTCCCACCTACATTTTGATGTTGTCGGAATGGGGAGTTGAACCAGCAACCTTTCGATCACAGGCCCACCTTCTCTAACCTCTGCACCACCACTCCCACAGGATAATTAGTTTAATGTGGATCTTTAAACAAGCGGTTCACCCCAAACATTTGAAGAAAAAATACTTTTAAATAATATAAAAACTACCGTAGAAAGCATAGTTTCCTCAAATGATTGAGCTGGTTGGTTTACACACATATTTATGGTGGTAGCCATCTTGGATTTTGACATGGCAACCCAATTTTTGATAGTGCCCTTTGTTCCACCTAGATGCAGCCACACACAGTCATCGAGCTCACAACACAGACGGTAAGACAGAGGTATTTTAATTACCCCTCTTCGCTCCACGACGGGGGACAAACTGAACACGGTTTTCTAAAGCACAGACTGTATCTCAGCAACTAATGTTTGGACTTTGAATGATATGGCTCATGTTGGGTCCACTCCTGGACTCAGATAGAGGCGACAACGAGCGAGCTAAAATTGTCGGAGCGAATCGATGGTGGAGGTGAACGTCGATCTCCCCGTTAGATCTGAGCGAGGCTAACTCTGCTCCTCAGAGCGGAAAGGTCCAAAGAAGACAAAGAGGACGACACCTGGCTGTTGGCGTTACAGTGAGGAGTAGAAACAGTTCAAACATTGCAGCCAAATCACTTCTGTTAACTGCTTGAGCTTTTACAAAAAAAAAAGGTTGATAATTACCAGAAACAGAAAGTAATCACTTTAAAATCAGCAGCAGTGAAAAACACAAAGTCCCAAACTCTGATAAAATGATCAATAACTCACTAAATAAATACACTTCTGCCTTACGGCTGCATATATTTAGAATTTTTGCACAGATTAGACTGTAATGTTCTTTATTAAAACGCTCACTGCTGAAAATAATAGCAAAATAATACGGAGTTGTTAGAAATGTGTTGGATCAGATGAAGCAGTTTATTTTATTGTTGCAGCCAAGATCACTTCCTGTTTATTTGTTCTTTATTTTGACAAATTATGGTCCAAATAAAGGTCAAAAACTAGGTCACTTTGTGTTTTGGCATCATTTACAATATTTTTTTAAAGGAAATCTTTTGACTTTCTCATTTACATGTTAACTCTGTTCATTTTCTTGTAGTTTTTTTTTAGCTGGGGGGGCTGAACATTTGTCAGTATTTAAAGAATGTTTACAGAGTGTATTAGTACAAAGAATGAGATGTGTTCAGGAGCTTAAATGTCATGACGATTAACGTCAGCGTAGTTCGTCTTTAACACGCACAGCTACTGTAACAAGAGGAAACGCAGATTAACGAAGTCGACCAACCAGTTCTGCCAAAAACACAACAAAAAAAACGTGGTTTCACAGCCTGGGGGGTCAGGATAAAACGTGTACGTATGAAGTTCACAGAAGTTCATTAAAGGTAGGTGATGACAAAAAAACTGTGCAACGCTTTTAAAGTCACGATATTTGACTTATCTGGTAGATGTTTATTTATTTTGATAATAAAAGGCGTGTTGGAAAATACAGACTGAGCGTTTGTCGGTGGGTTTCATCAATCTACCCTCCGAGCCCAACTCTAGTTCATCAAGTTCGACTAAAAGAGCCGGTGCTGCCTGTCAGCTGGCTTCCTGCCGTCCTCGTTCTCAGTTCCTGAGTTCTGCAGAGAATCAGGAGAAAACAGACGCACGAGAGCAACAACAACCCCGGCTCCTTTCCCATAACCCAGCCAGCCCTGACCCAGCTGTTTCCTCTCGCTCTCCCCCACTGTCGCTCATTTATTCCGGATTTCTCACAACTTTGTCCTACGTTTGACTCCTGGTGTCCCCCCAGTTCCTGCTGCACCGTCCCCCCACTGCGCTCACATGCTGACTAATGAACTGGCCTCGCCTGTGTGTAAACGAGCTGCTGGGTAATGCGTGTAACGAAATGCCACGGAGGGCCACAAACGTGCCTGAAGGAAACATTTTTACACCTGCACCTAGAAATACACAGAGGGAAACGTAAGCCCGACTGCTGCAGAGGTGGGGGGGTTGACCCTCGAATACAGCAGCTAAAAATACTGGAGTCCTTTAAAAGTCTCGGCTGCTGATACTGTTCATCTGAGCAAAGTCGACATAATGTACAGAGACGCCCTGGATCCAGGGGTTCTGGACCCGGAGACCCACACAGACGGCTGAAACCAGAACCTTTTCAACTCCAATCTCAAAGGTTTATAGGGATTCATAAACACTATTTTATCAACCTTTATGTCACAGTCAGTTTCACTTCACAGTTATTTATACAGAATACTTTACTTACAAACAACTAGCAGCAGCTAGCTGTAGCACTTCCTGTGGGAGTTCCATAACATTTCTGTTGCAACAACTGTAGAAAACTGACAGGTGTACTGAAAGCAGACTGACGGTGGAGAAACTTTCAACTCAAATATAAATCAGTTCATGCTAATTCACTGTCATGAACCTTAACACGGTTATTCTTGCACAAATGAGTGCCACAGCTAACTGCTGCTGCCATTTCTGCTTTTAAGTTGATCAAATAGCCGTCACATGTACTCAACGTTTGTAGACCGGATTGGTTTGAAACAGAAATGATACAGCTTCATCTGGGCCCGGCTCGTATCCTGCTAGCTCGTCAGTCGGGTCAGAATTTATTTTTCCACCCTCAGGCTGGTCAACATGTCTCAACACTTCCTTTAATATCGGCGTGTATCAGTTGTACGGTTATTTAACTAACACAGGTTTCTATTTTATGAACAAAAAGAGAACTTATAAACCAGGAGAATAATCTAGAGTTTGAGCTGCTGCACCTTCTACATAAAAAAATAAATCTTTAAACATAATTAATTGATTAATTTGTCACAACACCTCGATGAACTACTTTTTGTGTATACAAGAGTAATTTTTAACAATCGCACCTAAAAAGTAAAACATATATTTTAAGCGGATCGAGCCAAAACAAACATGGAGTCGTGTGAAGCAGAGTATGGAGGGCAGCAGGTTCAGTTAAATGAGACTCCACGGTGAGACGGAGGTGGGCCCTAAAGTCAGACCGATAAAGAAAGAAGACCCAGTTGGACCCAGTCAGAGAACGGGCCGGGCCCGAGCTCCGACTCTGGACCAAAGTCAGGCTGTAGGTACTTGTTAGGGCAGCAGTCCAACACAATCCTCGCTATGTAAGGACCACTCTGCATGGTGGGCAGAGATCTGGGCCCCCCCTCCTCCAGCCTGTGCCCATATTAGTCAGTCTGCAGAGGAGAGCGGGATAAATATAGGGCCTGGTGGTTCTATACAGGGCAGGCCCGCTAAGGCCTTATGAGTTTGAACCCGAGACAGATTCAACCCACGGGAAGGTCGGGGAGTTAGCGGGTGTTCAGGGGTCCATGTTGGGGCCTGCTGCAGGAAAAAAGTGCCGTTAGCAAAGTCAGCAGCTGATGGACCAGAACAGACCCTGTACCGCATCATGCATCCACCTGAACATGAATAAAAACTAGAAAACTGATATTACAACCCAGAAAGCACTTATGAAGTCTAGTGTGTGAGAAAGGGACACTTGAACAGAACGGGTCAAGGGAGATAACAGGGAACAAACTGGGTCAAACTAAACATAGAACTTCCTCTGAGTGACACGGATGCCAGCAGTCCTGAGTGTGAGGCAGTCGTAGGTCTGGTTTTACTGCAGTTACCACGCAAACAGGCGTAATATAAACAAAGTTATTAAAATTATACAACACAACAAACACCAACAAGCAGACGTAGTGGCCAGCTTCTGAACGTCTGACACAAACATGTTCCTCACTTCCTTATTCCTCTGTTTTCCTTGGAAAACATGAACAAAACACCGTCACGCAGCTGGAGGGGAAGAGGGTGAAACTGGCAGGATGACCATGAGGGTCCAGGCATGGAGTATTTACAGCTAACAGCAGCTCCAGCAGCAGACGGGCCCGTTTGTTGGTCCGAGGTGGCCAAGGCCCCGCAGAGTGCACAATAATCTAATGTTAAAATGATTAGTCCATTTATACTAACAACAAACAACTACCATAACAATGTTTCATTCCAGATCCTCACGTATGGTTTACAGTAGATGATGGGTCCCCATAAAATATCTTTAATCAAACTCACATTTCAGAGGATTTTCTTAGAAACAAGGGACACGTGCGTAAAACAGAAGATAAATAACAACCAAGTCGCACGTCTCCCTCCATTTTTCTGAAAACACTAAATCAGCTCATGTTCATTTAGAAAAAAAAAACACCAACTCAGCTTGAAGCCCAGAAGCATTGATTTATTTAGTTTTTCCTCGGACTTTGCAAAGCTTATCAGAGCAGGTCCAGGATCGAACAGAAGAGCTTTGGATCAGTTCTGAAGGATGGACCGGTCAACTTTATCTTTTTACACATCATCACAAGAAGAAAAAACATCTCTGCTGACACAGCAGGATTGTGGATAAGATTGCAGCTATAGCTACACTGAATTATAACAAATAACCACCAGAACGTGGAGGATTTAGAAACCTGGAAAGACTTATGATTTATTAGTGACACACATGACTTGTTTCCTTTTGTTTTGACTCACTTCTCATCTGTTTTTCCAAAAACAGTGAATAACAGAAAGGGGTCCAACCTTAAGATAAACCATCAGGACCAAAAACACATAAATCTTCTGATCCGAGGAACCGGATGGAAAACACTGAACTTTAGGAAGTATTAGTCATGTGCCAGCTCTTTTATTAAGTCATGTGGATGATTCACACAGGACGTGAAGACATGTTTGACTTAGTTTGGACAAAAGGAAGCGCAAAGATGAGTAACTCGTTGCTAAATCTCTGGAAACTCATTCAGCCCTCATGTTGCAAAACTGCAGGAACAAAAGGGAACTCAGAGCCGGTTTCAAACTTTGATTTATAACTTAAAATAAAAGTAGAAGTGAAGGACTCTTTCTGAGTCGTCCCTTCTGTTTACTGTAAAGCTGGATGTAACGAACTTACAGCTGGTTGATGTGGTTCTTGGACACCATCTCTGCCCCGCAGCAGGAGCAGAAGCTGACCGCCGACGGGCTGTCCGCGCCGGCCACCGTACCGAGGGTCATCCCGGGGGGGGAGAGGAGGGCTTCACCGCCGGAGGAAACCGTTCCAAACTCCTCACACTGCCATGATGCTCTCCGGGAACAGGAGGAGGAACAAACAGGAATAACCCGGTGTCTTCAGCAGAGGTCCGTGTCGAAATATTCAGAGGAAAAGGCACCGGGAAAAGACGTTTCTAAATCACGAAATAACGCGTTAAATCCTCGTGTTCGTGCCGGGAAGCAGCGGCGGAGGAGTCCGTGTTAGACGGCTCTCTGTGGCGGTTCTTCCACATACTTCATGTCCCGTTCCACCACACTCTTCTCCCGGTACAGAACGACTACTTGTTAGGTGAACTCTCACCCGAGAGGAGTTCAAGAAGGAGGAGGAGCTACAGGCACGTGCAGCTGGGAGGCACGAGAGGAGGGCACGGACAGTCCATTCCTGGAGCTGTTCTGTTTTCACTGATAGTGAACTACGACCGTCACTCAGAAGAAAACTGAAGAGAGGAAGTTTAGATTAAATTAGTTTCATTTGTTGTTGTTATTACTGTATTGTATCCAAGTATCATGGATACACTTTTACTGAGTAAACTAAAAAATAAAGTACTATTTTAGCTGAACCAGTCGCTTCAGCGGAACTTAATTCAATCCTTCACAATAAGAGTTTTGAAACTCATACACTGAGTGCTAACCTAAAAAAAAAAATCTCTACACATTTAAAGCATATGAAAATTATTTATATTAGTGTTCTTGAGTATAGCGTATACTGCAGCGTAGACCACCAACGGTTTTGAGCGTATTTGGTAGTCAATACTCAGTTTTTGCAATTCTTACTGTGAAGGATTAAAATACAGTTACTAATGCGCATGCGTAACAGCGAGCACCACGCCTCCAAATAGTTCCAGCTGTTTCTGGTCGGGCCTTTATCTCATTGTTTTGGTTCTTT
This sequence comes from Nematolebias whitei, assembly GCF_014905685.2. Classification (NCBI taxonomy): domain Eukaryota; kingdom Metazoa; phylum Chordata; class Actinopteri; order Cyprinodontiformes; family Rivulidae; genus Nematolebias; species Nematolebias whitei. The sequence continues at coordinate 20,711,036 of NC_056503.1, forward strand.
ACATCTGATTCTTTATTGAGTTTTATATACAAAACGTATTATGAAATGGTTTTATTTGTATTTTATGTTGTGATGTGTAATGTGCCTAGGTGTTGGAATGAATGCAGAGCACAGCTAAAACTGAGGTAGTTGTTTCAACAATCCTGAAGCAGGCACAACACTATTTAGACTCTTAAAGCATCACAAAACACTGACTTTGTGCATGTGCATTAGTAATTGTAAATTGGTCAATGTGCTGCTCAGTCTGTATAGTACAGTCAGTATTACGATGTATACGAGTATATGTACGAGTATTACGATGCATTGTGGTCTAGATAAATTCATGCCTACTTCCAGTTCTTTAACCATATAAAAATAATCTTAAAATACAAATACAACAAATTTATAAATATGTTTGTATGTAAAGGTCAATAAAATGCAGGTGTAAAGGACCAAAACGTGAGTTAAACGCCTTGAATATCGAAAATTGCTACGAGGGCATGGTGCTTGATTTTTGATGCACATTATTTCCTGAAAAAAGGTCAATAATAAACAGATCAGACTGCTTCAAATAAAACATTGTGTTATTTTGTACTTAACACTGTAAAAGTACACTCATAACCCTCAGCTATATTAAAAATAAATGAAACAAATACAGTCAGGCTAAGGAGCACATCTTGAAAGATTGTCCTGATTCACGCTCAATAATCCAGGTAGAAAAATCTAACAAGGTTAAGTCAGGTCATCTGGACGGATTCTTCTTTTTGAACCATTTCGTCTTTTATCCAAAAGATTTCTTCAATCTGAGGCGCTACAATAAACTTAGTCTTATAAACAGCACCTTCTCATAGTGGATCAACCAGTCTGCTGGTGACGGCCAGAACTAGCTGTTCACGTGTAAAAGGAGGATCATCAGCCTAACGATCGTTAGTGCCATAACGATTGGTCATTAGTGCCCTGATGGCTGCTTGCTATTCACAGACGGCAGTTGAACACGTGGACCCCTGCCCTTTTTAAAGATGAACGAGTTCTCTTCACAAAGACGGCTTCCTTTACTCCTCTCTAAACCAACGTTCCTCTCTGTCAAGGATGTGCACATCTTCATCCCTGAAAGTGACCGCTGGCCTGCAGATGAATGTAGACTGCAGAGTCCTGGTCTGATTATGTTAGTTTTCTGTGCTGGGCCATCATTTTACCTTTTGACACCTTCACCAGCTGTGAATAGCAAGCAGCCATCAGAGCACTAATGACCAACTGTTAGGGCACTAATGATCGTTAGGTTGATGGTCCTCCTTTTACATATGAACAGCTACTTCTGGATGTCACCAGCAAATTGGTTGATCCACTATGAGAAGGTTCTGCTTTGTTGCAGCTCCACAGACTGAAAAAGACTTTTGGATAGAAGATGAAATGTTTCAACAAAGAATCCATCCAGAGGACCTGACTACCTTGTTAGATCTTGAAAGATAACTTTTTTTCAACGTTGCCACTTTTTTCTGTCAGCAAATCTTCCACTTTAATCTTCTTCCTCCTCATTTTGTTTCTTCTGAGCAGCTCTAATACTTTGTTGTAGAAAACATTGGCAGACAGGGGTGGTGGTGTTTACACCAGCTTTCCTTTTCCATCATGGCACTCATCAGGAAGGTTTACACCAGCAAGCGCACCACTGCTGGAGTGGTAGGTTCAAAGGTAAAAGCTAGATCTGCTTGTTACCCTGTGAGTGGTGGTTCTAACTTTCCTCAGAAAACACCAAGTTCTGCAAGTACTGCCATTAAGGCGGACATTAAAATACAAGCTTACAAGTTTAGAATCATTTCTGACAAATAAAACTAGCATGCCTTGAAGAAATGCCTACAGCTCATTCATTCAACCTTTATTTAGACAAATAAATCACATTGAGCCTCAAAGACTCATTTACAAGTGAGATCTATTTAGACAGACAAAAAGTAGTGAAACTGAACACAGGTAGGAAATTGGAGGCAAAAAAAATCCTATCAAACTCTTCTTGGCTGAGAAAAAAAGACCCTGATAATGAAAAAAAAAACCCGCACCCCGCTTGTAGATGACTATCAGCTACTCACACACAAGATTTTATTTCAATATCTAAAAATCTGACAAAGTAGAAGCAGTTTTTGTGTTGGCTATAACCAGTTCTTCACTGGGCAGTGACAAAGTTTATTTTTGGGGGGTTTCCAAAATGTCTTGAAACATTTGCAAGATATTTCAATTTAATTTGTTAAGTCTTGCTTGAATTTTAAGCATGTTTCAATGGTAAATAGACTGTACTTATATAGCATATTTCTATCTTATCAAGATACTCAAATCTCTTTACAATCAGTGCCCTTATTTACCCATTCATGCAATGAGGGGTTCAGTTACAGTGTCTTGCCCAAGGACACTTTGGCATGTGACTGCTGATGGAATCGAACCCCCAACTCTTGCATTGTAGGACGACTGCTCTAATCACTCAGCCACAGCCGTTCCATTTAAGGAATGTGCAACAGCAAATGTATCAAAATAGTATACAAAGGCTTCACAAGATGCAACTTAGGCCTTGTCCACTCAGAAATTCAATTCAATTCATTTTATTTATATAGCGCCAAGTCACAATTGAAGTCATCTCAGGGCACTGAACAGAAACATTAATATATAAAAATAATAAGTGAACCATTTTTATCTGAAGAGCAGACTGCATTGAATTTAACTCCATCGCAGAACTCTCAGCTTGAGCAAGCATGAAGGCGACAGCTGAAAGGAAAAATGCAGTTTTTCCATAAAATTTTAATTTTTCGGTTAAAAAAATATCCTTGTAAACACGATATTGTTTCAAGAAATATCTTCATCCAAACAAAAATAGAAAACTTACCAAAACTTTGTAGTAACCACGCCAGTTTTGCATGTGGCGGTGTAACAATGCCACAGAAATATACCAGAAACAGGAAACAACGTGTGGAGCATGTGCATAAAGTTTAAATGTTGAGGTAAAAAAATGTAATCACAACGAGATGAGGAGGATACCCTGAGGGTGTAGGTCAGATTAGAAGCAAAGATATCACATCATCTATTACATTTCAGCTGTCTACATGAAAACACAGAGGTGGCATTTCAAGATTTTTTCACGTACAGATGCAAAACTGAAACAAACAAAAATCTTTTGTGTATTTACACAAAGCACTAATTCTACAACACTAGAACAGTATTTTTTTGTGAATTGATCTTTTTATTAGCAAAATAAAATATGCAGTTTAGATTATTAGTTAGTTAGTTTGTTATATAACTTGTAATTGTTACCACTGGTTGTAGTAGAACCACAGTTTAAAAACCATGGTTTCAGAGTAACACCCTTAGGAACTTTAATGTTTTTTAATCTTTGTTCTGTTTTTGCTAGTGATTCAACAGCTGATCGTGTTTTGGTAAATGAGAGTCAATGGGGATGCAGTTAAAATTATAAAAACACAATCAGTTAAGTTCTTGTGTGCGTTAAGTTTTTCAGTCAGAATTCAATTGTCTCTCCACCCATTTCTCATAATACACAAACCCTGTGGTTTTGGTTACATAAGGAGCGAGAACAAATGAGAAACAGGCTGAAATCATCCGGACTGAACTGTTGCAGCAGAGCCTGGGCTATCTGGATACACCCATGCCAGAGAAGTTCTGGGAGACCAACAGGCCTTCACAACGAGCAGGTCTGAGGATGTCCAAATCTTCCATGAGACACGATGTTTTGACTCATTTTACAGCCTATTAAAGACTTTATACTCTGCAAGCGTGCCAGCATGCATGGTTCTATTTAAGTTGTCAACAATTTAGAATACAATAAAAATGCAGCCTGGGTCATAAGCGAGCATGTGCCCAGTGTCCTAGATTTTAAATGAAAAACATCTGCAGGAGATGACCCCTGACTCATCGAAGTGGGTCTGAGCTTTATGTTAAATTAAAACAGTTGTGAACAGGTTTGGCTGGGCATCAGGAACATTCAGTCCACTGTTTTCTGTGAGGTCCAGCTCTACAAACAATGCATTTTGCATTTTGATGACTTACATTGTCCTTAAACTGCCTTTGTTTCATGGACTCCTTTTCTGAAATGATTCTGACCTTGGGTAGAAAACCTCAGGGGGCTGGGGGGTAGTAGGGGGGTGATGGTCCCCCCCCAATATTGAAAAAACAAACATTGTCCCCTCAAAAAATAATTTGAGGAAATCTATACTGTTAAGTAATATAAAGAAAAGGAAGCATATCCACCATTTATATAGGCAAAACAATGATTTTCAAAAATTATGCCCTCGCCCACCTCCATCCCTTTCCCTCTGTGGTTCAGTCCATTAAATCCCTGATAGGTGGAGAGTGCACCTGGAGATTGGAGGGGTGGAACTAGTGTGGATATGTCCAGTTACTCTTGGTTCTTTGTAGCCTACTGGTGAGCGTTCCTGGCTGTCCCTTGGTTGACTAGCGTTCAATGCTGGGTAAGGGAGCCATTATGATTCTACAAACCAAAATCTTTAGGCTTTATGTCGATACCATACCATTTTATTTATAGAGCACTTAAAACAGCTACAAGGCCAACCAAAGTGCTGTACAGACAGAACAACAGACAACACACAAAACAATATACAAAATGAAGTAAATCAACAGTCGATGGCAACAGTATTATTTCTATAATGATTAAAGGGATCACTGATTAGTTGGAACAATAGTTCTTGTCTGATCATTTCAGTAGCTCAGTTTATAGAGAGAATCCACAATAAACCAATGTGTCCGAACAATGCTTTTGTTTGACTTAATGGATATGTCTTCTGTTTGTTAACTTGTAATTATTTACTAATTTAAATTCTTGTCAAGCTCATAAATATAATTTACAATTATTCAATGACTACAAAATTAATCCAAGCCAAATTAAATTGATCTTCTCATGGTTACACAGTGTTTAGACTGAGGGAAACTACAAACCGGATTCCAAAAAAGTTGGGGCACTAAACAAATTGTGAATAAAAACTGAATGCAATGATGTGGAGATGGCAAATGTCAATATTTTATTCGTAATATAACATAGATGACAGATAAAAAGTTTAATCTGAGTAAATGTAACATTTTAAAAGAAAAATATGTTGATTCAAAAGTTCACAGTGTCAACAAATCCCAAAAAAGTTGGGACAAGTAGCAATAAGTGGCTGGAAAAAGGAAATTGAGCATATAACGAACAGCTGGAAGACCAATTAACACTAATTAGGTCAATTGACAACATGCTTGGGTATAAAAAGAGCTTCTCAGAGTGTCAGTGTCTCTCAGAAAAGAGGATCACCAATTCCACCATTGTTGCGCAGAAAGATAGTGCAGCAATACTAGAATGGTGTTACCCAGCAGAAAATAGCAAAGACTTTTAAGTTATCATCATCAGCCGTGCATAACATCATCAAAAGATTCAAAGAAACTGGAACAATCGCTGTGCGTAAGGGTCAAGGCCGTAAAACTCTACTGGATGCTCGTGATCTCCGGGCCCTTAAACGTCACTGCACCTCAAACAGGAATGCCACTGTCAAGGAAATAACAGAATGGGCTCAGGAATACTTCCAGAAAGCATTGTCAGTGAACACAATCCACCGTGCCATCCGCCTTTGCCAGCTGAAACTCTACAATGCAAAGAGGAAGCCATTTCTAAGCAAGCTCCACAAGCTCAGACGTTTGCACTGGGCCAGGGGTCATTTAAAAGAGTGTGGCAAAATGGAAGACTGTTCTGTGGTCAGATGAGTCACGATTTGAAGTTCTTTATGGAACACTGGGACACCATGTCATCCGGACCAGAGAGGACAAGGATAGCCCAAGTTGTTATCAACGCTCCGTTCAGAAGCCTGCATCACTGACGGTATGGGGTTGCATGAGCGCTTGTGGAATGGACAGCTTGCATGTCTAGAAAGGCACCATTAATGCAGAGAACTATGTTCAGGTTCTAGAACAACATATGCTCCCATCTAGACACCATCTCTTTCAGGGAAGACCCTGCATTTTTCAACATGATAATGCCAGACCACATTCTGCAGCAATCACCACATCATGGCTGCATAGGAGAAGGATCCGGGTACTGAAATGGCCAGGCTGCAGTCCAGATCTTTCACCTATAGAGAACATTTGGTGCATCATAAAGAGGAAGGTGCGACAAAGAAGGCCCAAGACGATTGAACAGTTAGATGCCTGTATTAGACATGAATGGGAGAGCATTCCTATTTCTAAACTTGAGAAACTGGTCTCCTCTGTCCCCAGACGTCTGTTGAGTGTTGTAAGAAGAAGGGGGGATGCCACACAGTGGTAAAAATGGACTTGTCCCAACTTTTTTGGGATTTGTTTACACCATGAAATTTGGAAACAACAAATTTTTCCCTTAAAATGATACATTCTCTCAGTTTAAACTTTTGATCTGTGATTTGTTCTATTCTGAATAAAATATTAGATGTTGGCACCTCCACATCATTGCATTCAGTTTTTATTCACAATTTGTTTAGTGTCCCAACTTTTTTGGAATTCGGTTTGTACACCCATTTCTGATGTACAATTACAGTTTATCATAATTTTTCGCCCTGCACCTTTAATGGGACAGAGGGACAGTTTTCGTTTGCATGTTTCCATGGCAACATCTGAACTCTGCAAAAGCCTCTTATGTATTTTTTCAATTTGTACTTTATTTTTGTGTATGGCTGCATGTCAGATATTTAGTGGTATGTTCTTAGAGTTTATATGGTTTTATATTTTTGTAAAAATAACAATAAGCTTTTGTCCACCACATGACCCAGAAGTGAATAAAGCATTTCAGAAAGACAAAAAATTAGCAAAGGGGCAGGACCCCTGAAGAGGGAACAGCTGAAAGAAAAAAAAGTGGAGGACAGAAATATGTGATACTCCTGCTAATTTAGTTTCTGTAAACTCAACATTTTAAAACCTGAAACCCTTTGAATTTTACAGCAAATACACCAATTAACCTGTAATATGTAGTGTTATTCAATGTAGGCATCACTGTCCCAGAGTCCAGATAATGTGACTAACACCAGTCTTACAATGCATCTAATACTTCTCTGATGAATGTGAGAATGAATTTATCTATTGAATATGTTGCTTTGTCAAGGGACATTTAAAAGAGGCATGTGCAGAAGTCAACGGTGTTTGTACATGTTTCAACTTTTGTTTGACGTGTTCTCCCTATTACGCAGAACTGGTTGCGTCACATATGAAAGAACGCCAACACCTGTGCTCCAGCTTTTTCGTAGTTGTATGTGCTTTCATGTCATATTCTTATAAGACAGTTCCTGCGTCACTGTGGAACGCTGTTCTGTGTACTCCGAGCTAAACCTCTGAGCACCAGGCTTAGCACGCACTTTAATGTTCTTGTCATGTGGGTCTGTTTAGTGTCATCAAATTTACCAGCACTCAGTGGAAACTTGTTTGTTTGTGGCTTTGTAACATGAGAATGTGTAAAGCTGAGTCCTGGACAAGTTGCACAATCATCCTCTACAGCTCATCTTCCTTTGTCACTTGGAGGGAATGCGCTGAAACATCCAGGCCAAGGAAGCTGTATGTATGTTTGTGTGTGGAAGCTTGCTGCCTGATAAATCAGTGGTTGATTGCAGCTGTTCAGTATATCATGAGGCAGAGATAAGCCACTGTTACCGTAAGGCTAATGATACAAAGACACACCTCGAATCTTGTAAACAGAAAAATAAGATAAACTGAAGTATCATTTACTGTATCTTGGAAAAGCATGTCACTTCCTTCTTGAAATCCCAAGTTTTCCTGGAACCGTATCATCTAGGAATTACGGTCACAAAGGCAAATAACGGGCAAGGCCTGAAAAGGGGCAGAAATATTACTGTTTTAGATAATCCTTTTGAATGATCTTACACCTGATCTCATGCAATATGCTAGCACTCAAAGTTTATGTTAAGGATAACTGTCATTTAATACCTTATCATAACAAATTAACTAGTTCAATATTTTAAAAACTGACTGAGTTAAAGCCATTTTTGTGTTGGCCGAGACTGATTAGTTGTGGTGTCCATCTTGTAACTGGTTGACTCCAAAAGTTAATTTGTTGTAGATGTACAACCAACCGTTAACTTCCCAGGATTTTCTTAAAATCTGGAGAGTAGTTCTTGAGATTTTTTTTGCTAACTTCTTTCAGCTGTTCCCTGTTCAAGGAGTCTCCACTGTGTCATCCTCCTCCATCTCACTCTGTCCTCTGTACATAATCCATCTCTATGTCCTCTCTAACTGTATCCATATACTTCCTCTTTGGCCTTCCACTGTTTCTTTCCTTTGAACTCCACTGTCACCCTTTTGTCACAAATACCTGTAACTCCTGAAAATTTTCTCCAACTACATTCTGCCTGGACTCTTTTTTTAACTCTAAAAAAAAAAAAAAAAAAAAATCACTGTAATGCCACTTTGATAGGTGATATGTGCTGCAGATTATCCATACTTCTGATATCTTGCTGCTGATTATTTCATGCTGCTGTATTCATTCATACTCATCTACTCACACAGACTCATGTACGTGATGCTGTTGTTCGGTGTATTGTTTTGCACTATTAGTATTTAGTATATTTCATAGTTTAGCATATTTCATAGTTAAGCATATTTCTTAGTTTATATCTTAGATCCTTATTATTGTTTCTTTTTACAATTTATATTTTTGCTATTGTTGGATGTAACTGGGACCCTGTGTACACAATTTCGTTCAACCTCATGTACCAAATGTGCTGCGAATTATAATAAAACCTACTTGAACTTTTTCACCTCTTTATCACATTCCCCAATTTCCTGGACAGTGGACCACGAGTACTTGAAATCCTGCACCATTGTGACCTCTGCTCCTTTTAGCCTCACTGTTCCACCAGCCTCCCTCTCATTCACACATGTACTTTGTCTTACTATGGCTGACTTTCATTCCCCTTTTTTCAAGTGCATACCTTCACTTCTCTATGTTCTCTTCCACCTGTTCCCTGTTCTCACCACAGATCATGATGTCATCTGCAAACATCATAATTCACATAGTCCTCTGTTAGTCTGTCCATCACCAGAGCAAACAAAAAGGGGCTCAGAGTCGATCCTTGATGCAATCCCACCTCCACCTTGAAGCTATCTGTCACTCCTATAGCACATCTCACCACTGTCCTGCTGTCCTCATACATGTCCTGTACCAGTCTAACATACTTCTCTGCCATTCCAGATTTCCTCATGCTCATGATTTTCACACCTCCTCCCTCGGCACCCTGTCATATGCTTTTTCTAATTCCACAGATACACATTGATGTTCTTTCTGACCCTCTCTGTACTTCTCCATCAGCATCCTCAAATCAAAGATGACATCTGTGGTGCTCTTTCTCAACATGAAACCATACTGCTGCTCACAAACGTACACCTCTCGTCGAAGTCTAGCTTCCACAACTTTTTCCCAGATCTTCATCGTGTGGCTCAGCAACGTAACTCCCCTTTAGTTGCTACATCATCTTTGTTCTTAAAAATGGACACCAGCACACCTCTTCATTCTTCAGGCATTTTCTCACCCACAAATATGCCATTGAATATTTGAGTCAAAAACCTCACTGCCATCTCTCCAAGACATTTCCAAACCTCCACTGGTATGTCATCAGGTCCAATAGCCTTTCCTTTCTTCATCATCTTTAGAGCTTTCCAAACTCCCCCCTCACTAATCTTTCCAAGGTCCAGGTCCACAACTTCTATAACCTCTACTTTTCTTTCCCTTTCATTCTCTTCATTCATTATCTCCTCAAAATACTTAGTCCATCTTACCATCACACTCTCCTCACTTGTTAGAATATTACCATTTCTAGTTTTCACAAGCCTAACCTGCTGCACATCCATTCTAGTCTGATCCCTCCATCTTGCGAGGCCTCCTCTCCCTCCTTGTTGGCCAGCCTTCCATACAATTCATCATATGCCTTCTGTTTGCCTTTGCCATCTCCCTTTGTGCCCTATGCTGCAGTTCCTTACATTCCCATCTCTCTTCAGTCTCCCTTCAGTCCGCTCACTATCCCATTTTTTCTTGGCTAACCTCTTCCTCTGGGTGTTTTCCTGCAATTCACTATTCCAACACTAGGCTTCTTTATCATTATTTGGACTTCTCTGACTTCACTCTTTTACTCTTCTTGACCACACCAATCATCAATCATAATCACCACCATTCAATGCTGTCTTGCCAAGCTCTCTCCTGCCACAACCTTACAGTTCCCTAAAGCAGTGGTTCCCAACAGTGGTCTTTGAGGAACACCATCATGCAGTTGTTTCCCTGCTTTGATATACCTGGTTTGAATGAATGGGTTATAGATCATTAGTATTACACAGTCTTGCATAGTATTCAGTGTTTCCCCTAGATAACTTGCCATGGCAGGGCGCTCATCTCGTCCGTGATTTTGGTGGACGGACGGACAAACAGAGCCACGTCCCAAGCTGCGCAGCGCGCTGTTTAAACAAACAGTTAGAGTGGGGGTGGGGGACACAGAGACAGCCGCACGCTGTTTGAACCGACAGTTTTACAGTTTTAGAGCAGGGTGTGTGAGAGGAGAGAGAAAGACACACATCTGAGCCGTGCACTGTTTGTACAGACAGTTTTCGAGTGGCGAGGGTGCATTCAGCGTGAGGGTTCAGCATGAGGGAAGAGGCTGCCTTTAGCTTTTTAGCTAGCACACCTGCTCTCCAGCAGGGCCGAGCCGCTAGTTTAGCGTTACGTCAGTGCCGACAGGTGGTTGGGGGTGAGGGGTGGGGTTCGGTAGACGGGGCGCTCGGTTCTGTTGACGGGGCGGGGCGCCCCGCTTGTATAATGGTAGGGGAAACACTGGTAGTATTACATAGATTATTGTAATACTTGGTTTATTTACATAATGACTTTCATTACTGGATGTCCAGTCCCTGAGCTGCTGGCTTTCAGAAACTGTGGCGCCCTGATAAGAGTTGGATTTGGGCTTAAAAACGCCAACCCGGCCCAAATCCGTATTTTTTTTCAAGCCCGACCCAAAACTGACCAACTAAGTGTGATTACAGGCCCAAACTCGAAAAAAACAAAAAACACTTTATGTTATTTATTAAGCTTTTATTGTTTTTGTAAGCAAATCAGTTTGACATGATTTAAAATGCATTTTAAAGAAAGGAAGATATAAGATTTCTTGTTTATTAACAAGAGTCAGTTGATTATTATAGTTATTATAATATTATAGCTATTATAGTTATTAACGGTCGGCGGGCGCACAAGGCTGATAAGCCAACTTGGGTTGGCGGCCGTGCACATCTGCTGACACAGCAGCTGAGTCCAGATAAGCTTGGGTCGTTGGCAGTGATCCATCTGGAATTTTTTTTTTACCTCTTTCAACCATCCGGGCTCGGCCAGGCGCATCCGCTGACGCAGCGGCTGAGTCCAGTCGGGCTGGATGGATCGCTGGCAGTGGTCCATCTGAAGCTTAATTGAACTTTATTTTACCTCTTTCAACCGGCCACTCAGCGCGCGGTCAAACGGCCATGCATAGCTGGTGATCCAGATTGGATCGTCAGCTGCGCACGTCCATTGATGCAATCAAAAGTCCAACACCGACCTGGCCCGCCCATCCAGCACATTATTTTGGCCCAGTCTGAATTTCGGGTTGGGCCAGGCCAAGCGTGGGTCCCAGGTTAGAAATGACAGCTCTACCCCGTGAGCAGTTTTGTTGAATAACTCTGACCTATCATGATGTGTGCTTTTGGCATCTTTTGGGTTTGATGGAAGGGGTTTTTGATTACTGTGTTTTCATTTACCCTCCTGTAACACCTGTGTTTGGTTCAGGTTCTGTCTTTGTTTCTACTCTGGCCACACCCACTCACACATGATCCTTGTCCCTCTGCACAGGTGTTGGTGGTTCTAATATTTAGTTTTTGGCTTCATACTCCCTGGGTTCCCCTCAGTTCAGCATTGTACACTATGTGCCTGTTCTAGCTCCATTTTCGTGTTTGTTCACCATGAGCTCTGCTGTAGGTAGCTTTACTGCCATGTCAGCATTTTGTGTTTGCTTTGTGAATAGATCTGTTTCACCTTTTTACCATCGGTGCCCAGTCTGATCTGCCTGCACTTTGGGTCTCGACTACTACTCTAACCATGACAGTATCTTTTAGGCCATAAATGGTATACCATACCTTGGATGCATGAAAAAAATTGATGATATGCTCTACCTTTTTAACTTGTTTCAAACTGATACATTTGTCTCTAGAAGACAGAAGGTAAAAATGCTGTAATTTTGCCTTAAACTTAAAGAGTACATGGGGAGGTATTTTGGGAGATCTCTCTTGGTTTGCTTTTCTTGATGTCAGAGCAGACACATTAAAGTGTTGGCCTGATGAACCTGCTCTGCTTGTGTGCACCTGTGTTGGAGCTGATGAGCGAGTCCACATTGTGTACACTAAACAGTTACAGGAATAGACCTGTCAGGCAAGTTCCTCTGATTGAGGAACTGTCAGAACAAATTAGGTCAATCTACTGTGTTTAAGTAAAGACTTCTTGATACTCTGATCAACTAAAGGGAGACTAAATACTTTAAACACACAGCTAACAGTGTTTCTTCTATGGTAGAAACAATGCACTAATGCATGCTGGCTCCTGCATGGACAATTGAGACACAAGGTCAGGAGATTTCAACGAGTTTCTGATCCTCAGCCTGCATCTGACTGCAGAGATCCAACACGCTGATCAATGGCAGCACTTACCTACATGTGGCTCATCAAGAACTACAAACCAAATGAACAAAACAATCCAGGTGTAAGTCACTGACAATAATGCAGTAAGACTTCACCATCCGCACCCTGATCATGTGAATGACAGGAACAAAGTTAAGTAGCTTAAAAATTATTAAATCAGATTATCGAATCACGAGTTTCACTGTCAAGCCTGCTCTACTTCTCTGGCATCTGATGAATCACTTTATTGAACGACGGACATCAACCGTTTGTTTATTAAAAAACACTGTCACGGTGGTGTGGCAGTAGCTGACAGTCATCCTGAACACATACTCTGAGCTGACAGATCTCTTTTACAATATTGCATAAGATCGCACATCAATGACCACAACTCTGCCATTATTCCTCAGCTCTACACGCTGGCATGAAAAGCAGTGGGCGATATGCATTCCTTCAACAAATACTAGGCCTTTAATTCCAAGAGGAGTGGGAAGCACCTCGTTCAAAATGTATCAGCTGTTTTCACGATGCATCCAGTAACATGAAGGTTTACTGAGAAAAATAGTCAAACTACAACAAGGTTTAAAACTTGACATCATTTTTCTGTCCCCGTCCTTGACAGTGAGTGTCAGCCTCAAGGCAGCAGTGTGTGGCACATTCATTGTTGCGCTGCAGTAACGTTATACTTCAGTGGAATGGTGTAGGGGGGTTACAGGCAGCTATTTGTGTGTGTATGTGTGTGTATGTGTGTGTGTGTGGGGGGGGGGGGTCTTTTTGAAAGAGAAGTTGACACAGAGAGATGCAGACTATTACTCTGTCAATATCTGACTGAATAAGCAAAAAGAGAGAGAGAGAGAGAGAGACAATCTCTGCAATGCAGCGAAAGCTCCCCTTGATCACCCCCCCCCCCCCCCCCCCCCCCGTCTGTGAGGTGGGGCCAGCTCAGTTAATTGGACCAGGTTCTTATATAACACGCACCAGAGGTCACTCAGACAGACCCTTGGCTGCACCCTGCTCTTCAACAGAGTGAATCTGAAATGTCAAGCTGGGTAACTGAGCCAAACTATGAAGCATGCATGCGCGCGTGTGTGTGTGTGTGTGTATGTGTGTGCGTGTGTTTAAGCACACTCATCCTTGGGTATGACTTCAACAGATAATTGGGACCAGATGTTTCTTTAATCAGGTTCTGGGCGTGTTACAGGCACGAGGTGTATCACCATGTTTCAGTGATTGTGTGTGAAAGAAGCCCAGATCTTTTCCAGAGTGTTTCATTATCAGCTGAACGGGAACCGAACACTCGGTCCTGTCTAACCACAACCTGAAGTTTGGATTTTGTTGGTTTAAATAACACAATTACTAAGCTGAAGGCCTTTTCTGGACACAATCTGAAACCCATTTAGTTGTAACACATTCCAGTTGATTTCTGCTGCTTCTGGCAGAGACAGAAGTGTGACTTCAGGTGTGAATCTGTCTAACTGTGGTGCAAGGTGGAGTGGAGTGGTGTAGGGGATGTATAAAAAAAATGCTAACAAAATTAAACAAAATGCTTAATAAAACTAAAAGTAGGGCAGCACGATGGCACAGTTGGTAGATCTGATGCCTCTCAGCACGAAGGTCAAATCCCGGCCGGGGACCTTTCTGGGTGGAGCTTGCAGTTCTCATGTGTGGGTTTCCTTCCACAGACCAAAAACACGCATGTTAGGCTGATTGAAAACTCTATACTGTCCCTAGATGTGAGTAGGCCTGTCACGATAACAAATTTTGCTGGATGATTAATTGTCTCAGAAATGATTGGGATAAACGATAATATTGTTTGAAATTTGACAATAATTAGTAATTATTGTCAAATTAAAGAAGAAATGTTGGTTAATTTATTTTGCATGTAGTGACTTTTTTGACCACTGGATGGCAGTATAAGACTGTTTGAACGGAAAGATGGATAGTGAGGGAGCAAACAGTGCGTCTCTTTAAGAAAAATGGGAGGGAGGCCCCTTCACATGTCATGGGCTGTCTCTCCTTCCTTTATTCGGTTCTCAAAATGGCGGACGCTCAATGTGGTTTGAGCTCTTTAGCAAAGCATTTGTCATACAAAGCTTTTAATAAAAAATAAAAAAAATCAGTAAACAAGTTCTCAGCTTCTTTTTGCAGAGAAAAACAACTTTTTACACAAAGGCACGGGTTTCAACTGTGATTTTTGGAGCTTCGACAAGACGGATGTTTTATCCCCTTAGGTCGGCCTGTTAGCTTAGCTTCTCAACTTAGCTGCTTTTAACGATCCAAAAACGTGATTTTAGATGGCACGAAGAAACGATAAAGATGAATGAAAATGAGGTTGATACTTTTTATTCATGATTCGATTGATTAATTTATTGTTTATTGCAACAGGACTAGGTGTGAGTGAGAGAGTGAATGGTTGTTTGTCTCTGTCCTCCACCTCTCGCACAGTGACTGCTAGACATGATCCGGAAAGGAAGAAGCGGGTAAAGATAATGGATGGATGAAAACAAACAGTGGCCTTTCTTATAGAATTGTATATTGCCCCTCATTTTGCATGTCAAGGGTTAAAAAAAATCATCTGATTTGTTCGCCCTCAGGGTAAGTGCTGGGGATCACTCTCAGCTACTAACATACATAACACTGATTAGCTGTGGTAGCCATCTTGAAATGGGGCAAACAGTGACACATTCAGATACACAACTGGCCACATTTCATGGCAGTGGGTGAAAACAACTCAAGTTTTCTAAGTTTCTCCTGTGATTTTGAAGACGGTGTGGATTGTGCATTAGAACAGAGAGAGCATTCACGAAGACCCAAACATTTAGTTTTAAACACATATCACTACACTGTACGTGTGCTGCTGAATGTATTGTGCTTTTACCTTGACACATGCATAAACAACTACTTTAAGAATAAATTTAAAAAAATCTGGTCAGTGGTTTATGAGATGCTTCGTTAACAAACAGACAGAACATTAACACCTGCTCTTGTCTTTCTGCAGCAGTTATAATGATCTGTTAACTAACTTAAAATAAATATTTGATTGCAAACAGTTGTGAAAAGAAATGAACACAAGTGGATTTCCTTATTAAATGTTTTTTTCTTTTAAAAGATTAAAGCTGTTTTGTTGTTTTTTTACAACTGGAACCATCTTGAACTAGTCATCAGATTACAGGTATTCCTGTAAAGTCCAATCTGTTGGTTAAACAGTACCTGAAGTATAAACAGTGGTTCCCACAACATACCAGTAATTACTGATCAAAGCTCGAGACTGAAAATGAAACGACCGTGGTGGATTATTGAGAATGCACTTCAAGCTTTAGCTTTGTCTCCAGAAGTCTCTTACAAAGTCCAACAAAGACGGAGGGGCTGCAGCAGCTTTGATGCTCCGCTCCCTGTTTAACGACTCATCTCTCTCCCTGAGCACACTCAGCATTTAAAGTTGTAAACTTATATTTCTGTACACATTTACTAACAGAGAGACGTAGCCAGGACTCTCTGGAGTCACCGGGTGATCAAAACAAAAACAACAGCCGTGTTGAAAACCTTGTGCTTTTATGACGCTCGGCTCCACGTCATGAACGGATCAACGCCACCACAACCCACCAGGACCAATAATGCAAATTAACCACAGTCTGATGTCAGGACACAAACTAAATATTTACCCAAAACATGCATACAAACACACCGTTTCCTGTATGAGGAACAAAGAGCTATTTCAAATATTTGGCACAGTCCTCAAAATGAAAATCGGTGTGTTTATTTTTTTATTTGCGTCAAATTTCTTTAATATTTTACTGGCAAAACACAAACTGAACAACAAAGTTCTCCTGATTTGAAACATTAATATGGCGGAGGCCGTATGCAAATCCCATAAAAAGGACCTGTGGAAACATTTTCAGCTGACTCACACTGACACAGGTCCTTTGGTTAAGAGTACAGAAAGTTTTCTGAAGGCTTAAACAGAGCATTCTTTACGTCTGCTAGTCTTTATCATAGATGTGTTGTGTGGTAGAAACAGGAAACATTGAGAATGACACGTCAGTGACACACAGGTGAGGACAGAGAAGTGATGCTGCTGATGTGCAGTCGCCACCTAGTGCTTTCTGCACCAACCAGCAGTCTCTAAAGGAGGTGCCCCTCCAGAAAGCAGGAGGAGGTGCAGTGGGAGTAAACAGGTCTCACCTTCTGGGCTGAGAGCGATGGTCGTCCTCACAGCTGCCCGACTCCTGCAAAGAAACACGTCGACAGAAATAAATATCAACTCCTTCCTGGCATCAACCGACTCAGAATAAGATGATTGAGGTTCGGAGAATGTCTTTCAGCTACTACCACCTCAGATTTTAGCCCAATGCTTTGAAAATGAGCTGAATGAGTTGTCGTTGTGCAATCTATTAGAACTCAGAGTATGCTTCTGTGACCAGTCTCAGCTACTACCACAATGAGTTTTAGACAGATGTTTGTAAAACTGATGGAGCTGCGGTCATATTTGTGTTTTTCTAATGTCACTAATTTGGCACTGGCAGCCATCTTAACTTGGTCTGACTCCAAAAGTTAATCAGTTGTAGATGCACTACTTTCTGAGAGTTTCATTAAAACCCATCATCTGGTCCATGAGATATTTTGCTAACACCACAGACAAGAAAACACACATACGACAGGTGATAACTGTATCAGGGTGTCAACATGGTGCTTTTCATCTGACAAGGCAGGACCAGCGAGACATAAATGTGGCTCAGAGCAGATTAGGCCGAAAGGACCCCCCACCACCACCACCACCACCACCACCACACACACACACCACCCTCCGCCTTCCTCTTAAATGCTATCATCCCTCCCCCACCACAACAACCAGCACACAGTCCTAATTCCAGCCTATTTCTGTAATCCTTTTAAAAACTCCAAGAACTTTCTCTTTGGCATCAGTCTGTCCTCCCTGACCAGCACGAGGGCTGAGACGAGCAGAACCGAGGAAACACAAGCACTGAGCCCTGAGCTCACACTGAGGTGGTGCTGAGGGCGGAGGGAACAGGACACAGCAGCAGCTCTGGTTGGATCCCTTCGTGTCTGCTGCCACAGATGTGATTAGGTCTGGATAAAAGTCAAAGTCAAAATCAAAGTTTCTTTATTTGTCATAATGTACCACATGTGGTACATGTGGTGGAACGAAATTGTGTACACAGGGTCCCAGTTACATCCAACGAAAGTACAAAATGTAAAAGAAAAACATTAATAAGATCTAAGATCTGAACTAAGAAAAACATAAACTAAAAATGCACTAAGCAGTAGTAGCACAAAAACAATACACCGGACAGCAGCACGAACATGAGTCTGTGTGAGCAGATGAGCACGAATGAACACAGCAACATGAAACAGATCAGCAGCAACATGAAACAAATCAGCAGCAACATGAAACAGATCAGCAGCATGATGTGATTTTTTTTCACAGTGATTATCCTGGTTATAATAAATAAATAAATGAACAAACAAATGAATGAACGCAGCTGGTTGAACGAAGCTGTCTACATCTGCACACTCTATTCAAGATACTGTGGCACAGGAGAGGCTGGAGTCCATGAACAGATGCTGCCAACACACACACACACACACACACACACACACACACACACACCCCTGATAAAATGCTTATCTCAGCAGATTCCAGATGCACTAAAACACCAGAATCTGGACGTGCAGGAGGCATAGATGATGAGTTTAGAACAATATCCCATTAGAAGATGTTTTATGAGCTGATCGCCATGGTTACTATGACATTGCATGGATGTGTAGGGAGTGGTCATATAGCCAATGAGATGAGAGGGTTCAGGCTGCTGCTAGGCAGATCATTAACTGAAGGAAGGATGTCCCTCAGATTGTAAAAAATGTGTTAACACTCGGCCAACAATCTAAAGAACAATTAAATCAAAGTCCTGGTACTCCTTGAAGCAAGGCATTGCGCAGGTTGCCTTTCAAGATGAGAAATGAGGCAGCTGGAGATGCTTGTCATTTTTAAGGTCAGCTGCCTGTGGAAGCCATCTTGAATGAAGGTTTAGAAGACAGTAATGAAAGCGAACCACGTGAGATGAGGCCTTCAAGTTCAGACTTTTATCAGAGTTCATCTTTAAGAGAAAAAAGCAAAACGTGGTCGTGAGTTTCTGTGCTGGCAGCGGACGCCTCACATGGCTGCTTCTAATCAGAGACGAGTCTCATGACAAGCAGCTGCTAAGCTCAGCCTGCCATGCTTTCACCGCCTCGCAGCCCTCACAACAAACCAACTTTAAAAAGTCACTTTTGTGCAGATTTATTTCTTTGATTTGGAACATGCTACTCTAATGTGTCTAAATCCAACAGCATGTGCTGCATGTCTCTTTTATTAGTTTAAGGATTTATTGATAATCAATATCACCATGAGAATATTTGTTGCGATAAACTGATATGCACAACACAACTCTCTCTCTTCTGTCTTCATGGCAGTATTCTCCATCTACTTTAGTAGAGGTACACCAATTAATAGGTACTACTACTGTATTAATTGGCCAAAATTTGCAACTTAAAAAAAAAAAAAACCTCGGAAATCTGCAATGCAAACATAATAAATTACCAAATAGGAAAATAAAGATGCAGCAGCTGCTACAACTACTGTACCCCAAGTGACGATACTGCTCTATATTACACGGTTACGTACAAGTTCCTCAGACGGTTCTTACATGTACCTTTAACTTACAGAATTATTGTAACATGGTGTTAAATGAAAGTACACGTTAAAATCTGTGTTGTGTATCAGCCATCAGATGTCACGATTTCTAAAAATCAGTTGCTACCACTTCCGTCTGAACCAGCGTTGAGCATTCAGGGGTCTGTGTGATTGCTAAGATTACTGAACGCAGCTTGTGTCTGTGATTTATTACAGTCTTCTGCAGCGTCAGTGCACTGATCCTGCAATGACAATACACGTTTAATATTCGGCGCAGCTATAGTTGGAGGCATTGGTCAATTTTCCCCATTCTGCCATTCTCTCCACTTTAGTTGATGACTCTATGATGAAAATTGTTATAATCTGTGGGATATAGTTTGCAGCTATTTATTTATTAACCTTTATTTAACCAGGAAAATCCCACTGAGATCACAGTTCTTTTATGTACGGGAGTATTAACTTGCATGTTTTTTGGACTGTGGGAGGAAACTGGCGTACGCAAACACAAGAAGAACATGCAAACTCCCTAGGTCCAAACTGGGAGCTTCTTGCTGTGAGGCTAACCACTAAGCATTGTGCTGTTTTAATGCTAAAGCCCTGGAAATAATCACAAGGGACATGTGGGTGTACCATCCATGCTGCTGATTCTTACCTTAAGCTGCTGTATTCATACCCATCTGCTCACAACAGACTCGTGTTCAGGCTGCTGTTTAATACACCATATTACCGTATATTACATTATTATAGTTTAGTGTATATCTTGTATACAGTTTCTTTTTTATACTTTATACTTATGCTATTTTTGGGTGTAACTGGGACCTTGACTACACCATTTTGTTCCACCTCATGTACCAAATGTGATATGAATGACAATAAAGAACCTTGATAACATCAGCCCTAAATGATGTGGTTTTAACATGCAACAACAACAACAGTTTCACACAACCCTTTTACAGCTCCTTTAATGTGGTTTATACTGCTTATGGTGATAGTATGGGTCTTATCTCCGGCAGCCACACCACCACCCGTTCCTGGAGCTGTGTCAGGAGAGCCTCAGTGTGTCGGAGTGGATAACAGGACGGTCCCACAGCCTCCAACAAGGACTGACAAGTCTGTCACACTGACCTGATTTCCGACTACAGACTGTCCCTCACCGTCACTCTGCCGAACCAGAACACTTTCAAGTGCTGCTGCTCAGACTGAATGACATTAGGAACACAGCCACAGGAAGCCACATATTTACCCCAATTTTATAATGATACAATAATCATATAACGTTCACATGAATAATGTTGGCTTATACAAGTTGTACAGCTTTGAGCAAAATAAAAACCTTTTTTTTTTTTAGACCGACTAGCCTGAAATTGGTAACAATAAAAGACCTGGCGTTCCTCGAAGGAATTCATGTCGTCCATCGCCTTCGAGCGGGAGTTTATAACTCATCTCCTGATAAGAAATGACAAAGTTGCAGCTGATTTGATCAAACCTTGAAAACACATTGTGCAATCTAATGTGAGATTAAAGATGACCTACTCAGAATATGTGTTGAGAACGACTTGCAGCTACTACCGCACCAAATTTCAGCTCAGTATCTACAAAATGGACTTGGTTATAAGCACTTTTTACCTTAATAATAAATGATCTGGAAGTTTTATTATAATCTGACCAGTGGTGCAGCAGTTATTTTGCTAACAGAACTTGCACCAACAATTAAAGTTGAACACCTAACGCGAATATAAAATTGTGTAGTGCTCCATGTATGTGTTGAGGATCATGCTCAGCCACCACCACCACAACTCTTAGCCATCTGTGAAAATAGCCATGTTTTGTTTCTTCAAGGCGATTATTGTGACGGCCATTTTGAACTAACTTGACCCCAGCCCTTGATCACTTGTAGTTTTACATCAAATTAATACTTTTGAGAATGTCATGAAAATCAGTACAGTAGTTCAGAAGATATTTTACTAACACACACCCAAGCTAAAAATGCCTCTTTCGCTTTAGCCGATATATATTATTCTGGTTTGTGATACTTCAAAAGTTTTTATTTATTCAAATATTGTAACATAATAACTATTAAAAGCTAAGAAACTCCCAGGTCAGTGTTAAAGCAGAAAATGCTAGCAGCTAGTGAAGTTAGCCTCCCATGTGTGGAAGAACACCGGGGCTAACGGTTCCGCTGCCGGGACAAACCTAACGTCCGTCCCGCTGACAGATACTCACAGAAACACAGGGGCTGGAGGTAGTGCTCGGTGTCGGAGACCGCTGAACGGTGACCAGCGCCATCCTGGCTACTGCTGCTACAATCCCGGTCACCTGGTTGACTGAAAAGCCGGGATACCGTACATTGTTTTAGGCAAGAACTACAGTGTAAGGAGGAACTCCCGAGGTTATTCAGTAGAGGTTGCTTGGCTGCCTCGTCAATGACAAGCACAGGAGATCGAGTTAGCATCCGGTTAAAGCTCTTTCAAAACAATGGCGTGTATTAGGAAAAGTCGTTTTTTCGAAATACTTATCAAATTAAATCGTCATTTATAAATCAAAACATATTTATATATATTTACTTGATAATAATAATAATTTATTTCTTAATTCATTGCCTATAACTCACCTTTAGACCGCATTTGCTGCCGTTTTCTTAAGAGTTAGCTCTTTTGGCTTTTATCTTGAAAAACCAAGTACAGAAAAGTCCTCACACTTCCTGTTTTGTGTTTTCTGACTTAACTAATAGACCAGGGTTGTTGCGCACATGCGCAGTCTTAGTCAGCTGTCAAACGCTTTAGTGACAGCTTGATAAATGCTTATTCATACTCAGGTCACTATATCATCAATCAGTTAAAGTGAAAATATATAAAGATTATTAAAGTGCTTAGAGCACGTGTGTGTCAAGGCAGGTAATAGACAGGTGACAAATAACTTAATGGATTTTGCATGTGCATGCCATTCTCTGGTTTTATACAGAACCTGACCGCAAATCATTTTGTATTTCGATTATAGGCTGCCCTCTGCCCTGTGAGACATGACATACATTGGAGGGATGGGGGCGAGAATCATGGGGGAGGTGTGACAGATAAAAGGCAGGTGGAAAAATGGAAAGGAGGTGACACAGCTCCATATTTTAGAGCCGCACAAACCTTGATTTGAAGTGTCATTTCATAAGAATGTTAAATGCCATTTTCAGTTATTTATTGGGCCAGCTCAGGTATTCTTCACTGAGATCAGAGCGTGGACGGTGTGAAACTGAGATCTGAACAAGGAGAGATGGCTCATTTTGATACCCTTCAGTGCATTTATCCGGGCCATTGCCTCCTCCAACCCCTCTACTCCATCCTCACTGTAATAGGCCCTGAAGATGGGAGGAAAGATACAATATCAATAATGTGGTCTGTCTAAAGCAGGTCTCTCTTGAAAAAGAGTCCTTGTGACTCAATGAGACTACCTGTATAAATAAGGGTTAAATAAAATAAAATACAGCTGAATAAACTATTGAAGCTACAAAAAAAAACTGAAGTGTGGCTAAAAAAATGAAATGAGCAAAATTCTAGCCGAAAGGTAAAACAAGCAAAACTTCAAATAAGAGCTAAAAGAAGCAAAAGGCCAAACATGAAAGCAAATGGCTAAGTAAGCACACGAAAACACAAACGCAGCAAAAGATTAGCATAAGGCAGCTAAAATAATCAAAACGTTAGCAAAAGGGTCAATAAAAGCTGAATGCAGCAAAATGTTACCTAAAATAAAACACTAGCCAAAAACAACAAAATGTTAGAAGGTCAGAAAGTATAATGCTAGCTAAAGTAACAAAAGGGTAGCTAGAAGCTAACATATCAAAAGTCTGGCTATAAACTCAATAGATTAGATATGATTAACAAAACTCTAGAAAATGCTAAAAGTAACATAAAGCTACCTGAAAGCTCAATTTAGCAGAATGATATAAAAAAAAAAAAGGCTACAAAAAAGGGATGGGGGAGATAAAACAAAAATAGAGCAAGTCTTTAGATTTCAATGTTTTTAAAGTAATTCAAGAGATCTCAATGCATTTCTACTATTATAGTTATTTGGAAATAAAGTTAAATATTTAGAAAAGTACAAAAGAAACCAAAAGTCATAGCACCCATCTATGAGCTGAACAATGTGACACATAAATGGCTAAAATATCCAATAATTTTCTGAAGTAGTCAGATTGCAGAAACGTACAAAAAAACAAAACAGGCAAACACTTGTGTGAAAGCTGAATCAGCATTCAGTCATCGAACCTCCAGAGAGGAAAGATTCACAAACCACAGCAGAAAACTACAGAGCAACAAACAGCACTTCACCAAGGAGAGGAAAGATAAACTAGGAAGGTAAGGAGCTAAAATAGAAAGCAGAGATATAGAAAAGTCAGAGTGAGCGCTCGGTAGACATAATTGCAAAGAAAGAGTGTGATTGATGACTTGCTCGTCCCACATCCTCCCCCCTTCACATCCTCCCCCCGTTGTGAATGTAGTCCATTATGTTCATGTGTGAAGGCCAGCAATTGTGCTCATAACTCCACCTTTATGTGGTTTTGATTGCACTGCAATAAAACTCTAAAAATGGAGACATAATGTCAGATTGGTACTCCGGGAAATTCAGCCTCTAGCCGTCTTGGCTTGTAAAAAATATAAAGTATGTCTGGAAAACACCAGAGAAAAGGAATGGAAATAATCATAATTAAAAAAAGGTAAGAGATTCTTCGAAGACGAATTAGCACAACAAACAAAGAGGCTGAAAGAGCGAATGTGTTGGAGCAAACAAGATTAGGATTAGAGACGAGGATGAGTCCACTTCAGGGACTTGGAGTTAAGATAAAGACGAGGACGGAGGGAAATCCTCCTGCAGGTGATTAAAGCTTTGCTCTCTGCAGCAGGTGGATCACACACACCGGGCGACGTGGTCGGTGTGTGTGTGTCTCACACTCAGGCCCCTGCAGCTTAAACTTATACACGTTATTATACAAATGCAAAACAGAAGAAGGCATCAAGACAAACTGAAGTGTGTTGGGAATGACTCTCAGCTACTACCACATCAACTTAGCTCAGTATCTGTCAAATTCACTGACTCATGGCTATTTTTGTGTTTGAAATAGCAACAGCTGTGGCAGCCATCTTGAATTGAGTGTTCATTGAACATGAACATTCATCCGTTATCTTTACCCGATTCTTCCTTTTTGGGTCTTGGGGGTCACTGGTACTCATATCCAGCGGTCACTGTGCGGGGGGGGGGAGACACTCTGGACAGGTCTCCAGTCCATCACAGGGACACAGAGACAAATGAGACAAACAACCATTCACTCTCTCACTCACACCCAGAGACAATTTAGAGTCACCAATCAGCCTAACATGCATGTTTTTCTGGAGGAATCCGGAGTACCTGGAGAAAACTCACGCATGCACGGAGAGAACATGCAAACTCCACCCAGAAAGGCCTCCGGATCAGGATTTGAACCGGCAACCTTCTACCTGAGTGGCAACTGCTCTACCAACTGAGCCGTGATGCTGAACTGAATTATTTTCCAAAAACTACTTCCTGAAAGTTTCATTAAAATCCGTGCAGTGGTTTGTGAGATATTTAGCTAACAGACTGTAAAGGTAAACTTTTGAACAAAGCTCTTGTGCGTTCTGTTAGTGCTCAAAAAGTGTGTTGTGGATCAGTCTCAGCTACTACCACACCAAATCTTACACCAATATCAAGGAGTCAAAGCCATTTGTGTGTTTGATAAGGTAGCTTTGCCGGGGCAGCCATCTTGAACTGGATTCACTCCAAACATTGAACGGACACACGTTTGCCCACTTTTTGTCTTATGACTGCGGGAGATATGAACTGACTGTTAATCATTTCTCCATCGACACAGGAGTACTGTGATTTAACGAGCTTCCTCTCCTCCTCTCGGGGGTGCCAGTGCACCTCCTCCCAGTGAGGAGCTCTGCTCTAAAGTCCTGCTACTCCTTTAAACCAACAGGGGGGGATGTGACCCCGTCAAAATAAAGTACATACTGTGTTTTCTCCTCTTGTCACATTAAATGTTTTGTGAGTTTGTGATTCACATGTTCTGAATATCAAACCTGATGAAAATCACAGACTCCAACACCTTTAACACTTGAGCTTTAAAATAAACAATTTAATGATGTTGTTCAGTCAATAACAGTAGCAACTTTAGCCTCTTTTTGGGGGGTGCTCAAGCACCCCTAAATTTTAACTCAGCACCCCTGAAAAACAAAGTAAAAATAATTGTTTCTTTTTTTTTTTTGGACAGTTCTGAGTTTTGTTTATTGCATTTATGATTCAATGCAACAAAATAAACAAATTTAAAGGTAACAGATCATTGTAATACTTGGTTTATTTACATAATGACTTTAATTGCTGGATGTTCGGCCCCTGAGCTGCTGGCTTTCAGAAACTGTGGCCCCCTGAGCAATTTAGTTGAATATTCTGCTTCAGAGGGTGAATACAGTTTATTTCATTTTCAAAACCTAAACTGAGTCTAGTAAAATGTAAAAGATGGATAAAGTCCTGCGGCCGACCTCATGAGCAGCTGAATATGACAGTTATAAACAGGAAGTATGTTCATCTGTATGAAGGTAAATGCAGGTAAATACTCCATTTTGTCATAATGACATTGTGTGCTTAATAGTTAAATTAAAGGTTAATGCTTAAAAACTAATTGTGCTTTGTTTTGTGTGTTTTGTATGTAGATATATATTGCAACTTGTGGTTGCATAAGTTTAGTCTTTGTTCGTTATAATCATGGGAGACTGTGATGAAGTGAACAATCAACTAGTCTGCTGGCTTCCTAAGAGAACTTTACTAACTGGCTTTTCTATGTATGGAAATGTTTCTGTAAAGTGCCCTGAGACAACTTTGCTGTGATTTGGCACTAATATATATATATATATATATATATATATATATATATATATATATATA
>NC_056503.1:20737359-20740840 GCF_014905685.2 Nematolebias whitei
ATATATATATATATATATATATATATATATATATATATATATATATAAACTGAATTGATCAGTTAACACTAAATGATTTTGCACAAAGTGTTTATCAGGTTGTGTAACGTAAAGCAGAGCGCTACGTCTGTAGCATCTTAGCTAGAGCGTTTGCATTGCATGCAAATGCAAATTAAATATTTCTTACACCTGGATGTAGCCACACACCAAAATAAAAGTCAGTTCCTCGTTTATTTTTAGAGTTATCATGCTCTCAACATGCATGGATGGACGGATTTAGGGCATTTCCAATTCCAGCTCTTTGCTGTGCGATGGGGGACAATAACACTGAAACTGTGTGGCCCGTGATCCAACAGCTGATACATCCTCCTGCAGGGGTGCACTCTGTTGGACGTCATGAGACGCTCACATAGTTGTGGAAATTGTTTGGCCCAGTCTACTTTACAGCTTTGCTCCAGTTTAATGAAGTTTGTAGATGTTAATTATTAGCTCGCTTAAAGTCTTGCTGCAGCATTTCAGTCTCGTTGAGAACTGGACTTTGGATTGTTTCAGCACATTGATTCTTGTCTTTTTGAGCCGTTCGGTTGGAGATTAGCTGCTGTGTTTAGGATCATTGTTCTGTTCCATCATGACCCAGTTTGGTCCAAACCTCAGCTGTGAGATGTGAGATGGCCTCACATTTGACTCTACTTTGGTCTACAGACGAGTTCACGGTCAGCTCAGTGACAGCAAGGAGCTCAAACAATCACACTTCCACCACCGTACTTGACAGATGTTAACAGATGATTGTGCTGATATGCTGTGTTTGGGTTTCTCCAAACGTTCATTGTGGATAAACATCTTCACTTTGTTCTCATCTGTTCCAAGAAAATTGGTCTGGGAGTTTTTGTGGTTCACTCAGATATTTTTTACAAACTTGTGCTGTCGTGTTGTTTTACTCCTGTAACAAACAAGCCATGCTTGTTAAGTCTTCGTCTAATTGTTCTGTCACGAACTGTAATCTTTCTCCTGCTAACTGACACCTGTAGGGTCTGAGACACAGCTCATTTGTCTGATCATTGCACAGTCGGCCCTTGAGGTGGATTTGCTGGGACCCTCTCCTGTTAAGACTGACAGCCATTGTCAGTGTTTTCTGTTGGGAATAACTTTCATCTCTGTCGAATGCAGGACTCCAAATAGTTTGGAAATGACCTTTAACCCTCTCCAGATGGATGTTCAGCCACAGCTGCTTTGCTAAGGTCACTGCTGATGACTTTCCTGCTTGGCATTGTGCTAACACACTCTTGAAGGCTCCAGAGCAGCAAACTGACATGACCCATCCAAAAAAGGTCCAGAGGACCAGATTGAACTTTTTTGGATTTTTCTACCTGGATTATTGAGCATGCATCAGGATATGACATGACCCATGTTTTTATAGAGGTGTGCACCCTGCTGATGATCAGATAGGTAGGTGTACACATAGATATCATATAATCACTAGATGCCTCATTGGCTGCTGCGGCGCAGGAATTTCGGCCGCCATCTTGGAGCGGTCGTCCTTATTTGGTTAAAGCAGAAGATGTTTCAGCACTTCGCAGCTTATTTCTGTTCAGATCGACGGACTGTTGACGTCTGGTTTCGGGAGATAACTTTTCACAGTAAGATGAACGTATTATTGTTAGTATTTTGTGAATATAATATTACTGTACTGTATTTATGTCCACCAGCTGATGTGATGTTCAGTGTAACACGGTGTTCAGCTGCAATGAAGCTGACTGAGATCTGATGACAGGAATATTTTTCTAACAAGCATACTCACAATTTCAGTAGCTTTGGTTCATTATCAAGAGACCTGTATCATAACTGGAGTTTTGTTTAAGTTCTAGGAAATAAATAAAATAAAACTAGGGAGAATATAGGAAATAGAAAATAAGATTGACCTCCTCTGTACAATGTTTTTGTGTAGACACAAATCTCCTGTTTTCATTTTGAAGGTTTCCCAAAGAACAAGATGTGAGGAAGAGGAGGAAGTATCTTTGAGGAGGATTCATCTGAGCAGTGAGGATTTTAAACTGGAGGTTTTTGATCAAACTGATCAGACTGTCCGACTGAGAGATGGTGTGGTACCATCGGTTCACCTTCAAAGAGTAGGAGCATCATTATAAGTTCATTAGAGTTCATAAAGTTACATATTTTATTGTCAGTCTCAAGGTGAGACACCTACATGTGTTTATATGAACAGGTAACTAGAGACTGTAAAGTTCATATTCATGATGTTTTTTCATTTCAGCTTGAAAACTGCAGGACTACAGGAACTCAACAAAAGCTGGAGCTGCTCTGTCTGTGGCCTCTCAGGAACGTGCACGTCACACACACAACCTCAGGAACGTGCACGTCACACACACAACTCGGCCTCATGATGTGAGTATTTCTATTTTAAACTTTTATTTTTCATTTCCCTTTATTTATACAGGTAGTTTCATTGAGTCACGAGAACTCATTTTCTAAAGAGACCTGTTTAGGAGCAAATGGTGGGGGTTGAGTGCCTTGCTCAGGGGCCCAGAGTGGGGCCAATGAGGGTGGAGGCAGGTGTGGGTGTTTCACCTTTTCCACCCACATTTTGATGTTGACGGTACCGGGAGTTGAACCTGCGACTTTCCCATCACAGACCGGTCACAGGCCCATCCAGATATTTTCAGAAATGTCTGTTGTGAAGCTTGAAGTGAGAAAACCATCGCCGTATGGTTTTCTAATTGTAAACTCGCTAATTAAGCCATGTTGTTGTTGAAATCATTTTGCCAAATTAATGTAAATGTGTGATGTGTTTAAATCGTTTTTAAATAAATGACCCACTGTTGTTGGTGAGTCAAAGATAAACACGTTTCCGTCCACATTTAGTTAAATTCAATGCACGATATTATTCAGTCCAGAAAAATGAATGAATCCGTTTAATTTATGAATATATCACAGAATATGTTCATCTACATACTGGTACCTCTGCTCCACCACTCCCCCACATAACATCATATCATAATGGTCATGGTCATATTTAAATCTCATTGGTTTCCTTCCAGATGTGTTAAACAGCTGCTGCCCCCCCTGATGTTTCCAGGTGTATGTGGTCAGTGGATGAAAAGCCTGGCATGAACAAGATGATGCTGGAGATCATCATTTGACGAGAGCTCCCACCTTCTAACTGTGAAGAACAAGAGCAGCTCAGTGATTCCCTCAAGGCTCAGTGAAGGTGCTGAGAGCTGCAGAGAGGCTGATCCAAGGAGCTTCAACACAGCAACCACCAAACATGTCCACCCTCACACACATCGTCCCTGAAGACACTGGACCAGAGCACAAGATAATAAGACAGTGATAACAATGACAACAATACACATTCACAAATGATTCATACAAATTTAATTTTTTTTTATTGTTTGTTTGTTTTACGATTAAAAAACAGTTTATCCACTGTTGTCTTCACTCTTTGTTAAAATCCAGGTCTCTTGTA
>NC_056503.1:20740940-20741410 GCF_014905685.2 Nematolebias whitei
ATATATATATATATACACACACATATATATACATACATGAGATGTGTATATATAAAATAGATAAAATGTATATATAAGATTATGATATTATACTGTGTGTATATATAAAAAACTATTAAACTGTATATATATATATATATATATATATATAGTGACCCCTCGCTATAACGCGGTTCACCTTTCATGGTCTCGCTGCTTCACGGATTTGCATCGTGCATTGTGTTCTGCATTCTGATTGGCTAAACAGTCTCAGTAGTGACAGTAGTTATTTGTAAAAAACGTTTATACAGTACTTTTATTTGTTAAACAAATGCTTGGGCCTGTAGAAAGGTTTTGTTCTTTGGTTTGAATGTTTTATGGAGTATTTCACTGTATGATAATTGCAAAAAAATAAAGGTTACTACTTCATGGATTTCGCCTATCACGGGTTATTTTTGGAACGTAACCCCCGTGAAAAAAGAGGGTTCACT
>NC_056503.1:20741810-20805767 GCF_014905685.2 Nematolebias whitei
ATATATATATATATATATGTATATATATATATATATATATATATATAAATACATATGTAAAATGTAAAATTCTAAAATAAACTACTACTTACTACTTGTACTACTATTCCTACTTTGCGGTTTTTCACTTACGGATCCCCGTGATAAACGAGGGACTACTGTAATGTATATGGTGGTGGCCATGTTGGATTTTGACATGACAAACCAATATTCTACAGGTACCGTTGTTATGCCTAGATGTAGCCACATATCAAAATGGAAGTCGGTGCCTCAGTTATTTTTTAAGTTATTCAGCTCACAACAAGCATGGATGGATGGGGGAGTTCCCAATTCCCCTCTTCGCTCTGCAATGGGGGACAAAAGTCGTTCAATTTTAGAAATACTCAGCTAGTTTTGTGAAAAATTTTCAGTTTTGTTGCTGAGAGAACTAAATTCAAGCTGTAGTCTTCCAAATAAAAGCTAAAGCTCAATTACAAGCTAAAGTACAAGCTAAATAGCAATCAGTTTGTAGCTGCAGTAGAGGCTCTGCTGTAGAATCAGACACCTCTGTTTATGAAGGGTAACCAACTGCACTAGGCCTTTTTCTGTAGACTGAGTGATGAGCCAACATCTGACACACATCTGCTACAAGCACGTGAGAACAATTACAATACTCTGATTTATTAAAACCCATGTATGACTCAACAAATTTACATAAAATGGAGTGGTGCCATCCTGATCAAAGACCTCAGCAGAGCAGGAATCATTTGCTGCTCTGAGCCTCTTTAAATCCTGATCACTCCAACCAGTCAGGATCCTGGATCCCCGGCATCTGCATGAAACAGTGGTTTCTTGTCACCACTGATTAATCCAGACAGTGAAATCTGCAATCAGCGGCTCCAGGAAATACTCTTGTGTTGTGTTCTGTGCAGACAGGAACACACAAATACAGTCTGTGAGCTCATGGCCAGCACATGTGCTCGTTATTTAACTCTCTGAAAGAAAACACAGGACACGTATTATCACCTGCCATCAACAGGATCAAGGCAGGTGGCAATAATTTTGCCTGTACCGGTGTGTCTGTTAGCAAAATATCAGGAAGTGTTACAAACAGAAGATAGGCACGAGGCAAACACAGGGAAGAGCGGATATGGAGAGTAAGATGTATAATGCTCAACTGGTTATTGTGATGGTCAGCGGCCCCCCGTTGACCCCTCATCTGCTCACACCTCTGCTCCTCATGCCATATTTCTGCCCATCCTGCCATAATCCTGCCTTCATGCTCTGTTCTCCTGCCCATGTCTCCTGCCATAGTTTCTGCCCCTCATGCCATTGTTTCTGTTTCCCTGCTGTGTTTTGCTTATCACCATCTCTCATTGCTCACATCTGCTCCTGTCAGTCGACAGTTCGCCACGCCCCCTCGGCCTAAGCACAGCGATCAGCCTTCATTCCATGCACCTGTTCAGCTCTCTATTTAAGCTCCATGCTCACTCAGAGTCAGAGTTTCTTTATTGTCATTTGTGCCTCATGTGGTACATGTGGTGGAGCGAAATTATGTACAAAGGTTCCCAGTTACATCAAACAATAAAATGTAAGAGAAAAACAGTAATAACATCTAAGATATGAACTAAGAAAACTCTCTTAACTCTAACTCTCTCTGTTCCTGTCAAATTATTAAACCTTTCATGGTCACTGATTCTGAAGCCATCATAATTCCATAGTTTCTTGCCACAGCCTTGTCTTGACCTCACGTCTGTACCACGGTTTCCTCGTCTTGCCTGACCCTTTTGGCTGTGACTGCTTTTGTGACCACGGTGAGTGACTCTGCTCTCCCAACACGACTCCAATAAAGGATCACGATTTGGCTCTGGTATCTACTCTCTGCTCCTTCATGGTTGGCCCCCACTACGCCCATCGGACCATGTGTCTGGATTTCACCTGCCACGTACAAGAAGATTGGACTCCCGCCTTGGACCCTGACTCCAGCAACCAGCAGCCAAATCAATAAAAACTGTTCTTGTTTTTGCACTCCTGTGTCTGGCTTATATTGAATCTTAAACCCATTCTTGACAGTTATAATGAAATAATGTATGTGTTGTCTTTATATGTTTCCATACAATGGTGAAATTGGCTCTCAGTATTTAACCCATCCACCCCCAGGTGGGGCAGTGGGTGGCTACTGGGGGTGCCTGGGGAGCAAATGGGGATGGGGTGTCCTGCTCAGACACCACGAGATGTGCAATGACTGGGGATCGAATCTGGGACTTTCAAGTCCCGAGTCGGCTGCCCTGCCTCTACATCATCTTGGCCCCCTAAAGTTAGTTAAAATTAGTTACAGAAGATTTTAGCGCAGGGCTATTCAACAAAACTGCTCAGGGAGCCACAATTTCTGAAAGCCAACAGCTCGGGGGGCGGACGTCCAGTGATTAAAATCATTATGTAAATAAACCAATACCTTTTAAATTTGCTTATGTTATTGCATTGAATCATAAATGCAGTAAACAGAACCCACAACCCAAACCCAGAACCAAAAAAAATTAATTTTATTTTATTTTTTAATGAAGTGGGCCGGACTGAAGTCATCGGCCCACGGGCCACCAGTTGAATAGCCCTGGTTTACTGTATATCTTAGATCCTTGTATACTGGACTGGACTGAAGAAAGACGAAACGTTTCTACAATTTTTTGTTTGTTTGTTTTTTTAATGTCCAGAGGACCAGATTTAACGTTTTTAGATCCTTATATACTGTTTCTTTTTATACTTTTTACAATTTTGGATGTAACTAGGACTTTGAGAACACAATTTCATTCCACCTCATGTATCACATACATCTGACGTGAATGACAATAAACTTGACTTGGACTTGGATTTGGATGAAAGCTAGAAGGATTGTATGGACTGGGGTTGATGGGGAGAGTGGCTGCAGCTGTGACTGACAGGGAACAGGTGTGAGTGGGCGTGGCTGAGGGAGCAGAAACTGACCAAGGAGAGGTGAAAGAAGGCACAAAGAACAGATAAAATAAAATTAAAAAAATTAAACACACAAGAATCACCAAAGATAAACAAATCAACAAAAACCCAGATCAACAAGACTTCAAAATATTGCATGTGAACATGCTAAATCTGTATTTTTGTATGATTTAACCAAATCAGCTCTAACGTTGCTTTTTCTCATCATCAGCTGATCTTCTTTATAATGATCTGATTGCTCTTTTTTCCCAAAACATCAGCAGTTCTGTCATAAATCAAACTCTAAATGCACATTTTAAGAGTTTATTCCCCATATCGGAGTTGTGCACCCTCCCGTGTGTGTGTGTGTGTTATTGTGGCAATTTCCTCTGAAGTCCCGTCCCCTGACTGATGGACATGTCCTGTGTTCTCCATCGGGTCTTATCTCAGCTGATCTATATTAAACAGCAGCGCTGCAGAGGCTGCATATCTCTCCTCCTCTGCTGTACCTGTAGCCTCAGCTCCTGCCCAGCTGCCTGTCTGACAGCCTCTCCTCCCTATCAGGTGTCCATCAGGACCTTCAGCTCATTTCATCTCCTTCTCTAGCTCTCATATCTTCCTATTTTCCGCCTTCTCATATTCATCTGGCCAAGCGGGCCAGAGCTGTTCATGTAGTGTGGAGCTGCTGTCACTTTGACGACCTTCTCCTCGGATCATTTGCACACTGATGACCTTTGACACTGGCAGGAGCTTCCTTTGACGTCCCACTTCTCGGAGAGAAGAACTTGACATATCTTTTAACTGTGTTTTTACTCCTCTCAGTAGTCCTTGTGAATATTTTGGATTGCAGTCCAGAGGGTCACCTGTTTCATCCTGGCATTTACCTCTCTGACTCACTCCATCAGTCCTCTCTCTGTCTCCTCCTTGTGCTTTTTTCTCCTCCGTCTCTGTGTTGATCCCCTGATAGTGTCACTGTCTGTGAGGAACAGGAAATGAAACTCTTTTTTTACCTCTAATCGGCTGCTCCCAGCCTATATCACACACAAACCTTGATTCCCTGCAACAACTGCTTCTCCCTCCCCTAATGAACTCATTTTGCAAGAAGGGAGAATACTGTCTTATCTCTGCAGGCAAGGCCCTCCTTTCTCCTTCTCTCGCTTTCTTTCTGAGACACTATTTTGTCCATTGCTTTCTAGTTTAAACTTCTTAGCTCATTAAGGTGTTGCTAAGCTCCACGAAGACACCCTTGGTCTGTTGTTTTTATTATTACTATCAGATGTAAAGAAAGAAAAAGCAGACAAAATTATGTTTAAGAGACAAAAGCTAGCTTCACCATCACTGGACTGAAAAAAAGAGAGAAAAAGTAAACATCATCAAATTTGTTTGTGGATATAAGGTCTTAGGTAAAAATAGGCCCCATCTTTCAGTTCTATAGCTCTACAAAACATGTCAAAATAAAGGTTGTTAAAACTAAGTCCACTCCTGCAGCTTCCACGATATTTAATGGTTTCAGTAGCAGCCAGGTGCTGCTGATCTATACAATAGTCCCTCGTTTATCGTGGGGTTCCATACCCTGAAGACCTGCGATAAGTGAAAAGCCATGAAGTAGGAATAGTAGTACAAATAGTAAGAAGTAGTTTATTTTAGTAGTTATATATACTGTGTATATACACATATATATACTGTATATATACTGTATATATAAACATATTAAGGCATTTTAAACCCTTCCCACACTCTTGCAATATTCTAAACAATGTTTCTAAACTCTAAACGTTCTGAAAGAGCACAGAATGTCATGATTTCAGCTCTCTGCCTCGGCTGTTCTCAGCCACCTGCAAGTGTTCTTGGCCACGCCCACTTTCCCACTCTGCGCGGAGAACAGCTGATCAGCTATCCTGATGCATCTCTCACTGCCAGGTATCAGCTGTTCAGTTGTAGGAGGAAGCTTATCCTGCAGTATGAGCTGCACAAAGGTGCAGCAGGTGCTAAATTTTTTAAATAATTTATTTTAAATAAAAATTCCAGGCAGATCGTGTGGCTCATCCATCAATCAGCCAATTGTGTCATGTCCGATCTTATTTTGAAAAAATGCGAAAAAGTGAGTCCGCCATAAACTAACTGCAAAGTAGCGAGGAACATATATGTAAACTGACCACCGCTATCATTTAAGGAAACTACGCTTTCTACTTCTATCTTGAATAAATGTAGAATTCCCTCAAACGATTGGGGTGGCTGAAGATTAATTTATGGGGGCCAAGGGCATCATGGGCCACCCCCTGGCTCCTCCTTTGCTCCTGGTGGTGCATAAAGTTGCTGCCTCCACTCACCCACCTGGATCTGTCACTCTTTGCTGCCTTGTACCAAAAAAAAAAATACAATTCCTCTGTTCTTCTCCACAATGTAACTCCTACTCTTGAATATCTTGTATCAAAAACATTAACATTTACTTGCATTCCCTGTTCCCAGTCCAGAAGAAACGCATCTCAAAAACTGCAAACATTTACGATTCAAATCTCTCACTGCCGGGGAACATTGACGTACGGCTAAGGCCAGTTAGCTGAGGAAGTCGTCTTGAAACGGGTTGACTCCAAATATTAATGGGTTTTAAACACACTGCCAACAATCACCTTCTAACACTAAAATCTACACACACACAAAAATTTAAAATAATTGAATGACTGGTACCTTACAATAGCCAATTAAACTGCTTGCAAATGAGGATTTGTTTTGTCTAAATATGACATGTATTAGACAAAAAGTATGAACATCAGCTTTAGCTTTGATGGTTGTGTTGTTTGTTTATGCCCTGACAGTATTTAGATTGTATAAAATGCTCCAATGTGTTTAGTAATGTCACTGTCACTTATCCATTATGTTTTAGGTGATTGACAGTACTGGGCCACATTAACTGGATTCCTCCCCCAGTTTAAAGTCATTAAGAACCTCTGAATTTGTCTTCAATCCAAGTAAAACCTCGCAGACTACCTCTACTGAGTCTGATCCACTTCCTGGACACATTTTTACAATCTGACGGATGTTTGTGAAACTCATTCCAAAACTGAAAATCAAAATCTTTTGAAAATGTTCCCCTTTGATTTATTGAAGTAATTAAAAATAATAGAAGCTCTTGACCATTGATTTAAAATAGTTCATTAAACAGATTTATTCTGTTTTTAATCCCTTTTTTTTTTCAGTCCAATGCAGTCAGCCATTAGACTTGTTCTGAAGCAATCAAGCCTGACCCCTCTTGGCAAATCAGATCACAATCTTGAGTTTCTCTGCTCAAAATATAAACCCCTTGTTCAGAGGCAACCTGCAATAAAGAGAACAGTGAGAAAATGGTCAACAGAAGCTGAAGAAGCCCTGCAGGGTTGTTTTGAGGCTACAGACTGGGATGCACTGTGCCAGCCACATGGAGAGGACATCAATGCCATGACTGAGTGTGTGACCGACTATATAAACTTCTGTGTAAACAACACCATCCCCACCAGAACAGTGAGATGCTTCCCCAATAACAAACCCTGGATCACCACTGACCTGAAGGAACTGCTAAACCAGAAAAAAAAAGCCTTCCGGGAGGGAGACGGGATTATTGAGGAGTACACAGAAGCAACTAAAAGTCAAGATAATAAACAGCAAGGAGGTGTACAAGAAGAAGCTGGAGAGCAAGCTCCAGCAGAACAATATCAGAGAGATTTGGTCAGGGATGAAAAAGATCACAGGGTTCAAGCAGAAGGAGGATCAGAAGGATGGAAGTCTGGATAGAGCCACTGAACTGAACACATTCTTCAATAGGTTCAGTTCAGGAACAAGCTCAGCATCCTCCTCTCTTGCCCACAGCCAAACAGATATACCACCCTCCTTTGATCCAAGGCTGTCCTGTCACACCTCAAATACTGTATCTATCTACCACCTCAGTCACGGACCCTTCTTCTACATATTGGTCTTCATCAAATTAAAAGATGCTGATACCTCCTTTGCCTCCCCTGTCTGCGTCTCTAGAAGTCAGGTGAGGAAGCAGCTGGAGAGACTGAACCGGAATAAGGCTGCAGCTCTAGATGGTGTCAGTCCCAGAGTCCTGAAGGTCTGCGCAGAACAGCTCTGTGGGGTTCTGCAGCACCTCTTCAACATTAGCTTGACCCAGGAGAAGCTTCCAGTGTTGTGGAAAATATCCTGCCTTGTTACAATGCCAAATAAAACTCACCCATCAGTCCTCAATGACTATTGCCCTGTTGCCCTGACATCCCACATCATGAAGGTCCTAGAGAGACTTCTGTTGACCCACCTGACTAAACAAACAAGCACATATCAGGACCCACTGCAGTTTGCTTATCAGCATGGACTTGGAGTTGAAGATGCCATCATACACCTGCTTCAGCAAACTCACTGTCATCTAGAAAAGGCAGACAGCACTGTGAGTCATGTTCTTTGATTTCTCCAGTGCATTTAACACAATCCAGCCTGATTTGCTTTGTCATGTAGTGAGCTAGCTGTTAGCTTCACTACTAATTAATTATTCTTAAAGCTAGTTCAAGCAAAAGAATATTAATTGTTTAATTACAACGGATTCTTTCTTTTTCAAGTTAAATTTCTTCCATGTGACCAAGATAACTTGTGGAGTGGAGTGTATAATTAGTGACATGAGACACCATTTTATCTTTGACCCATCAGAATAAATGCGGTCATTTATTTAACAGAATCAAAATTTAACATCAAACATGTACACATTGATTGGCTGATCTGTTTCTGAGTAATAAACTTGGCAAGATTTACTAAACAAGACAACAGAAGATTACTGATAGAAAGTAATTCATCTCTGAGGGCATCTAGCTTGATTTACTGGCGAATAGAAGTTTAAAGAGAAGGAGTAAAGAGGTTTAAAGATTTAAAGAGAAGGTTTAGATGGATGAAGAAATATGAATTGACCCGTAATGGCACCCTTCTTTCGACACCAGCTCAGCCCGCGGTACACTCAGGGCGTGAACGACTTGTTACCTTTGCAGACGATAAATCAGCTCCGGTACAGAGGTCCATCTCACGCTCCCTTTTCAGCGTCTCCGGTCAGAGTGGCTGGATATCGTCAGGAGTCGTGACGAAGTACTCCGTTCAACAGAATAAGCTTCCTTCAAAGTTGAGAGCATTTAATGCTAGGGGTGAGTCACAGCGAGGCAGCTGTGACTCCGCTGAAATGGAGGGACCCTTGGCACATGGTCCAATCCATCCGCTACTTAGTTCAGCTGGAAGACTCCAGTAAGACTGAGTCTTCCAGTAAGGCTGAAAGTTCCAAGAAGACTGGAAAGACTTGGAAGACTGGATAGTTCCAAGAAGTGTTGACTTTTAAATGGTATCCACTTCCTGTCACTTGGTACTTCCTGATTGGTTGACACAACCAGCAGGGGTGTAGTTTTAGTGATGTCAGAGGGTTATTAGAAG
The DNA here is from genome assembly GCF_014905685.2 of Nematolebias whitei. Lineage (NCBI taxonomy): Eukaryota > Metazoa > Chordata > Actinopteri > Cyprinodontiformes > Rivulidae > Nematolebias > Nematolebias whitei. The sequence continues at coordinate 20,750,175 of NC_056503.1, forward strand.
TCAGCAGACAGCAGAAATGTTTTTAAGAACGGTTAGTACAGACAGGAAAATATTTTGAAGAAGTGAGACAGCAGGTGCCAGCCAGTTCTTATTTACTGTCTGAGAGTTTTAAAAACAAGGCACTTCGTTCTCATAACTTGTCTTCTGACTTTTGACCGACATCTGGTCCACTCCTCACACAGACAGAAGAGTAAATGCACACTTACTTCGTAAATAGACATTTAACTTGTATGGTCCAAGTCTAATGAGGTTTAAAAATCATTAATACTGTTTCACAGTTGAGTTAAATGAGTGGTTTACTTCAAAATTAGAAATTGTATGAACTAAACACACTTTTGATTATCAAGATATTGTAAAATGGTAATGATAATATAAAAAGAAGAGTGTTATTTCAATTGATTAATTCAGAATACAATTAAATAGTCTCTTGATGAGATAATTTGTATTTCTGGATTCAAATCAATGGAATAACAGTTCCTGTCCCCTGAAGGTCCTCAGAGACAGATTGATGTCGGAGGTCTAGTTCACTGCAGTCAGAAACTCCAGAAGAACTCTGGTGGAGGCCTCAACAATCACCTGGATCAAAGACTACCTGACAAACAGACCACAGTTTGTGAGACTGAAGGGTTGTGTGTCTAACCAGGTGGTCAGTAGCTCAGGAGCACTACAGGGGACTGTACTCTCACCATTCCTTTTCACTCTGTACACCTCAGATTTCCAGTACAAAACAGATTCCTGTCATCTGCAGAAATATTCAGATGACTCTGCAGTGGTTGGGTGTATCAGAGATGGACAAGAAGCTGAGTACAGGAAACTGGTGGACCGCTTTGTGGCATGGTGTGGAAACAATCATCTCATCTTGAATGTGAACAAAACAAAGGAGATGATTGTAGATTTCAGGAGACACAGGAACAGGTCCAACCCTATTTCCATCATGGGAGAAGAAGTGGCGGTGGTAGAGAAGTATAAATACCTTGGAGTTCACCTGGACAACAGACTGGACTGGAAATGCAACAGTGAAGCCGTCTACAGGAAGGGACAGAGCAGACTGTACTTCTTGAGGAAGCTGAAGTCCTTCAACATTTGCAGCAAGATGCTGCATATCTTCTATAAGTCTGTTGTAGAGAGTGCCATCTCTTCTGCCATCATCTGCTGGGGTAGCAGCACCAAAGCAAGTGACTTCAAAAAGATCAACAAGCTCATAAAGAAGGCTGGCTCAGTTCTGGGGACTCCTCTAGAACCTTTGGAGATGATTGTACAAAGAAGGATTCTTCATAAAATAAAGAACATTATAGACAAACCTCAGCATCCTCTTCATCAGACTGTCATACAGCAACAAAGTGTCTTCAGTCAGAGGCTTCTTCAAATCCTTTGTAGGACAGACACTACAAGAGATCCTTCCTGCCCACAGCCATCAGCATCTATAATAACTCTTTAATGAAACCAGGATGATGAGTTACCACAACATATAATTTCCCTCTGGGATTAATAAAGTATTTTTGAATTGAATTGAATTGAATTATAGAAGCGGCTGGCAGGTAGAGGAGCCCTCGGGAGAAGGTTGATGGAGCAGTTGTATGGGCATTGAGGAGGCAGAGACGAGGCTTTCTGTTTGCTGAAAATCTGATCCAGGTCATGGTAGACAGGGGGAATTGTAGAAACATCAACCTCCTCTTTGGGTGCGTTGATTTTGGCGTGGTTGGAAATAGCAGAGCGTAAACAATGTTTAAGACACTCGTCGCTCCATCTCTCCACTCTCCACTCTCCCAAGTTCCTAATATATGTTAGGGTTGTGTTTCTTTAACCAGGGGTGTCCCAGAATTAATTGAGTATTAGGTGACTCAAAAACAATGAAATTGATTGTCTCATGGTGGTTGCCAGAGATTATTAAATGCAGATCTGAGGTTTTGAGGCAGATCTTGGCCAAAGTTTTGCCTGTGACTCCTGCTATCAATAAAGGGGAAAGTTATTGAGTAGGATGGAATAATTATTTGACCAGATTCAAAGTGATTAGATTTAGCTCAGTGCCTGAATCAACCAGCGCTGAAACCGGAAAGCGATTCTGATTATTTTGTACCATACCATACCATACCACTTTATTTATAGAGCACTTAAAACAGCGACAAGGCCAACCAAAGTGCAGTACAGACAGAACAACAGGTAACACACAAAGCAAAATACAAAATGAGGTAAATCAAAATATAGACATAAAAACAATGCAGATAATGACGACTAACCAGTGTGAAGCATACAGGATCAAAACACAGATCATCTGGTGTTGAAAGCTACTGAATAGTAGTGAGTTTTTCAACAGGACTTGAAAACCGAGAGGGAGGGGGCCTGTCTGACAAGCAGAGGTAACTCGTTCCAGAGTCTTGGTCCTGCTACAGAGAAGGCCCTGTCACCTCTGCGCTTAAGACGAGTTCCTGGAACTGTGAGGAGCAACTGGTCCGCTGACCCCAGGGAACGCGGTGGGACATACGGTTGTAGCAGATCAGAGAGATGGGGAAACACTGAGATTTTGTATTATAGTGGGTAAGGTTAGTTTGCAAAGGGAAGCAAGAGGTAGTGCCCACCAGTATTTCTCTTTACTGGCAGGCACCCTCGTTTCCCCAAAAGTGCAATGAGCTATATAATGTTCAATCTTGCCACAATATATACATGCATTGGAGTTTTTATGTCGTTGTTTTTCTTCAGGAGTTAATCGGATGTGGTCCACCTACATTGTCTCAGGTTCAGGTAGAGCAGGAAGGTGCGTTACAGGACTCACAGGAGCAGAAGCAAATAATCTCTGGGGTTTGTAGTTCTATGACATGAATTTGTAGACGTGTGACCCACCTGGTGACGTCGTGAATCTGGAAGTTGAGGCCCTCTGGGAGTTGTGGTCCCATTCCCTTCTGCACTCTCGGAAGCATTCATCAATGGAAACGGTAAAGTTTATGAGTGCATCAAAACTCTGTGTGTACTGTTTGTTTGAATAGGGGGAGGGGCTTAAAACTTGTACTGCAAACAGCCTGCAGGTAAACTTGGTCCTGTTGCAACTTCAACTTCCAGTCTCTAGTCCAAGGTCTTGCATTTAACAACCCCATTGTCTTGTTTCAAAAGGGAAGCAAGACTTCAGCTGAGGGCAAACCTCAGCTAACACGGGAGTTTGTGTGTCTGTGTACACGTGTGTGGTGTGTTTTTTTTCCCCTTGGAATTCATAGTTTCTTGTTTATTGCAGTTTTATTATTATTTTTTGTTTGTTCCAGTACCATAGTTTCTAGCTCTTTGGTTGTCCTGTCCCCCCCCCCCCCCCCCCCGCACCCCCTCCATACACACACCTGTAATTCATCAGTAATCATTTAAATCATAAAAAAATAAATTCAAACAACCCTGCCTTCCTTGGGTTCTTAAACCATAAATGTTTAAATAATAGTTTTATAATGAATACAGTTTTTTTTATTACCCCAATCCTGAAAAGTTTGGCATTGTATAAAACATGAGTAAAATAGATTGCAATATTTTGCTAATTTCATCAGCTCATTTTATCCACAATATGACATACTGAACATTTCAATTTTTCAAATCTAAGAAATTGTACAAATTTTATGAAAAATGTTATTTTGAAATTTTACAGAAGCAACAGGTCTGAAAAAGTTGGGATGAGGTAAAAAAAAAGTCTGTAAAAATAAATGATACAATAAACAGCTGAAAGAGCAATTTGCAACTAAACAGATGAATTGACAGGTCAGTAAAAAGAACAAGTATAAAAAAGATTGTTTTAGAGACACTGAATTTTTCAAAATAAAGAACAAACTGTGTCGAAAAGAGTGAAACAATTTCAGAACAAAGTTTTAAACAAAGAATTGTGAAGATCTGGAACCTTCCATAATCTATATTCAATAATATGATACGAAATTAGAAGAATCTGTAGAAATCTCTGCTCAAAAGGCTGAAATGTTACAGTAGATGGTTGTGATCTCTGGGGTCCTCAGGGGCCATGCCATTAAAACCAGATCTGGTTGGTCTTGTTCTGTTCTGGACTCAGGGACACTTCCACAGATCATTGTCTGTAAACACAGTTCATCCACAAACGCTGCTTAAAGCTCTATCAGTTAGAGAAGAAGCCTGATGTGGACACCATCCAGAACCGCTACCGTCTTCTCTGGACCAAAGACCATTTCAAACGGACTGAGGCAAAGTCCAGAACTGTTCTGAGGTCAGACAAATCTAAATTTTAAATTCTAGTTCTAAAGAGGAGAGGGTCAATCCAGCTTGTCTGCACACAGTTTAAAAGCCTGCCTTTCTGATGGTGTAGGGGTGCATTCCTACCTCTGGCAGGGACAGTTCACACATCTGGAAAGGCTCCATCAATGCAGAACAGTATATACTGGTTTTAGAACAACATCTACTCCAATCCAGTAAATAATAAATAAATAAATTTAAAAAATACAGCAAAGACGATCCAGGACTGAAAAAGAGCTGGAATCCTGCATTAGACAATACCGGGACAACAAGTCCTTCCAAAAACCCAGGCAACTTCAGATCCTGTCCAGACCATTTTGAAATTTGTTGCTACCATAAAATTTGACATGACTTTAGTTTCAACAAGTGTTATGACTGAAACGAAATCTCTACAATGAGCACAAGCTGGAACAGACAAAACAGCTGCTGACAGATGTTATGGATTTCCATATATCTTTATTTGTTATTTTACATATATTTCTATATTTTCATTTTATACACGTTTCTTGGTATAGATTATTTTTATTTTTGACAAACACAGATCTCACTTCAGAGAGAGAGAGAGAGAGAGAGAGAGAGAGAGAGAGAGAGAGAGAGAGGCAAGAGGGTTTTTAGTTTCCTCAAGAGATATTTTGGCATTTAACAAGACAGCACATCACTGACACACATACACACACCCATACGCAGTGGAAGTATATTGTTTTGTACACACATACCACAACTAGCACACATAAAGGGGCCTCTGACAATCACACGAGTACTTTTCATGCACACAAACACACACCGTCACACACCCAAAGAAAGGAGAAGCAGGTATTCATATGAGAAATCGACACCAATACCAAGACGGACCAGGAAATACACACGTGGAGGTACAGTGCTCGTCATTTTAGGTCCTGTTTCTACACACACGCACACACACTCTCAGAAACACACAGGCACACATGTTTTTGGTAGAAAGTAAAAAGCCATTTGTCTTTTAGACCAGAGGTCTGCAACCTTTTTGAACAAAAGAGCCATTTCTGTCCCTTCGCTCACTAAGTAAAACACATCTGGAGCCACAAAACCTGATACAACCGTGATTATCAACTGATGGCCCATGGGCCACTGAGTTTGTTGATGGGGGGCTTTTCTGGCCAGTGGGGGCGACATTATAAAACTAAAATTATATCAAGAGTTTTAACATTTATTGATATTTTTACATTTTAAGTAAAAATAATGTTCATATAATATAAAGAAAGAAAATAATTATTTGAATTATTATAATTCTAATGATTTTGATAAAAATGAAAACACTGAACTCTGCAGGCCTATGTGAGGAAAAATAAATATCAGTGGGGTTTGCGGTAGCTTGGTGGCCAGTGTGGCGGTCTTGTAATCCTGAGGTTGCAGGTTGGAGACCAGGCTGTGTCAGGATGGGCATCCGGTATTAAAAAAAAATTGCCAAATCTTTTATGCGAGTGGTGACCCCTGAAGAAGGGAGTAGCCGAAAGAAACTTACTTCAACAATTTCCTGCGAGATCAATAAAGTTCTTATTTTATCTTACTAGTAGTTATCAGGCAAAAATTTGACGATAAAACTGCCAAAACTAGTCTTTTCTGATGTGGGTATAAAAATCAATACAATTAAATTCCATTAAGTTTTGGTCAAAGCTTCAAAGAGCCGCCGATGAGGGACTAAAGAGCCACATGAGGCCCCAGAGCCGCAGATTGCAGATCCCTGTTTTAGACTGTGACACTGTTAATGCTATTAGCTCAGATCCATATTTGGCTTCCATCACTTACAGACTGCAGGACCACATGGGTGCAGAACGTCACCTGGACTAAACAAGCACCCCCCCACCGGCACTGTGTCATGTGACGGCATGAATGAGTAAATGACCTCACGGGTACGTGAAAAAAATAAACACGTTTACCTTATATTGCAGTTACAGAATGAATACACGCGGTTAGATCCTTTGTCAGCATTTCATTTTCTTCTGGATATTCTAACAGTCTATGCTTCACACGCACACACGCACACACACGTCTCTTCACAGTGTTGGGACCTCATTGCAAATCTTAGTAATTTGGGATGACATCTGATGAACACAGGCTGACAGCCAACACAACATGACGACATGAATAATATTAAAACAGCTTAAATAACGAGCAGAACAGACCGGATATATTTGGCTTCAGTAACAGACGAACCATACCTGAAGTGAATGCATAACTTAACAGTATAATATGTAAAATACACCCAAGGATAGCAAAAGTGGAATGTAACGTAAATATCTGAATATCACCGAGTTATACTTTGTGTACAAACAATTCGTCAGCTGGTCACTCATGAAACTCTGTTGTAGGGTAAATACCACAGAAATAACCTCAAACAGAACCAGCACATGGACCCAAACAAAGCAAAAACAAAGCTGCTGCCACCTGGCTCCGACTAATTCCATTATTAAAAGAGACTGAGTGAGTCATGGTGATGAGCCAAAGACGGTAAAAATTAGCCCCCTTGTCCTGTGGATTCTCAGTGTGTCCAGGAGAGGGCGTCCCAGGGAGTTAGACGGGGCCCTTCCTGTGGTCAGGGTTTGGTCAGATTGCATTGGTCACAATGTAGTCTCTGTGGTTTTCACTGCTGGGCTCAGGAGTGATGCTTTTCAACAGACGCTGTGAAGGGAAAGAGAAAAGAAAAACAAGATGAAACAATTTGGTGACAATAAGAACAAATTCACCTCCAGATGCAGGAAGAAGGCCACCTGCATCATGAAGGACCACGCTCACCCAGCACACACACTTTTTGCCCCGCTCCCCTCAGGCAGAAGGTTGAGGAACATTAAGTGCAGAACCACTAGGCTGAGGAACAGCTTCTACCCTGAAGCTGTTAAGACTCATGAACCCCTAGTCAGGATTATCACTGAAAATCACTGTGAAAAATCACTGTAATGCCACTTGATTGTTGATATGTGCTGTTGACTATCCATGATGCTGATCTCATGATGCTGATTTACTTCATGTTGTTGTGTTCATTCGTCCTCATCTGCTCACACAGACTCATGTTCATGCTACTGTTGTTTGGCGCATTGTTTTGTACTATTAGTGCTTTGTGTATTCTTAGTTTAGCATATTTCTTAGTTTATGTCTTGGATCTTACTACTGTTTTTCTTTGCAATTTGTATTTTTGTTGGATGTAACTGGGACCCTGTGTACATAGTTTCGTTCCACCTCATGTACCACATGTGATGTGAATGACAATAAAGAACCTTGGATCCTTGAAATTCTCAATTAGAGAGCTTTTGTTTTGAGCCTGATCTTCCTCTTCCTCCTTCTCAAATGTACACTACAAACAGTCTCCTGTTTGTTGACTTGTGTCGTTGCCATTGTGCCTTTTGGCAGGAGAGTCAATATTGGAACACAGCCAGAGAAAATCTGTCCGCCAGCCTCTTTGATGTCCTCCTCCCCATCAGTCAACCCTCACCCAGGTTTGAATAAGACGTTCACAATAGTGACGATGAAAACATTTGTATTTGTTCAAAAAGGTGCTGAACAATGAACAAAAGAGCAAACAGTTTCATTAGGAGCCCCACTGTAACAACAATCTGACTGGACTGAGTTTGATGCTAACGAACGGATTATGGCCTCCTACGGTTTTTAACCTTTATCTCCAAGAGACCGTCTGCACACTGACAGCAGAATGTGGACGTCTGCTCGAGTGCGTAGGCCTACACAGATGCTGTTTTTCCTCTCTAATCTCTGGCCTGTGTCTCCTCCTGTTCTCCTTTGATCCTGATATCCAGTCACATGCTCACAGGAGAGGGTAGACTGACGGGGCCAGGAAAAAGGCAAGATCCAAAAGCAGTCGCTGCTGTTGGAGGTGCATCAGTAAGTGAACTAAACAGAAGGATAGAGGAATGAGAGTAGAGAAGGGATAACGGGGGAAAATGAAAGAAAACATTTGTACCTGCTTGAATGTGCCCTTTGCATTAAGCAAGTGGTAGACCATGTAAGCAGGCACGCAGATGAACGACGACACGCCGATGCAGTAGCCCAGGACGGTGGTCCACAACGGGTAGTGGTAGTTGAACAGCTTGACCTCCGGAGGGAAAGCCAGGAAACTAATGATGATGAACTGTGTGCAAGAGTAGGAGTAAAACAAAAAGGTAAAATTTCTCAAAGCTGGTCGTTGATGTGGCATTCCACGGTACTTATGTGTCAATCTCGTGTGAGACTGACCAGAAGAAAGCAAGGGCAGATGGCCACCCAGCAGACCCTCCAGAAGCAACCTGGGTAGAAACCGAGCATGACCTGGACGTCATTACAGAAGCGGTTGGTACCTAAACACACACACAATCCAGGCAAAGTCAAAACACAGGAGAGCTTTTTCAAAATGTTTCAGTCAAAAAAAACAAAAAACAAAAAAAACAGACAACAGACCATGAGCTTTTTGTCTCTTTAGCAAGTTATCCTCACTACTATTCTAGGTTTCCACCATCACAATTGTCTTCATCATCTTTACTGACCGTAGAACCATGAAACGGCGATGACTTCTAGCAGCACCACAGTGATGACCGCAGGGCCCGTAGCGTACTCCTCAAATAGCTTCACAACAAACGCTCCACCCTGAAACACAACACAGACACACAATAAGGTTCTCCATGGAAAATGTTAACCTCACTACTAAAATGGTATGGTATGGTATAAAGTTTATTCATTTTAAAAATACAAAACAGTTTCATAACTATATATAAAAAAAATACAAGAGATTTAAAATGAAAGGCAGCAGAAAGAAGAAAAAATCTTATTATATCTGCCCCTTTTTTCAAACAATTAGTTCAATCATAATAATTTTCAAGTAACAGAACAAAATGAATAACTCTTTCTAATTTTACTCATTCTAATATAAAAAACACACTAAGCTACTTCATAAATATATTTATTTAACAATTCAGCTTTGATTTTTTTCTTAAATGTACACATTGACTTGACATTTTTCACATCACTCTCTAGAACATTCCACAATCCAACTCCTTGGATTGAGGTAGACCTTCCCTTCAGACTAGTTCTGAATTTTGGTTTGACAAATATCTCTATCCCCTTAAGATTATAACAACTTTGTCTTTTAACAAAATTTCTTTGGATATTTAATGGTAATGTGTTATTTTGAGCCCTATACATAACTGATAAAATACTATAATCTACCAAATCATGGAACTTCAATAACTTCAGTTGATAAAATAATGTACTTGATGTACTTGAAAATGAGTGTTTATTGAAGCTGAAACTCGTCAGGATCAGAAATGAACAGATTACTATCTCTGTGAAGATCTGATTTCATTTAATTGTAAAATTCTGGCACATCACAGCATGCCATTGTCAACTACGTGGAATTTAAAAGTTTTAAATAGGATTTATCCTTTAACTTACATCCTAACCATTTTGATCTCTGTGACACCTCAAAAACAAGATTGTCTCACAACGAAGATAAGAAACTGGTTCTTAGTGTCCTGTAAACTGGACTACTGTAACACCATCCTAACTGGTGTCCATGCATAGCCATGAAAACGTTACAGCTGGTTCTGAAAGCTGCTGCCCAAGTTTAAATTTGTTCCACAAAGCAATATCCCATTTCTCCTGTCTTGGCCTCCAAAACACAGAGTGCTTGTCAGGTTTAGGATTACCTCAAAAATGCTGCTAATGATGTTCAAAGCCTGGTCAAGCCCAGTCATCACCCTGTTGGTTGGTTCTCAAACTATCTCTCTGATTGAAGGCAATGTGTTTAACACAACGGTACTTCATCTAGCTACCTAACGTCACTAATGGTGTGCCACAAGGCTCAATTTTAGGTCCCACTCTTTTTACAATTTATATAAACAATGTAGGTCAGAACATTCCTGATGCATCCTTGCCTCTCTATGCCAATGACACTGTTGTTTATTGCCAAGCTAACACAGTTGCCAAGGTTTTCCAGCTTCTACAGTCTGCATTTGACATAATTTACTCACACTTGTTCTATTTCAAGCTGATGCTAAATGCTGACAAAACAAAAGGGATGCAGTTTTCAAACAGAAAGTCGGTGCCAGCAACTCTTCCTCCTGTCTCATCCATGCAACCAAAGTCGAAGAGTAATCTACTGCATGGTGGTCAAGGTCAAGGCCACCGTTGACCCCCCCCCCCCCCCGGCTCCTCCACCGGACGTGGTGGTTGCATAAAGTTGCATCCTCCACTCTCCAGGATCCGTCACTCTGCACTGCTTCAACCAAGTAAAAACAAAACTCTCTGTTCTTCTCCACGGTGTAACTTCTACCCACTTGAGTATCTTGCACCAAAAACATTAAGGTTTACTTTTATTCCCTGTTCAGTTCCAGTCCAGAAAAACACTCATCTCCAAAACTACAAACATTCACTGTTATAATCCATCAGTGGCGAGGACAGCAGTGTACCACTTGCCTGAATCTAGCTTTTACTTGGTTTGCTTCTTTTCTTATATTTTATTTGACTGCTCTTTAATTGTTTTTAAATTTGATTTTTTTTTTTCTCTGTAAATCGTAAATTGTAATTCTGTAAAGCCCTCTGGGTTGCCTTGTGCTTGAGAAATCTTACACAAATGAAGATTGGTTGATAAGAAACAAAGATGCATATTAAAGGCATATTAAAGGTATTTTTGATCTTTAAATTTAAAACATTCCTTCAGTAGACAAGTGCGGAACATGCAGACTGAAATAAGACACTGTCAATCCCAGCTTTATTATATAGTGCTTGTTTTATATATACACTGTGAGTAATCTGTTAAAATATCTTACATAGGTGAGGGTAGACAGAGCCCCGAGGTAGCAGACACACACAAGGCCAAAGACAAACCACTCTCGCCTCTTAACCAGGATATGAGGGAACTCATCCAGCATGGCTGTGATCACCCCCTCCAAGCCTGCAAACTGTGGGGAGAAAAACACCAAGAGTGAGAAAAAGGAGATTAAAACCAAGATTATAGGGGCGAAGAATGAAAAGAAGGTAGAGAGGTCACATATACACATACAGGGAGTATATTCTTGATGCCTTTGACCAAACAAGATGAAATTTTAAACCAGTCCAACAACAAATTTAAATACACTGAGGCGTTCTGGAGTAATATCCTCAGTCATAAAAATCGAGAAGCACAACAACCCCGATGCTGATTCTAAAATGATTATCAGCATGTGATAAGAGCATTACGTGTTCTCGGTTGGCTGTCTCGGAGCAGATAAACAAAGGCATCTGCAGACGACCACACAAAACAAAGATATGAAACTCTGATCACATTGTTCTCATTGACTGGTATTCAATAGAGAAGAAGACAGGACAAATAACAGCCAGCACTTTAATGGAAAAAGGAGCATGGCAAGCAAACGCGAGGCGAAGGGCACAAAGTGTCTGCAGGGAAAGGCAAACAGGGCATCTTTGTTTCTAGGTTGGATGAAACGCACACGAGTTAAGAAGTGTGCAGCAACAGAATTAGGTAGATAAGAAACAAGGAGAGAGTTCCAGGGAGTAATCAGCAGACTGACCGTGCTATCCAGACCCAACATTATGATCATTAGGAAAAAGATGATGGCAAAGAACGTGGCGGCAGGCATGTTTGCTATGGCTTCTGCATAAATGATGAACAACAGACTGGGGCCTGGAAGGAAATAAGAGAGGCAGGTCAACACACACGGTTTTCATTTGAACCCAATCGACAACTTAAACATGAGTGAATCTTAAAGACAAATGCGATTTGATTTCTGGTGCTTATTGCACATTAAAGCAGACTGAGGAGAAGTTATTTGCAGCAAAGAGAATCTGAATGCAAAACCTCTTGTAGACTGTGTTTTACCTGCATCCTTGGCCACAGCATCCACACTTTGGTGCCTCATCTCAGCCATATAACCCAGCACGGTGAAGATGACGAAGCCCGACAGGAAGCTGGTCAGACAGTTCACTGAGCTGGTGACCAACGCATCTCTACAAGAAAAAAATAGTACGAGGGGCAGAACAAAAGGGAACTTTAGATATTTTTCATACAAAAGCTGTTTTTTCATTCATTAAGCCTTTTTTATACAGGTTAGTCTCATTCAGTCACGAGGACTTATTTACAAGAGAGACATGTTTTAAACAAAATCCATAAATGAGGCACACACAACAATAAACACTAAAAGATAAAAGCATATAAAATGAAAAGTATATAAAAGAAGTGATATAAAACAAAATAAAAAAAACATGCTAGATTATAAAACGGTGTAAGATATTAAAAACAGGGACATGTCTGCATTGATTTTTGCATTGAACTTAAAAGTAGTTTAAAATCTCTTAGAGAGGTCAAAGTTGACAACATCAGATCTTTTTGCAAGGAGTTCCAGGATACAGGAGCAGAGTAGGAGAAGGCCCTTTTGGCAAATTTGGTCCACACTGATGGGACGCTGCAGGTAATGATGTTTTGAGAGCGCACGCTGCAGCTGCACTGATCATGTGACATGTAGGAGATGTATGAAGGCAACAGATCAAGAAGTGATTTAAAGATGAAAATGTACCAGTGTGAGAGTCTACATGATTCATTCAACCTTTATTTTAGCAGGTTAGTCCCATTGAGCCATGAGGACTCATTTACAATAGAGACCTGGATGTGACTGGATGTGATGTTAATGATGTCCAGTTAAAGAGAGATGCAAAACAACCAAGATACCCAAGTATTTGTAAGAATCTACAAACTCAATAGGGACACCATGCATGGATGAGACGGGAGGAAGAATTGCTGGGACCGACTTCCTGTTTGAAAACAACATCTCTTTGGTTTTAATCAGCATTTAGCACCAGTTTGAGACAGAACAAATCTGACTGGATGAGGTCAAAAGCAGACTACAAGAGCTGAAAAACCTTATCAACTGTTTTAGCTCGACAATAAACGACTATGTCATCGGCATAGAAATGCAAGGATGCATCAGAAATGATCTGACCTACATTACTTATGTAGACTGTGAAGAGGGTGGGTCTTAAGACTGAGTCTTGTGGTACACCATTGTTGACAGTTAAATAGCTGGAAGAAGTACCATTATGTTGAACACATTGCCTTCGATCTGAAAGGTAATTAGAAAACCAACCAATGGTGTGTTCTGAGAAACCAATTTCTGAGAGCTTATGACATTAGATGTTATGATCCACAGTGTCAAAAGCTTTAGACAGGTCTAAGAAAAGTGCAGCACAATAATCCTTAGCATCCAGTGCTTCATTGATGTAATTAAAAACCTTCAGTGAAGCAGTCGTTGTGCTGTGTTGTTTCCTGAAACCAGATTGATGTGGAGGAAAGATGTTAAAATAATCCAAATACTTCTTGACTTGAGAGTTAATCAGTTTTTCTAAAACCTTGGCTAAAATACAGAGTTTAGAGATTGGCCGATAGTTGTTCAGTATAGTGGAGTCTCCTCCCTTCTCTATAGGTAAAACAAAAGCTATTTGCCAGGCATTTGGAACAGTTTTATGGCTTATGGACAGATTAAAGATGTGGGATACCAGTTCTGCAAGGATTTGTGCACATAGCTGTAAGAAATAATGAGGAAGGTCATCAGGCCCTGCAGATTTTCTCGTGTCCAGACCTTTTAACAGTTTATTAACCTCACTAAAAGAGAACAGTGAAAATGAGAAGGTGTGGTTTTCTGAGGACTGACTTGTAGAAGAAATTTGATTTGTGGAAGTTTGGTTTGAAGGAGAAGTAGTTGTTATTTTTTTAATTCCTGAAAGAAGTAGTGGATAATCTTGTTAAAATAAATATTTTAGAATACTTTATAGCAGAGTTTTGATTCTGTTGCAGGCAGATGTAAAGTTTGGAGTCTGCTCTTACTTGTAGCAGTTGTTGTGAAATGGGTTGTAGCTGGCGAAGGCAAGCAGCACGCCGAAGCCCGGACCCAACGAGAAGAAGATTTGAGCTGCTGCGTCGATCCACACCTGTGACGATATGAAAAGTCAGTGATGGTAATTAACAGGGAGACATAACGAAATTGTGATTGACACTCAGACAAAAAGGCGTTTGTGGGCAAGATCTACATGTGATTAGGTCAGTCTTACTGTGGTGCTGAGCAGCTTCTCCCAGTCAGGTTTGAGATAGAAGACAACGCCCCTCCAGGCCCCTGGCAGAGTGGCCCCACGGACGAGCAGTATCAGGAGGACCAGATAGGGAAACGTAGCTGTCACCCATACTACCTAACACGGACAAAAACAATAACCAAACAAATGGATAAACATCTCCCTTGATTTTGGCCTCTAAAGGGATTTTCAGGTAAATACTTGTCAATCATTAGGAGCTTATCAGCCTGACATCAGTCAAAGCAAAGTTTGGAGAAAAAAGGTCTTGGTTCCAGTTTATTTTTTTTTAATATAAATCTTATTTCAGCATTCTTTAACAACTACGTATTTCTTTAAAATGATATATCGGTGTGAAAGAACCTTACATTATCTAAAATAAACCTAAATCATTGTAATGTCACAGATTGTTTCGTTTGACGCTGTTTCCTCAACCAAATAACGTTTCGTTACCAATGTATGTCTGCCAAGCACAGACAGACTGCACCAATGGTGTCGAGTCTCCAAAAGTATGTCTGCCAGGAGTTGGGTAAACCTTTGGACTCATCAGGTGGACTGGTACATTCTCAGCACCTACGCTCAGAGCACACAGATGTGCTTAGTAACATGGACATTCCTCGGTTAAAAAAACATTGACAATCTAGACTGTTTGTGTCATGCAAAAGTGTGTAACATTACCGAATGAAGCATTCTTTCACTTTTACGTATGTCGTTGTTGAGAAACAGTTGTTATAAGCTTGAAATATGATAAACTACTTGCCCCATTAGCCTAGCCTGCAGACTCCAGTTCCTCCAAACTCTGTTTTGTGACTGATTTCACGCCTGTTAAGTAATGATAAATACTTGACAGAACATTATTTTAAAATGATTTTAATATGGACTAATATTGGATCATGGTCAAATCAGTATTGTATGTAATGTCTAGCGTCAACGCAGCCAAATTCTTGTTGGCTATGAACGATAACGATGGTGAAAAGATAACGAGTTTCCTCTGTTCGTTTCTCTTCATCATCCATCCATTCCCTCTAACTGACATCCCCATCAGCAACGTAGGCGGCTCATCAACTACCTTTCCAGACGTCTTGACTCCCTTCCAGATGCTGAAGTAGACTATGGTGAAGATGAAGAGCAAACAGAGGGCCAGTTGCCAACTGACAGAGCCCAGCTGGTGCAGACCCGGGGAGAGGTGGACCTGTAGCACCTGCCGACTGATGAGAGGACACAGGAGACGAGGTTGAGACGAGGAGCCAACAAGTGATTTTTGAAAGATTGAAGCAAAGGGGATAAAAAAGAAAGGGTGAAGGTAGGAAATGATAAGAAAGAAGGTGGGGAAAGGGAAGAGAAGTGATGAAGCAATACACCGATATCTCCCATCACTGAAGCATTAGAATAATGAATGTTTGTAGTTTTTGAGATGAGTGTTTTTCTGGACTGCAATCAAACTGGGAGTGAAAGTAAACCTTAATGTTTTGGTGCAAAATATTCAAGTGAGTAGAAGTTACATTGTGGAGATGAACAGAGGGAGGTTTTATTTTTTCTTGTTCACAGTGGCGTGTGGTGGGTGCAATTTTATTCACCACCAAGTGCAATGGAGGTGCCAGGGGGTGGCCAACAGTGGCCTTGACCACATAGATTAATTTTCAGCCACCCCAGTCATTTGAGGAAACAATATTTTTAATTAATATATAATCTAAAAAGTATAGTTCCCTGAAATGATGAGTAGTTTACGTATGGAGAGAGTGTACGTCCAATTACCCCTCTTCCCTCCACGGCAGGGGAAAAAAACAAAGAAGGAATAATGAAACTTAGCAGAAGCAACAAATGTCATAATAAATTAAAATCACGGCATGAGAACAAGAAACTGGTGGATGGGAAAAGGGCTTCATACGTCAAAGTTTAAGATAGGAAATACAAAAATAATTGTCAAACCAGCGCAGTGAGCAGATTAAATGAAAGTTCATCTGAGTACGATTCAAACTTCAGTGCAGTTCAGACTCTTTGGCAATCTCTACAGAAATGTTCTATCAACAAGCCATTAAAGGGAAAAAGGAGTTTGAAATGGACTGCAAGGTTGACGGCCGGTCACAGGTTAAGCATACAGAGCTCGGATGATAACAGAGGCATGATTCACGTAGAAAACAGGAAATTCTGGCGCCGTCTGATTTGAGGAATTTGTTACTTTTAGACCTGTGTTGCGTCTGCAGATCACGCGTGGATCTGCCTCATTTGAGGGGTTTGGAGACGGTGCAGCTGATCAGACAGACAAACTCCACTGTGTGAGGAAAACTCCATAAACTGACTTGAGATGACCACGGTTCCTAACCCTCAATAGTTATTGTAATTGGAGATGGCACCGAAAACAGCCCCAAGACCACTTTCTAAACGTTATCCGTTATCTTTGGCTCCCTCCTGTTTGCTCTCCCCCTACATCATCTCTACGTCCGACTTACATGCACTTACGTATAGAACTCCTCGGCTGGCGACGTGGACGAGTTGGACCAAGACACGTTGTGGTCGGAGGACATGTAGCGGTTACAGTTGGCCGTGTTCCAGCTGTTGCTGCAGGTGGTCCAGGGCAAGGTGGGCCGAAACGACGAGAGCAGGTAGTAGAGAGCCCAGGCCATGATGGTGTTGTAGTAGAAGGCGATGTAGAGGGCAATGATGCAGATGGCAAATCCTATTCCTGGATGAGTCGGAGGAAAACATGGTTAGCCCTTCCTTAATTACAGATGATTAACAGCAGTCAATCACAGCAGGTGGGGCTGAACGCTCATTCAAGTTCCCATTGCTTTTAAAGGGTGACATTTCTGAACAACAATCATTTCCATCCTATCAAATTTCCAAGCAGCTGGCATTTGGAATGGAAATGTGACGATTTCCATAACAGAGTGAGTACGTCCCACTCGATGTATGAGAAACTGTGAAACTAAGCTGAGAGGAGGCGAAAAGGTTAAACGAGCTGTCCATCAGGCTCTCCTTTGCTCCTGTTTGTACCTTTGAAGATGGGGCAGATGTGTTTCCAGATGGAGATGCAGCCGCTGCGGTGGAACTGGCCCAGGGCCAGCTCCATGTAGAACAGGGGCACACCTCCGAACACCGCCATCAACAGGTAAGGCAGCAAAAAGGCACCTGGGGAGGCAGAAAGGAAAAACAATATAAAAGTAATTTTAGGGCCATAGCATGGCAGACACTCCAGCTACAATAACACATCTCACTCAGCATCCTTTCTACCTGATTTTCAACTTTGTGTGTGTGTGACATGAGAGCAGAGATAAGGGCTGATTGAGCGGCTGCCTCGGAGACAGGTTATTAAACAAGAAGGAAAGAGAGCGAGGCCGCTCTCATAAAAACCCACAATTAATACTCGTGGCTGCATCAAACATCTCCCAGGCTCAATCTCCACTTCGCTTAGGCACACACACATGCACACACGCACGCACACACACACACACACACACACACACACACACACACACACAGGAAATTGCAAAGATTTTATTATTGCAAATTCAATAAAATTGCCACTAGGTGAAAGTTGTTCAGTCGCACAGCAGGCCCAAAACACAAACTCACCACCGTTATGAACTCGCTAATTCTAAGGTGACTACGAATAAAATTTATTGATTTGTATTTTTAACAATAGAAAAGTTAAAAAGTTAGTGTGCAATGATTTAGATGCTGTTTTAAAGGCAAATTCTTGAAATCCAACCAGTCGTAGCGTGGAAACTCAAATCCCCCGTTTTCCACCTTTCTAATCCCCCCCCCCCCCCCCCACACACACACACACCTTCTCCCACCTTTATCTCCTCCGAACATCTTTAAACACCTCACCTCCTCCGTTTTGGTAGCAGATGTACGGGAAGCGCCAGACGTTTCCCAGGTCCACAGCGTAGCCGATCACAGACAACAGGAAGTCCATCTTCTTGCTCCATGTCTCTCTGGGATGCTCCAAGCTGGTTTGCTGAACCACCAGAGTTCTTAGCCCCCCCAGTGGCACTGTAGACCCGGTCCCTCCTGGGGGCCCGGATGCTGCCCCCACAGCGGTTCCAGGTCCCTCCCTGGGGCTCTGCGGGGTGGATGTTGTAAAGCCGTTGGACACCTGCTGGCTGGAGCCCAAGGTCACGTTTTTGGGTCCTCTGTCGGCGATGCCATCCGCCAGCACCAGTCGACCATTTTCCCGCTGTGCTTCCTCCTCCTCCTCCCTACCTTTGTCCCTCTCTCCCCCATTCTCCCCTTTGTCCATTGTCAGCATGCTCGTCATCATCATGTCTTTTGTCTCCATGGAGTTGTGTTGACGTTGGCGTTGGCAGAGCGGTTAGGGCTGGAGGGGGGCTGTCAGTGAAGATGAAGGCGATGTGCTGCTGCAGTCCGATATGGTGCCCATGAGGGGAACAGAGGGGTGAGGAGGGTGAGGAAAGGGTGCAGAGACGGAGTGGGACAGCTTTGAGAAGTCTGTCCTTCTTGGACAGGTGGAGGAGAGAGGAAATGAGCCGCAGGGAGAGACGGAGGCCAGAATGAGGGGAGGGAGAGTGAAATATGAAAGGGTCTGTTGAGCAAGACAGGCAGAGGAGGGTTTTGGATTGGAGTGATGGGCCTGAACAGGACGTGATGAGCACAGAAGTTGCAGGAATCTTGGCTCTTCTCCACGAACTGCTCGTCCTCCGAGACCCTCAGAGATGGAGCAGACTGCAGCGCACACAGGGGGAAACAGTCAGGTCAGAGGGGACGAGACACCCTCAGCGGCAGGAATCCCTGCACCATGATGACACCAAATCTTTGTGAAACACGGGATTAGCTTTGTCTTACAGTTTCATCCTGAAAACACAGGTTAATCCTAAGAACTGAGGGATTGTGCTGGGACATGTTGATTTACACAACTCCTCATCTTTTCACTATCAGTTGTATAACCTGCGGAGCTTATCTGATGTGACCGTATGACAGGAAGAGCCTCAGAGGACAACCAGAACAAGACTGGATATAAACTTGTTCTAAAATGTCACTCAGACCTGTTATAATGCATTCTAAATTCACAAAAACTAATTTATTTATCATTAAAATGAACATGGAGAAGACGATGCATGACTATCTGTATTCAGAGTTGGCTATGTAGATTTTTAAAAACACTATTCTAACTTTTTAGCATGAGTTCAACCTACGATATTAGTTTAACTCAAGTTTAGATCATTTTTAGCTCTGTTAATTATGGATGCCAGAAAATGAGAAGCGCTATTAAATTTAATAAAGAGCAAGAGTTGAGCGCTATTAAAAGCACATTTTGTTCACATTCACGTGTTATGAGCTGAAAACTAAAACCCTGCAGCGAACCTGGGATCCAAAACAAAAACATCCCAATCAACCTTTTATTATTCAAATAAAAAACTGTTTTAAAACACTAAATTGTTTATCAGACTAATTTCTAATTTACATTTCGAGAAGCTTTTATGACTTCTTTGAAAGTCACACAACTTTATCTTTCAAATGACAGCAACTTCAAAATGTTAACATAAAGTTTGCTCATTTGTTTATAAAAAAGCACAAATAAAATTATATATATATATACATATGTACTTTGTTTAAATATGTTACCTGTTGTGGTAACTCATGAACAAAAAAGAAAAAAAAACTACTCATAAATATACTAAAATACCAGTCATGATGAAAAAAAGTCACATATTACAAGTAAAAACGTAAAAAGAAAGGAATAATATAAATGTCAAATCTGCATATTTCACATTTCGTACTTAAACAATCAACATAACATTTTATTTTTAACCTTTTCTTAACTTATATTTACCAGCAATAGAGAAAAATCCCATTTAAACACGATAAAATAACTTTTAACAAAGTGCTCTCACTCCTCTGAAGCTCTCGTATTTTTTCTTTAACTTTAAAAATTATCAGCTGGTGTGCTGACAAAAATAAAAAGCAAATGGGTGAAAAGCTTTAACTGCAGTTTTTCCTTCAAGCTTTAAGTGCAATAAATACCTGGAGGTGAAGGAGGACGAGGAGAACCGGTGCAAAGAGCAACAAGTTCTACCAAAGAGTCCTGAGCTTCAGCCAAAGCTCAGCAGGGGCAGCAGGCAGCGTGCACTCGCAGCAGGCAGCGTGCACTCGCTCCTCAGGACGTCGGGTTTGCCCATCCAGCTCTCAAACCCCTCTCACTTCTCCCTCACTCCCGCCTCCTCCCCGTTGTCCCTCTCTCTCTGACTTACAACACACACATCACACACACGCTCAGAGGCGTGCAGACGTATGGATGCATGGGTGCATGCTCTCAGACAGGAGACAATGAGGACCCATCCTGCAGGCTCAGACCTGCTCATCACTGTGTCAGCTCTGCAGGTAATCACCGGGCTCCAACACACTCTGGTCATGGCAGAGCTCCCGTCAAAGCACACTCCAACAGGGGAAGTCCAGATCTCAGGAAGGTGTCTGGTTCTGGATCAGGGTGCTGCTCACTACTTTAGTTTGGAACCCACACCAAGACTCCCCCTGGTTCTCCATTTGTTCCTCTCGTCCCAGCTCACCTGCTGCTCTTTGATCTTTATTCTGTTTTGTCCACACACACCTGCTCAGATCTTTGTATTTGCTGCTTCTCTTCAGCAGTTTAGACTCCCCAAACCTGCAGGAGTTTCTATCTCCAAGGCCGGTTCTTTGGGGGCAAATGTAGGCCTTTGTGAATAACAAGATGGTGGCTCTGGAAGAACAGCTGGATTCCTCCCACTCTGTGTGCTCATCTTTCTGTCTCCGAAGGAAAAAAATGATGGTCGGTGGAACCATACCCCTCCAGTTTGTTGCAGCAAGTTAGGAACTATTTGTCCGCTCTAATAACTGATTCAAAAACACAGTGTTGATGAGAAAAGAAAAGCTTTATGCAGGAGATCAAATTGCAGCTGATCACAACACAATTTTTTTTTTCAAAATAAAAGCCTTAAAGAAACACTTCTCTTATGCTGTATTTTATGGCTGAGACATGGAAGTCATTTTCTGCTGAGGGGGTGGTGGAGCCAGAGCTGTGTTCATCAAACCTTACCATACCATACCATACCACTTTATTTATAGAGCACTTAAACCAGCAACAAGGCCAAACAAAATGCTGTACAGCAGAACAAACAAACAAAGCAGACAGCAAAAAAAATCAAATAAAGTAAAATAAAAATATAGATACGAGTGGAAGAAGATAAGAGCTAAATGGCTAACATTGTAGAATACATACAGGTTAAGAACAAATCACACTGTGTCAGCGAGACTTAAAAACAGTTAGGGGACCTGCCTGAAATGCAGTGGCAACTCATTCCACAGTCTTGGACCTGCAACAGAGAGGACCCTGTCACCTTTGAGCTTATGACAGGTTCCTGGAACTGAAAGAAGCATCTGATTCACTGACCTCAGAGAACGCTATGGAACATATGGCTGCAGCAGATCAGTGAGATAAGAGGGGGCAGAAATGTTCAGGAATTTAAAAACATAGAAAACATTTTTGAACTGAATTCAAAAGTGAACCGGGAGCCAGTGCAGGGAGGCCAAAACTGGTGTAATGTGCTCTCTTTTGCCTGTACCGGTTAAAAATCGGGCTGTAGCATTTTGGACCAGTTGTAGATGTGCAATGGAGGTCTGACTGATTCCAAATAGAAGCGTGTTGCAGTAATCAAGCCTGGATGTTACAAACGCATGAATTATAGTCTCAAGGTTATTTTTGGACAGTATGTGCATGGGCTTCAGTTTAGACAGTCGCTTCATCTGAAAAAAAAAATAAAAAAATGATTTAACAATCATGTTTACGTGACTGTTAAGTTTCATGGAAGGGTCCATCATAACTCCCAGATCAGTGATTCTTTGTTTCTCTAATGGGGCTAGAGAGGAGAGGTCGATATTGTGGTTCTTGATCATGCCATTAGGAGGGAACAACATGACTTCAGTCTTCTTCTCATTAAAGTTTAAAAAATTTAAGGACATCCAGTTCCTGATGTCAGCCAGGCAGTCAAGAAGAGCTTGAATAGAACGTTCACCACTGTGCTTCAGAGGGAAGTAAATTTGACAGTCATTGGTGTAGAAATGAAAGGGTATGCTATGTTTACGGAAAATAGCACCTAGTGGCAGCAGTAGAGGACCGAGAATAAACCCTTGCGGTACCCCCCACAGAAGAGTTGCCGATGATGAACTAAAATCCTTAATGTTGACACAAAAGGTTCTGTCAGAGAGGTAGGATCTAAACCTTTTGAGGGCTGAACCTGTCATGAACCTTGACATGTTATGCATGACAGCATTCAGAGAATGAGTTAACATGACTCTCAGCTACTACCACGCATGTTTTTTCTCAAGATCTGTAAAATTATCAGCGTTGTAGCCATGTTCTTGCAGGTTAAGATTGTTCTCCTCAGTTTAGGCCACTGGTGAAAGAAATGCTGAGTGTCTTGCCTCGAAGAGTTCATTTAGCTCTTTAGGAGAGAGGTTCTTATTCTGGCAGTATTATAGAGATATCCAAACACCATGAGAGGCGCTAGCTGCTGCTGCTGTTAGAGCTTTAAATAAAAAGTAAAATTCTTTATAAACAAGTGGTGCTCCAAAGTTCTGCATGTCTGAGGGATGGTGACCTTGGCCACTATGAATTCAGCTTCAGCCACCCCAGTCATTTGAGGAAACTGTTAAGCAATAAAAAAAAACTTAAAAGCATAGTTTCCTCCAATGTTTGGGGTGTCCAAATATTAAATAACAAACAAACAAATAAATGAACAAACATGTTTGTAGCTCGCCCTACTCTTCCACTTGGGCGTTTCCACTTCAGGTCCAACTCATGTTATGTATTAGAGGCCCTGGTTCTTTTCAGTATCTTATCTAGGACTGGACTTGTTCTGGACAGAGATCTATGAGGTTGTTCCTGGGATCTGTTGGAGCCACTCGTCCAGTTTTGGGGTCACAGCAACAAGCAATGACCACTGGGACTACTGACACCTTGACTCTCCACAATTTCTGTATTTCCTCTTTCAGTCCTTGGTGTTTCTCCAGATTCTCGTGCTCCTTTTTCCTGATGTTAGTCACCTGGGATTGCTACATTTATCACCGCTGCCTTCTTGTCTTGCTTGTTCACCACAATGTCCGAGCATGTTTGTCAGTTTGGATCTGGAAGGCCCACAGGATCTCAGAACTTGGTGCCAAAGTTGTCAAAAGCTGGCTACGTAATATTTGTGGCTCTGGGGCCACATTTGGCCAGCAAAGTTAGCTCAGTCCAGCCTACTGATGAGTTAATTCATAATAAAACTACATTAAAAAAATTGTGAGAGAAATATTTTAAAAATCTAAAATGACAAATAGGTAGCACTGTGGTACAGTTGTTAAAGCTGCTGCCTCTCCAGGTACTCCAGTTTCCTCCCACAGACCAAAAACATACATGTTAGACTGATTGGTAACCCTAAATTGTCCCTAGGTGTGAGTGAGAGAGTGAATGGTTGGTTGTCTTATTTGTCTCTATGTGTCCCTGTGATGGACTGGAGACTTGTCCAAGGTGTCCCTCACCTCTCGCTCCATGACTGCTAGATATGAGCACCAGTGACGCACATGACCCCAAAAAGAAGAAATGGGTAAAGATAATGGAGGGATGGATGGAAATGACAAATATTTGTGTCAGAAATGTGATCTTGATATGTAGATGACCTACACATGTCATTCCACCTGGTGATTAATTAATTTAAGCAAATTTAGATTTTAAATTGAAAATTAAATTTACGTGCTGACAGCTCTCCCAGCTGTTGGTTTTCAGGAAATGGCCACCCTGATTAATTTACGGTAGTTGAACAGAAAAAGATTATAAAATTGTGCTTACATAGTGTCTATGGCTGTACTCAGACTAGCCATTAGCCCATCATTCCTGTCAGATTTCAATTCTTGTATCCAAACTGAGCATGTGAAAAGTGCTCTCGCCGGCAACAGGTAAGATATTGATGTTTCATAACTTTTCCATATAAGCTCACATTAAAAGATCTGAACTGTTAGTATAAGTTGAACTAATAAAATATACTGCTTGCTACATAAAACACTGCTGCGTCTGTGCAAAGTCCCACGTGTTGAAGCTGCAGCTTTCCTTCTCATTCCTTGAGCTTGCAGTAGTTGGACAGCTGGTTCTGGTTCTTTAGTTTCCAGTCAAGAAGTGGACCACATAAATCTGAGGGGCCCTGAGATGATTAATGGGACAGAAAAAAAACAAAAGCAAATATGCATTTATCTTTGTTATTTCATGAAATATTAGTCATTTTTCTTCTCTGGGCCTCATATTTTAATAAATTCAACTATTTGAAAGTCGCTCAGGGCTTTGATAACGGCACAAAAAACAAAATGAGGGTCCCTCTATTTAATGTGTCACACAAAAAACAACAACCTTTGCTGTAGTTATTTTAAACTAGCGGTATTAGCCGTCCCACGTGACATAACACACTGTCCTCCGACAGAGCACAAACACAGAAAATCGAGACGCACCAAACTTCTCGGAGTCCTAATTAATAAAATCCCTGTTTTCCTGCTGGGCGGCTCACATTTTTTCCGGCCTGTCTGACATCACATTGTTCTGAGCTCCGGCTAATTGAAAAATAAACACTGAAGGCAGACATGAGCGCAGAAAACCGTCCGGTTTTTAGCCCGAACGTCTGCTCTGCCACCAAATCTGCACAAACAACACTTACATACTTTCACTACTTAATGAGGAAACTGCTCCCACAGGAGAAGAAAAACACTTTTGGTTTCTTTTTTAGATGTTCTATATTAAAAAGACCCGATAAGCAGATGTGAAAACACATTTTTGGAGGCAAACCAAGGTCACAGCATCCTGCCTGAAGCACAAACTGGACAGACTGGACCTGCAGAACTCGGTGATGAGGGTTTTGTTACATTTCCATCTTGTACTAAAATCTGCCTCTTTCTGCTCTCATTTCACATCATTAACTCGTCCAGCTCAAAGGAAAATTACAGAAACATGTTCCTTCATCTGCACCTTTAACCTCCACTGGGTTTGAGATTAGATGTAAAAATTTCAATTGACATGATTCAGCGCAGCTACAGATATTAATTTGGAGGCGGAGAGACATCACGGTCCAGTCAGCAGAGTCCTGAGAAGACCTGTATCTTTGGTGATGGGAAGATGTTGTCCATCCTCTTTTTGTCCTCAACATCAACGTTGGTCATGATCAAGTGTCAATAAATGAATAACTTCATCTTCTACATTTTATCCACAGTCTGGTCACAGTCCAGGAGAGAAACCCGGACCTCCCTCTCCCCAGCGACACTCTCCATCTCCTCCTTAGGGACCCCAAGGTGTTACCAGACCAGAGAAGATACACAATTCCTCCAGAGAGTTCTGGTTCCACCCGGGACCTCCTACCAGTGTGACGTGCACTGAAAACCTCCAAAGGGAGGTGTCCAGGAGGAGTCCTGATCAGATGAACCACCTCAACTGACTCCTTTTGATGCAGAGGAGCAGCAGCTGTACTTCTAGCTCCCCACTGATGATGGAGTTCCTCATCCTATCTCTAAGCCCCTCCCCACCCTATGAAGGAAGCTCATTTTAGACACTTGTATACAGGATCTGGTTCTTTCAGTCCTGATCCAAACCTCATGAACTCAGGTGAGGGCTGGAACATAGACAGACCAGTAAACGGAGAGCTTTGCCTATGGACTCAACTCTTTCTTCACCATGACTGACTGAAGCAACGCCCTCATTACTGAGGATAAGGCCCTTATCCATGGATTCATCTCCTGCTCCAGCTTACCATCAGTCAGGAGCAAGACCCCCAGATATGTCAGCTCCTCCACCTGAGGCAAGGCTCGAGACAAAGTTACAGCCTTTGTGCACGATTTCATGTTGAACAGTGAGCAGATTTTACAAAACAGGTTAGCACTCAGACTGCATGTTGAGGATGATGCTCAGCTGCAAACGCACCAACCTTTAGTTCAACATCTGCAAAACTGACTGAGTTGGAGCCGTTTTTGTGTCCAAATTAAAAAACAACAACAAATGATAATGAAACATATTTAATCTATATTGATGTAAAAATGTAGAAAAGAAAAGTTTACAAATTAAAAGTTTATGGTAAACACCTACAATAGCAAAAAAAAAAAAAAAAAAAAGAAGAAAAAGAATAAATAAATAAATGAATACCAAACATAACAATATCTAAAACTCTCCCTCCCCACTCAAAGGACAAATTTTGTTTAAAACTATGTTGTCCTCTCAGTGTTACTCTGTAAAATTAAATCTGTAAATATTCAAAGATCCATATGTATCTTTGTATAAAAAAAAATACATTATTAAAATGCAAAAATTGAAAATTAAAGGTAAAAGTTATTTCCCAGTTTTTATGCATAGTAACCAGAATAAACTAAACTAAAAATAGAAAAGAAATTCGGGGTGTGGGTGAGGTGGAGTTTGGGGTGAGGGTGGGGGTGTGCTAAATTATTTTTACAGTAATCATTGCATAAACGTGCAGGTTCTTTACATATAGTTTGATTAAAAAAAAAAGTTCTGCAACTGCAAGAGTATTTTGTCTACCTTCCTCACCTCCTTCTACAGGTGTGCAGTGGAGAGCATCCTGTGCTCCAGCATCAACGTGTGGCATGGAGGCTGCACAGAAGACTGTTGGAGTCGGTCTCCCCACCATCACAGACATCTACACCTCCAGATGCAGGAAGAGGGCCTCCTGCATCATGAAGGACCCCACTCACCCAG
The DNA here is from genome assembly GCF_014905685.2 of Nematolebias whitei. NCBI lineage: Eukaryota > Metazoa > Chordata > Actinopteri > Cyprinodontiformes > Rivulidae > Nematolebias > Nematolebias whitei. Next base: position 20,777,188 of record NC_056503.1, read on the forward strand.
AACACACACTTTTAACACCGCTCCCCTCAGGAAGGAGGTTGAGGAGCATTAAGTGCAGAACCACTAGACTGAGGAACAGCTTCTACCCTGAAGCTGTTAGACTCATGAATCTCTAACCAGAATAATCAATGTAAAAAAATAACTGTAATGACACTTTAATTGGTGTTATGTGACTTATCTGTGCTGATTATCTCATGCTGCTATAGTCATCCATACCCATCTACTCACCACAGACTCACGTTCGTGCTGCTGATGTTACGCCGTATTGTTTTACATTATTAGTGTTTAGAGTATATCTTAGATCTTTTAGAGAACTGTTTGGTGCTCGTTTAGCATATATCTTATTTAAAAAAGTTAAATCTGGTCCTCTGGACATTCAAAAAACAAAACAAAGCAAAACAACAACAACAAAAAAATGTAGAAACGTTTCGTCTTTCATCCGAGAGACTTCCTCAGTCTGAGGTGCTGTATTCAGCTCAGTCTCTTAAATAGCACCTTCTCAGAGTGGATCAACCAGTTTGCTGCTGACAACCAAAACCAGCTGCTCAGCAGCAAAACTGTTGTTGTTTTGCTTTGTTTTGTTTTTTGAATGTCCAGAGGACCAGATTTAACTTTTTTAGATTTTTCTACCTGGATTATTGAGCATGCATCAGGACATATATCTTATTGTACATCTTAGATCCTTATTGACTGTTTCTTTTTCTTTTATTTTTTTGCTATTGTTGGATGGAACTAGGACTTTAAGCCCATAATTTCATTCCACCTCATGTCAACACGTGATGAGAATGACAAGTTAACTTGAACTTGAACTTGTTTTTTGGTTTTCACGCAGCTTTAATTTTTCAGTTTGGCTTCATAAACTTTCAGGTAATTTGTTCTCTTAAATAGTCGTGATAATTATAGATTAGATTAGATTAGAATAAAGATTAATGTACAAGTGCTGTAAAAAGGTAACAGAACAGTGGAGTTTACACAAAGTCTGGTTAGTTTGGACAGAACAAAGAAAAGGAACTCTTTAATTTAACTTTAACCATCCATCCATTATCTTTACCCGCTTATTCCATTTTGGGTCACGGGGGTCACCAGTGCCCATGTCCAGCAATCACTGTGAAGGGGGCGGGGTACACCCTGGACGGGCGCAAGTCCATAGAGACATAGAGACAAACGAGACAAACAACCATTCACTCTGTCACACCTAGGGACAATTTAGAGTTACCAATCAGCTGTTTTTGGTCTGTGGGAGGAAACCAGAGTACCCAGAGAAAACCCACACATGCACGGAGAGAACATGCAAACTCCACCCAGAAGGCCCCTGGACCGGGGTTTGAACCAGGGACCTGCTCGCTGAGAGGCAGCAGCTCTACTAGTTGTACCACCGTGCTGCCCATTTAACTTTAACATCTTATGAAAATAATTTGCTTTAAAAGAGAAACCATGAAATTTTTTCAACATTTTTCAGTCAAGTCATCTGGACAGTTTCTTTTTTTTGTGCTGAAACGTTTCACCTTCGATCCAGAAGGCTTCATCAGCCAAGGAAACACACAACAAAACTGATTCTTCCCCAAACAGCTTACTTCAAAGTGGAACAAACCAGTTCTGCTTGTGATTAGACGTCTCTTTGGTACGCCCCCTCCTCCATTGCCGGTCCTCTTCCTTGTTGACAGTCTTGTCAAACTGGTTGAAAACAACAAAGTCCATGCTCAATAATCCAGGTATACAATCCAACATTTTTCATTTTTCAGGGGGCGTACCAAAGAGACCATCTTATCACAAGCAGAACTGGTTTGTTCCACTTTGGAGTAAGCTGTTGGGGGAAGAATCAGTTTTGTTGTGTGTTTCCTCGACTGATGAAGCCTTCCGGATCGAAGGCAAAACGTTTCAGCACAAAAAAAGAAACTGTCCAGATGACCTGACTGAAAAATGTTGGATTGTACATCTGGATTATTGAGCATGGACTTTGTTGTCATGAATTGTTTTGTTCGGTTAAAGCATCTTTGTTTAAATAATTAAAAGCAAAGAAAAAAAACAACTGATCTGTGCCACATTTTTTATATAAATTTAGGTGAAATTTAATTTTAAAAAGGCAACCCAGACTCTGAGAAGGTTTATGAACAACTCAAACTATTACTTTTTTACTTCACATTAAAACAAACCTTAAACAAAATATAATTAGAGAAGTAAATATTTTTTCAAGTTATATGCAGAGTATTTTACCTGACCTGTCTGTTAAAACAGAAAAGCTGTACTTTGAAATGTTGATCCAGCAGCAGAATTCTCTTCCAAGTAATCTGTTTTTATTTTGAATAACGTGATGAAACTGATAAAGTGTCAAAATAAACAAAAGCTTTAAGAAAGGACCAGTGGTCTGTCTATTAAACCAAAGCTGACGTCAAACTAACCCCTCATTTAGCTTCATAAGCTGGGATTGGTCGACTCTGCATGTCTCCAGAATGCGACAAGCAGCTGAAAGTCACACAGCCGAAGGCAGCTTACACTTTGTTTCTCATCAGAGGGGGAATATGCTAAATTAAACAAATCAAAATTTTATATTTTAATCAAAATTGGAAACAAAGTCTGCAGTTTAATCACACATATTTAGAATACTCTCTCAATTAAACATCAATTAATTTGTTTTACTTGTTTTCAGCAATGCTTTAATCTGCAAAATATTGTTTAAAAAGCAGGAAGTTCAACAACTTTTAAATGTGCGCAACATTTCGCCTAAAGAGCGAATCTTAAATGTCTCAGTCATGATATGACATTAACAGCAATCACAAGAACATTTTCCAGGCAAGTCTGAGTCGTGACAATTTTTTCATCTTTAATTCTGTAAATTGTTGATGTTGATGTTGGCACACATTCAGCACAAACAACTGCTAAGAGACCCCAGACCAGCAGGGGGCCCCAGAGAGCACTTATTACCCACCAACAGCTAGTTGACAAGCAGACCCATCTGATTTGGTTGTATTAATATGAAAGACAAGCTGCATTGTTTGATAAAATTCTGTTAACAGAGCAATACTTTGATAATACCAAAGTATTAATTGCTGCTAATTAGAAAGTAATAATTTTGTGTTGTTAGCTTAAAGGGCCCTCCGACTATTTGCACATATTAGCATTTTTTATTTCTCTATTTTATGAAAAGTTGTTAGTGACGTGAAAATTTCTAATTGCTTGAAGGAATTATATGTTTATTAGATTTTTCTCCTAAGGTCGTCATCATTATTTTACTGGCACAATGCATTCTGGGGCGATGATGTACATCGATTGAAGTGTAGACTAAAACACAGGGAGGCAAGGATAAAAAGTTATAACGTGACAAAGTTATATTTTTTAATCAGATTTTATGCACAATATATGGGTCGAAACAATCAAATGTGAAAAACTTGTGATGCTTAATGCATTAGCTCTGGAGCTAAGGCTATTAGCTCCTGAGCTAATGTCATATACATTAGCCCTGTCCAAAATTGCCATTCAACTTGAATGGAGCTCACACCAGAGCAATCTGTCCACATCATTTACCCAGAATGCATTGCAGCATGAATAAAATGGAGAAGTCCATGTGTCATTATTCCTTAAAGGATTATGAAAACCAATCAGACTGGTATTTGTACGGTCTCATTTTTATAGTTGAATTTATTGTTTTAAAAGAAGGTCTGTTGTTCCAAAGATTTGGAAATCCCTTTAAAACACAATGTTAAGCTCCGCCCCCTGACTCCATCGAGCCTGTTTTCACAATTTGACAATTACTTAATTTAAGGTTTAAATTGAACCAGTTGTGTAAATGCACTATTGACTAACAAAGCGTGGACAATAGAAATAAATATTGGTGTTGTGGAGGCTCAGATAAAATTCTGCTCAGGGGCCCCCCACAGCCTCAGACCGGCCCTGGCTGTGCATTTATTCTGCACAGCTCTAACACAACAACCGAACCCTGCTGTCTGCACATGAACGTTTCCCCAGCCAGAACATTAAAGAACAAATCTAGAACTTAATTTGGAGCCTGAGGCCCAGCCTGCAGGTTCTTGGGTCACGGCTGCTGTTGTGTTCATTATTTTGGGATTTCCTCAAAATCCCAACAACGTTCACGCTGCAGGACCTGACCTCTTTACACTTTTTGTTCAATATCTGTAAAACTGACTGGGTTAGAGACAGTTTCTTGTTTACCAAGGATGAGTAGCTGCAGCATTCATTTTAGAGGTAGTTCTAAAACACTGGCTGATTAGATATTATGCTAACAGACTTTGTAACAAAGAGCGCTTGGATTGGAATTTACCTGGATAGTGTCCTGGACATTATTTGAATCATTTCCTACTATTGTTGCTAAATTACAAACAAATTACATTTTATGAAACTATTTATGTCAGTAATTCAGATATAAATTATTAATATTAAAAGCTTCAACTATTTCAAATTAACAGGAATTAAAGTAAGAAGAGCTTCCAAAACATCTGTCAGTGGTACCACAAACAGATTTTATGTACTGTTTAACAGAACAAAGACAGATGATAAGTGAGGCCAATGAACCAGAGCCGGACCTGCTGCTGATGGGTCAGAACCAGTGGGTCTTACCTTGATATGTCCAATGGGACAGTCCACAGTGTCCATGAAGTGTCTCCGTCCAGAGTCCAAGACATCGCCCATCAGCATTGACTAAACCTACTCACACAAATCCCACATGCCTGGGCTTACGGCACGCCGTATTCTGCCCTGCTGGGGCTTAGGACACACACATGCACGCACGCACACATGCACGCACGCACGCACGCACGCACACACACGCACACACACTGAACATTATAACTCCTACGGATCCTTGACCCTAATCCAAGACTCCTTGGTGCCAAAAGGAACGAGAGGTGTTGTTGACCTGATCTGTGGAAGGCTGGGGGTCAACACTATGGAACAAGGAGATGTGATGTCCCGGACTGACCCGGTTCTGAACTCATCAACTAACCAAGTCATTTACAGACACCTGCAGTCTGCTGCGCCAAGTGGCTTCCTGCCAGGTCCATGAGTACAGCCGGTCTACTTATCCTGGACTGAGTGTGAACCAATAGAAGGGAGGGGGAGAAAAACGTCTGACGTGTTCGGTGGAGTGTTCCCTGAAGGAATGCACCGTCACCTTCCAAACCAGAGTTTAGACTGAGACCATCTTTGGTCCAAAGTTACAGCCTCCATCTCTGTAGTCAGATCACAGAGGCAGCAGATCCAGGAGAGAAACCCAGACGTCCCTCTCCCCAAAGACACTTTCCAGATCCTCCTGGGGGACCCTGAGACATTTCCAAGCAAGTAAAAATACACAATTCCTCCAGAGGGTTCTGGGTCTGCCCCAGGACCTTCTACCAGTGTGTCTTGCGCAGAAAACCCCCGAAGGGAGGCACCCAGGAGGCATCTTGATCAGATGAATCACCTCAACTGATTCCTTTTGATGCAAAGTAGCAGCAGCTCTACTCAGAGCTCCCCACTGATGATGGAGCTCCCCAACCTATCTGTAAGGCTGAACCCCTCTCCCCTATCCTATGACAGAAGCTCCACTTGGAACCAGGATCTGGTTCTTTCAGTCCTGATCCAAAACTCATGAACTCAGATGAGGGTTGGAACATAGACAGATCAGTAAATGGAAAGCTTTGCCTTTGGACTCAACTCTTTCTTCACTACGACTGACTGAAGCAACGCCCTCATTACTGAGGACGAGACCCTGATCCATGGATCCATCTCCTGCTCCAGCCTACCATCAGTCAGGAACAAGACGCCCAGATACTTGAACTCCTACACCAAGCAAGACTCCAGACAAAGTTACAGCCTTTGAGCACGATTTCATGTGAAACTGAGTAAATTTTACAAAACATGTTAGCACTCAGACTACATGTTGAGGATGATGCTCAGCTGCAACCGCACCAAACTTCAGTTCAACATCTGCAAAACTGACTGAGTTGGAGCCATTTTTGTGTGGACAAACAGCTTAGCGGCCATCTTGAATTTGTACTCAACCAGTTGTAGAAAACTTTCCAAAGCTGGGCTGGGCAGCATTTTGTTTTTCGAGGGCCAAATCAAGTTATTTAAAGCAACCAAAGAGCAGCAGAGTGAACTGAAAAGTAAATTTTCTTTAAGAAAGATGATGTAGAAGACATTTCCAGGCTTCTTTTTGTTTTAGCATTGTTAGCATGCTTGGTAAAAATATGTTTACTCCAGCCCAACCTGCAGTCATCATTTCCAAACCCCACCCAAATCGATGAATTAACAGTAATTACAGGTCAGAACCCGTAAAACCCACAACATTTTTAATTGGTTATTAACGGTCGGGGACACGCAGCTGAATAAAAGGGTCAGAAGATCAGAGCTGAGGTGGTGTTTGTCCTTTCATGGCTATAAAAAAAGCATAAAAAAGCATTTAAACACCGTTTCTGCCTGCATTCTGATTTATTCAGACATGGACCCTGCTCTGACACGTCTGGGATCTCACCTGTTTGGGTCGTCGGCTGCGCGCGTCCGCTGAGTGTAGCGGCTGAACGTCCATTTGGGCGATGGATCACTTCCTGGCAGTATAGTCCAATCTGAAGATTAACTGAACTCTTTACCTCTTTCAAGGCCGGTCAGCTCGTGGTGAAATGGCCGCGTGCAGCTGGTGAAGGTATGACAGGCTATGTTATCATATAATTGGATCATGGCTGATCCTGAACCAATTAAAAGCCCGACACCGACCCGGCCCGCCCATCCAGCACGTTATCATGGTTCGGCCCGCCCCAAATTTGGGTTAGGTGGGGTCGGGCTTAGGACTTGGGTTAGAAATGACAGCTCTACACACAAGCATACAATGACGTCGACATTCTGTGTGTGTGGGGGGGGTGAACGCAAGGGCGGTGAGCGTATCCAGAGACAACTCACAGAGGCACTGCAAGAGCTCCAATAAGAGTGGTGTAATTGCTCAGTTCAGGGGGGGCAGAACATCATGGTTTACAGAGCTTCCAGGTGAATTAAGATAAGGTGGCCTGTCAAGGCCAGTCAGGAAGCCAATTTCAAAGCAATTGAGTCTGGGTGCTTGAGGCACGAACCAAGCCATCGCATAAGGCAGGCACCCTGACCAGGCCAAATTTGCTGCTGACAACTTCCTCGTTTGTTGAAAGACCAGGAACCAGCCAAATCCAAAAAGCAGGAAATCAGTTATCATTAATCCAATTACATATGCGCACTTAACATCCTCGATTGACAGCAGAGATAGACACATCACCAAGTCTTCCAAATCGATGAGATATTCAGCTGTGTGCGTGCCAACAGGGCAAATTGGCTCACCTAATGCCTGTCTTCTCTTCAAAGAAATGCTATCAATTGAGGGACCAACTGACCAAATACATAACAAAATTAGGATTCTGAAGATTTGTAGAAGAGAGGTTCTAAAGTAATTCCACAGACAGGACAAAGCAAAGCAGAGAGGGAGAGGAGGGGAAAGACATCCGCACTTGACAAGAACAAGTGTTGAACACTTGCTCCTGTCATTTTAAAGTTATTTTCTTTTCAGTTGGGGTATTTGGGGCCAGACGGAAATCATTTATCGGCCACTTTTGGCCCTCGGGCTGTATAAATGTCTGTCCTAGAAGTTTCATTAAAATCTACTGAGACGTTCATGAGATATGTTGCTGACAAAGTTGACTCCAATACTGTCATATTTTTTTAAACTATTTTATGCAGTCAGTTAGTGCTCACAATATTAGTTAGACATGACCCTCAGCTACTACCACAGCAAATTTGAGCTCAATTTCTATTGAATTGAGACATCATCATGTTTTTGTTGGGTAAGGTCAGTTAGCTGTAGCGGCCATCTTGTACTGGACTCAATCTACCTTCTTTGTTTTACTTGCCACACACACAAACAACAGTCACGCTGCTGTGTTCGGGTGTTGAGCGTCATTCCAAACAGCATCAGTCAGCTGAAGCAGGTTAATCCTCACACACGCACGCATGCATGCACGCACATAAGATGGGGACCGTTCTGTGTGATGTCTGCTCCTGTTTGGTTCAGTGATAGGCTAATTCACTCTGTCAGACACAAATAGCTGCTACATGGGAAACTGTCATAAGACTCGTCTTTCTTGACGTCAGAACCAGCAGGCCCGGGTGCACGGGTTCAGAAGTTCACAGTCAGGCTTTGTCCGGTGTCCCGCACGTGAAAGCACATCAACAATCAGCCTTCCCAGGCTGCTCAGGGTTTTTATACAGGAACAAACTTTAGTCCTCAGACATTAAATAATCACTAACCTGAACAAAGTTAACTGATAAATATTTCATTTTTATCTCTAAATAATTCTAAGAAGAAATGGACCAAGCGCTACATTGATGTCCCACGTCTGAGGCGTTCAAATAGTGAATGCTTGTATTTTCGGATATGAGTGTTTTTATGGGCTGGAATTGAACAGGGAATGAAAGAAAACCTTAATGTTTCTTGTGCAAGATGTTGAAGTGCTACAAGTTACACTGTGGAGAAGAACAGTCTTTTCTGTTTTGCTGTCCAGGCAGTACAGTGATGATTCCTGGTGAGTGGAGGGAGCAACTTTATCCACCACCAGGTTCAATGGTGAAGCTAGGGGGTGGTCAATGGTGGCCTTGAACACCATAGATTTTGAGGAAACTAAACATCTAGTTTATATAATAAGCAATATAAAAAACTAGAAACGATAGATTCCTCTAATAATAGGGGTGACTAGATTACACACTCATGTGTGTATATGGCACTGGCTAACTTGAATTTTGACGTGGAAACTCAGTTTTTGTTAGGGATCTTTTTACACCTAGATACAGCCACACACCAAAATGGAAGTCAGTACCTCTCTTATTTTTCAAATTACCTTGCTTACAATTAAACAAGGGGGATTACGTTGATGAGCCACACATTGAAGATCTGGAAGAGCATTGTGGAGAGGTGACTATCTGTGAGCAGCAGTATGGTTTCTTGCCAAGAAAGAGCACCACAGATACTATCTTTGCTTTGAGGATGCTGATGGAGAAGTACAGAGAGGGTCAGAAAGAACTCCATTGTGTCTATGTGGATTTAGAAAAAGCACGACAGAGTGCCGAGGGAGGAGGTGTGGTATAGCATGAGGAAATCTGGAATGGCAGAGAAGTTTGTTAGGCTGGTACAGGACATGTATGAGGATAGCAGGACAGTGGTGAGATGTGCTGTAGGAGTGACAGATAGCTTCAAGGTGGAGGTGGGAGTGCATCAAGGATCGGCTCTGAGCCCCTTCTTGTTTGCTCTGGTGATGGACTGACTAACAGATGAAGTCAGGCAGGAATCCCCGTGGACTATGATGTTTGCAGATGATATTGTGATCTGTGGTGAGAACAGGGAACAGGTGGAAGAGAACTTGGAGAGATGGAGGTATGCACTTGAAAGAAGAGGAATGAAAGTCAGCCGTAGTAAGGCAGCGTACATGTGTGTGAATGAGAGAGAGGCTGGTGGAACAGTGAGGCTACAAGGAGCAGAGGTCACAAAGGTGCAGGACTTCAAGTACTTGGGGTCCACTGTCCAGGAAAATGGGGAGTTTGGTAAAGAGGTGAAGAAGAGAGTTCAGGCAGGATGGAATGGATGGACAAAAGGTTCAGGAGTGATTTGCGACAAAAGGGTGTCAGCAAAGGTCAAAGGAAAAGTTTACAGGACAGTGGTGAGACCAGCTATGTTGTATGGTCTGGAGACAGAGACATGGACAAAAAGATGAGAAAGAACTGGAAGTGGCAGAAATGAAGCTGTTGAGGTTCTCCTTAGGAATGACAAGGATGGATAAGATTAGGAATGAGATCATCAGAGGTACAGCACAGGTTGAACAAGATAAAGTTAAAGAGACCAGACTGAGGTGGTTTGGACATGTCCAGAGGAGGGACAGTGGTTTGTACATGTCCAGAGGAAGGACAGTGGGTATATAGGTAGAATGATGTTAGAAATGCAGCTGCCAGGAAAAAGACAGAGGAGATATATAGATGCAGTTAGAGAGGACATGGAGGTAGTTGGAGTGAGGACAGAGGATGCAGAGGATAGAGAGAGAGATGGAGGAGGATGAATTATAAATATTTTCATTTTGTTTCATTTGCTTTACAGTGATTTTTGCTAAGGTAAACAACTACCAAGTACTTCAAAAGACATCCAACAAAGTTCAGTCAGGTCATTCGGTTGGTTTTTCTTTGTGTTGAGATGTTTCATCCTTCATCCAAAGGACTTTTTCAGTCCGAGGAGCCACAACAAACTCAGTCCCACAAGAAGCACACCCACCAGTTTGATGGTGATGTGTTCTGAAGTCTGCCTCTCCTTTGATGTTTTGAACCACTTTGGCCATAGCTGTCTCAGAGGAGTCAACGGGGGAGAGGGCGGACTCCAGAAAACATCTTTTCACCATTAAACTGGTTTGCTTTTTTTAACCAGGATTATTGAGCATGAACTTTAATACTTCAAAATACATTTTTTTAATGCTACTTTATTACAAAATTTAGAAACATTACCTGTAAGTTTTTATGTTGACTAAACAGTTGACATTTGATCTTTTATGACCTTACAAATATTCCAGTCAAGGTATTTCACATTATCTTCCGCTGCAGTTTCCATAAAGTGACAACCTTTGTAGTATTTGAATCAAGTGTTTATATTAGAAATAAAAGATAAAAACAGTATTTACAAACTTAAAAAAAAAAAAAAAGATTTCTATATAATGCAGTGGTAAGAGCCCATATTCTCTTGTTTCATACTTATCCATATACAGACCCTTTCCAGAAAATTAGAATATCATGGAAAAGTTGTTTAACTTCCATAATTCCATTAAAAAGTTCATCTTTAATAGATGATAGATTCAGGGCCCAGACTTTAAACAGTTTCAAGTATTTGTTTATATTTACATAATTTGGGCTTCCAGCTCATGAAACACACAAAAACAGGATTAAAAAAAATAATCTAAATACTGTGAAGACATCAGCCCACAGTTTTTGTAGAAAAAAAAAAAGAGAAAAAAATTAGGATTATAACAAATCAATCAAAATATGGTACTTTCAAAACGATATGTCAATCTTCAATACTTGGTTAGGAATCCTTTTGCCTTAATAATCACTGCCTCTGTGTGACGTGGCATTGAGGAGATCAGCCTGTGGCACTGGCTGGGACTTATGGAAGACCAGATTTCCTTGATGCTTGCTGTCAGCTCTTCTTTGTTGTTGGGTCTGGTGCCCCTCATTTTCCTCTTGAGAAGACCCCATAGATTCTCAATGGGATTTAGGTCCAGTGAGTTGGCTGGACAGTCAAGCACTGTGTCATGGACATCAAACCAGGTTTTGATGCTTCTGGCAGCATGGACAGGGGCCAGGTCCTGCTGGAAGATGAAGTCTGCATCTCCATACAGATCCTCAGCAGAAGGAATCATGAAGTCCTCTAAAACATTCTGGTAGACTGTTGTGACCTTGGATTTAAGAAAGCAGAGTTTACCAACACCTGTACCGGACATTTCACCATAAAATCATGACTGACTGTGGATATTTCACACTGGACCTCAAGCAGTACGGGTTCTGTTCCTCACCTTTCTTCCTCCAAACCCTTGGACCTTGATTTCCAAATGAAAGGCACATTTTACTTTCATTGGAAAAGAGCAGCGAGGAACCCGACAGTTGTAGCCCATCTCCCAGATGTGTCTGAATGTGATGATGTTTGAAGCTGTGACTCGCGCCTCATTCCACTCTTTCTGGATCTCTGCCAGATTCTGGAATCTTCTGTTTGATAATCCGATGAAGTCCACGGTCATCTCTTTTGCTGGTGCATCTTCTCCTGCCACATTTTGCCCTTCCACTACTTTTCATTGATATGCTTGGACACACCACTCTGTGAACAGCCAGCCTCCTTAGCTATGAACTTTTGTGGCTTACCCATCCTATGGAGGGTATCAATGATGGTCTTCAGGCCAGTTATGTCTGCAGTCTTCCCCATATTGAACCGAACTGAGACAATTGAACCAAACTGAAGCAATTTAATGACACCTGGGGAAACCTGTGCAGGATCTTTGAGTTTAGTAGATGATTAGTGTGTCACACTCAGTTTAAAACATTCACATCCTGCAACATTTGGGCTGATTTCTCCACAGTATTCTAATTTATTGAACTCTTGTTTTCATGGGTTTCATGAGCTGGAAGCCCAAATTATGTAAAAATAAACAAATAAATACTTGAAATCGTTTAAAGTGTGGGCCCTGAATCTATCATCTATTAAAGATTAACTTTTTGAATGGAATTATGGAAGTTAAACAACTTCTCCATGATATTCAAACTTTTTGGAAAGTGTCTGTACATGTTATTTTGTCAATTTCCTGCTAGATCAATAAAGTTCTAGCTTATCTTGTGTGTGTGTGTGTGTGTATATATATATATATATATATATAATGTATAAATAAAATTAAATTCCATAATTTTGGACTATGTAGGAACCACGTGTTCATGCAAATTTTTTTTTACATGCATGTACATCTATCCAGAATAAATGAATACATTTTTTTTGCAATTTTTTTAAGCTCAGGCACCTTTAAAAGTACTCAGTTTGAATAATGTTAAAATGCATGTTTTTTACTCGACTCCAAAATCTTATTTTTTAAACACTTGCTACAGCTCTAGATGTAAAAAAAAAAAATAATAATAAGACAGACAGAAGTCTAAGTTAAACTAAAATAAGTGCCCTATAAAAATATAGTATAGTAATGCTGGTTGTTTTACGACCTGTCCCTTTAAGTAAAATAATTGTACATTTTTTGGACTTCACTTCTGAATATGACACCAAGCTTTTGTTTCTATGTGTCGGCAGGACTTTCATCTCTAGGGTACTCAAGTTATTTAGACCACTTTGTACAACAAAGACGGTGTGTTGTCAATGCAGCATGTGGCTGTGACGAAAAGAATAGTTGTCAGTATTTGTACTGAAGATGAGCTTCATTTCTTATTTAAAGTCTCACAGCAGCATAAAAGACGTCCTGCTCAGTACCTCCCATGTACATCACCTTCAGCTGGTTTCCTCAGCTGATGGGACACATTATTCTGATCACAGCCAATCGTCAGTAAGTCAACTGGAATACCAATTGCTTTGAGATTAGCAGTCCACTTTACAAAGGCAAGAAGACTGTTTAACTTTGAAAGCCTCGGTTTATGAAGCCCACCAGTTATAAAGAGAACAAGAATACAGCACACGGCACATTTTACACCCAATGACAAACTATTATAGTGATAGTCCGGAGAAGCAAAGACCTTGTTTGAATGTTGACCTTGACCTTAGAGCTTGGGTGATGAAACGTTTACCAGACACTCCGTCTAGTGATGATGCAGATGTGTATGAAGTTTCATAAAATTATCTCAAGTGGATCAGAAGTTCTGGTATGAACAAGAGAAAGTTTACAGACACACAGAGAGTATGTGGGAATACGTCTGTTTTTTGATGGGTGTATAATAAAATAAAATAAAATAATAATAATAATAATAACAATAATAATAAGCAGCATCTATGATTTTTGAATAAAAAACTGCAGTACAATCCTTAGAAGAAAGGTAGACAAAAACCACAAGCAGTCCAGTAAAAAAAAAAAAAAAGATTTTTATTTTCCTTTAAGAACAGGCTCTTCTGTAAAGAGATGCGAGGGAAATATTGGAGGTAAAAGTGGCCGTGGAACTGGGCGGAGTCAATTAGACCAGAGGCAGAGGCTAAAACTTGGGATTTGCCAACGATCCCATGGGGTCCCAGGCTGGAAGTACGATGGGATCTCGTTGCATCACGTCCAGGACGTCAGAGGAAAGGAATTTTTTGTCTACCACCACCTCATACACGTACTCGGAGAACCAGTCGTCTGTCATGATGAGGTAACCTGCAGAGAAACAGTTTGGGGTTGAGGAGTACGAGAAACCACATAAAAACAACGGTTCAAGACTTCTTTAGTCCTTTTTCAGAGATCTGTTACAGTCCGACTCATCAAATTATACTGGTTCAGTGTGCAAAGTGTCCAACAGACAAAAATAATAAAGCAACACATACGTTACATACAGATTTATATAGTTTTAGGAAGGTGTAGTAGTAGTGACAAAGTGATAGCTTATTATCAGGTTCCTTTGAGATCCAGGGAAAGAAACGGTCCACCCTCTTCCAATCTCAGGACACAATAAGATGAGCTGGTTTTCATCATGTTCTAAAATATCGTAACCAAACCTCAAGTGTACAAAGACACACGTCAGACTTTACACAGTCATTTATATTAAATACAAATGAAACCAAAATGAAAAGCTTTGAGTGAAATTCGGCTGGTTGAGCAGCTTGTAGAGCCTCTTGGCAGCAGTAACTCTGTAGTGTTCAACTGTTGCCTTCATGCTCTCTCAGGATGAGCCTGTGACGAAGTTAAACACAAAGCAGTCTGCTTCTCACATAATTAAATGTTATTAACTTACTTTTATTTATATGAATGTTTCCGTTCAGTGCCTTGAGATGACCTCTGTTGTGACTTGGTGCTATAACAATAAACTGAATTGAATAGTGATATTGTGCAGGACCTCATTAGTCTCACTCATCATATAGGAACAATTTTGCCCCATTTCTCTTTAGAGACTTGTAGGCATTTGTTTCAGTACAGCATTTCAAACAGGTTGAGTTCTTGCCTTTGACTGGACCGTTGCGTTACCTCGCGTCTTTCATTTTCATCCATTTTAAGTTACATTTAGTTTAAAATTTCCTAACAAAGCACTTTGCTCTCAGACTGCAGGCTTACTTGTGATTCCTAGAGTTTCCAGAAGCAGAATGGGAGGAAGATCTTTCAGTTCTCAGTCTCCTCTCTTGTGGAACAAACTTACAGTTTTTGTCCGTGAGGCTGACACATTATCCAGTTTTAAGACTGGGAATAAGACTTTCCTTTTTGATAAATCCTATAGTTCGTGTTGGCTTGTTATTCTGCTATAGGCTTAGACTACTAGAAGACAAGTTGACCTCATTTCCTTCAATGAATGGTTAAAATTGAATAGTTTTCATTTGATTTTATTTCTAGCTTAACGTGATTCTCAACCTGCCATTGTGTATCTGATCCTCCTTCCTGTTCTTTTCAAACCCAGCTGGTCGAAGCAGATGGACACTTGTCCTGAGGCTGGTTCTGCTACAAGTTTCTGCCTCATGTGGGAGATTTTCCTTTCCACGGTCGCCTTCATGCTTGCTCAAGATGAGAGTTCTGTGATGGAGTTAAATTCAAAGCAGTCTGCTCCTCAGATAAATAATGTTAAATTATTTATATGTGAATGTTTCTGTTCAGTGCCCTGAGATGACTTCTGTTGTGACTTGGTGCTATATCAATAAACTGAATTGAATTAAATTTGCTGCCCTGTTAGAAATCATTGAACCGTCATGTCACCCGGTTTCATCCAAGCTGTAGCATTCAGACAGATGTCCTCACATTGGACTCTAACAAACTTTGGTACACAGAGGAGTTTCCTGATGGTTCCAAGGCTGCAAGGTGTCCAGGACCTGTATCTGTAAAACAAGCCCATAGCGCTAACCCTCCACCTTCGTGCCCATCAACAGGTATGATGTTTTTGTGCTGATATAAAGTAAGTAAAGTGCTGTGTTGTCATCATTGTATGTTCTCATACAATGGCAAACTTAGTTCTCTGCATTTAACCCATCGCACCTGAGATACACCCAGGTGGAGCAGTGGGCAGCTAAGCAAGTGCCCAGGGAGCAATTGGGGATTAGGTGTCTTGCTCAGCGACACCACGACATGTGGGAATGCCTGGGGATCGAACCTGGGACTTTCGGGTCCCAAGCCGGCTGCCCTACATCTACCCCATCCCAGCTCCTATATGTTGGGTATGGTAAGCATGAGGCCTGAGCCCCTGTACTTTGGTCTTGCAGAAGCAAGTCTTTTGGTTCCTTCAGACACAAGTTTGCAAACCAAAGCCATGCTGCCATGTTTTAAAAGGGAGAAAAGTCTTTTTTTTTTCCTGGCAATTTTTCTACAAATGTCATGAATTTTCAGTATTTTCTCTTTGTACAAACTTTAATCTTAGATTTTATTATGCTTACTGAGGTCTCTAGAGTCTAAACAGTTCTGGGAAATGGCCCTTTAAGTTCAAGAGGAAAACCAACCATGGACTTTCATTTTTACATTGCATTTGATTAAGCAATCATGCCACGGTGGAGTTTGTTGTGTTTTATGCACTTGTGATAAGATCTGAATAATTCTGAGACCTGGCAAAGACTGGATTATTTTCATTATGTACCGATACAAAAATCCCTAGAGTTGAAAGAGGATTGACTTTTTTCCCAGGACTGCTCACATGATTCCTGGTGAAAGAAATCTGTAACCTGCAGATTTAACTGAATGTTTTGACGGGTTCTGTTATGATCCTGGCCATTTGCTCGGACAATTGAACCCTGAATTTCTTTATGAACTTTATGTCAAAACGCAGACTGGATTACAGGATCATTACGGCGCACTTATGTAAGATTCCCCTCTTCTGAAGTGGACTTTTCGCACCAAAGTCCACATATTTTTCAAAGATAAAAGAGTCCAAACGGTTTATTTTACACAAAGCCTAAATTCCAGCGCACGTTCTGATCTGATTCAGGAACATGTTCCGACAGTACTTAAACTGATCCATTTTTCTCTTTAAACAGGAGGAACAATACTGAGGACAATCATCCTTGTGCACATTTTAAAAGCTCCTAAGTGCTCTTTAATCAGTAAACTGTTGTTGCATATAAGTGGAGGACGACAGACAAGAAGGACCCCCACCCCTTGGAGTTGACAGAATAACTGGTACCAGCCCTTCATGTCCACCTCAAAAAAACTAAACAATGTTGGTTCAGTCTCATTCAAGGTCCTAGAGACCAAAGATTAAAGCTGAACGTGCTCAGATGGATTGAAATCAGACTTTAACAAATGGTTTTTGGGTTTAATTTCCTGCTTTGTTGCAGCTGCATAACAGCCCAAATTTTCTTGTCTCATCTTCATGTGCTTAGAGTTAAGCCAACACCCCCACTGTCAGGTTGACTTATCAAGGACATGAGAGGAACTGCAAGAACATGCCACAGTTCAAAACAAAGCATCAGGATTGCACGTGTTGGGTGTACACGTTCTTCCAAGTACGCACATCTAGTATGGCACGGCGCCTGGTTCCCACTGCGGTGTTCCTGTGAGCTGATGGGAGCTTCCTAGAACCAACATGTTGGGTGGCATGGGTGGGTGTGTATGCGTGCGTGTGTGTGCGCGCATGTGTAAAAATGCTGGGTGTCATTTACCCATAGGGGTAGACTGCCTTGAGAACAAATGTAGTTGAAACTAAAACAGATCGAACAACAGAGACCTTTTTAAAGCCAGGAAAAATTAAAGGCCTAGAATTCCTTGCAGGAATGATATCACCCGAGTTTTCAACAAAGATTCTTTTATTTGGAAAAATAAAGTATTAGCATTTTTAAAGTTAATAACTTGCATGATCAAATGTGATATCTTGCACAACCCTCAAGTTTTCAGATTATGTTTTAGGGTTGACTCGGCTTCTACTATTTTAAATTTGAGCTCAACTGTAAAATTGTATTTTTTTTGTAGCCATTTTTATGTTTGCTGAAGTTTATTAGTTGTGGCAGTCGTCTTGAATTGCATGACTCCAAATGTTCATCAGCTGTAGATGTGCAGCCAATGATTATTTACTGAGAATTTCATTAAATTTGTTTATTGGTTTGTGAATGAACACATAAACTGAGGCGATTACATTACTGACATTACTGATTAGCATGTTTTGGTACACAGAGCTCGAGGTCAACTCAGTCCAATTCAATTCAATTCAGTTTATTTATGTAGCACCAAGTCACAACAGAAGTCATCTCAGGGCACTGAACAGAAACATTCATATATACCTGTACATCTAATTACAACGATACGGTTGTTTACTGTCGAACTAACACAGTTGCTAACGTTTTCCAGCTTTTACAGACTGTATTTGACATCACCCAGTCAGATTTGTTCCATCGCAAACTGGTGCTAAATGCTGACAAAACCAAAAGGGATGCTGTTTTTGAACAGGAAGTCGGTACCAGCAGTCTCCTGATGCATGCTCAATAATCCAGGTAGAAAAATCTAAAAAAGTTAAATCTGGTCCTCTGGACATTCAAAAACTTTGAATGTCCAGAGGACCAGATTTAACTTTTTAAGAGGTACCAGCAGTCCTTCCTTCTATCTTATCTTAATGGTGTTCCTATATAGTTTGTAGATTCTTACAAATACTTGAGAATCTTGGTCCATGCACATCTCTCTTTTCAACCTCATGTCGAAAATTTGATAAAGCAATAGAAAATAAAATGAGGTTTCCTTTTCAGAAATAGATCCTGTCTAACTCTGAATGTTAGGAAACACCTTGTCACTACAACTTTCCTTCCCTCCACTGACTATGCCATTATTTACACAAATGCTCCTGCAAGCACCCTGCAGATGTTGGATGCTGTCTATCATGGTGTGCTAAGATTCATAACTGGTTGCAACTATCATACCCATCACTGCACCCTGTACTCATTGGTCAAATGGACTTCATTAACGTCATGCAGACTCTCACACTGGTACATTTTCATTTGAAAATCACTTCTTTAGTCTGTTGCCTTCATACATCTTCTCCTATATGTTACTTTGTCAGTGCAGCTACAGCGTGCGCTCTCAGGACAGAGATCATTACCTGCAGCGTCCCCTCAATGCGGACTGAACTCTGCAAAAGGGCCTTCTCTTACTCTGCTCCTGTTTCTTGGAATACCTTACAAAAAGAGCCGAAGCTCTTGACTTTGACCTCTCTAAGGGATTTTAAACAACTGTTTAGTTCAATGCAAACAGCAATGCAGACATGTTCTTGTTTTTAGAATTTGACCTCGTTTCATAATGTAGCTTGACTTTATTTTATATCACTACTTTTGTTTACTTTTCATTTTATATACATTTTATGGCTGTATATTGTTGTCTGTACCTCATCTGTGTTCATTGTTTAAAACGGGTCTCTCTTGTAAGAGTCCTTGTGGCTCAATGAGACTAACCTGCATAAATAAAGGTTGAATGAAAATTACCAGCATCTTGGTACTTGTTCTTCAATCCTACAGAAAAGGGTGCCCAGTCCTGGTCCTCAAGGGCCACTATCCTGCATGTTTCAGATGTTTCTCTGTTAGAAATGCCCGATGTATATCAATGGGTGATTAACAAGCTTCTACAGAACATGGAAGAGGTTATTCATCCACTGAATCAGGTCTGTTGGAGCAGGGAAACAAGTAAAATATGCAGGGTAGTGGCCCACGAGGACCAGGTTGAACACCCTTGTCAGTCATGGTTGCACTCAAATCCAAAATGCATTCCTGCAGCCATGTATTAGTAAAACAATGAAGTCCATGTATTCTTATAATGTCTTCATAGGTCTGCTAAGAATTGCATTTAATTTCATTGACTGCAAACATGTAATCTAAATAGGAAAAAAATACATATAGGTTGCTCAAAAGTTACGAATACAAAAAAAAAAAAAAAAGATGTTCCATTGTATTTTGAAAAAGATGAGTCACAACATTCAGCTGCTGACGAGTAAGTGGATTTTAAATAAATAATCTTGATGGTAGATTCAGATAATAAACACTGGGGAAAGTTCAGTCTAACATTCATGAGGATACGCTGTTGACAAGTCTCACCTTCCTAAACACTGGTGGAGACCACAGAAACATTCCCTACGTGGCCGTGGCTTTCTCGTAGCAGGACACTGCCACCACAAAAACAGCTCATCGAACGCAAGAGTCCAAGGCGCTGACCTGGCCTCAAAACCCCCAGGTCCCAGACTAGTTAAGCATCAGTGGGATACTCTGAAACAAGCCCAGACCACAGAGGCTCCATCCCCAAAGCCACAGAACTCAATAGATCGGCTGCCAACAACACAGTGCCAAAACAAGACTGGCCGTCCCCAGAGGTTCTGTGTACATGCACCCATGGGTCATGCCTCCCCTCATTCTGTTGAAATGAGGGAGACTTGCACAATATAAAAAAAGCAGGTGGCTCTAATGTCCAGTGTTGTGGGATGACAACACTGACGTCAACGCAACTCGAATCTGGGAAATAATTGACACTTCCCAACATCCTTCCAAGAAAATGAAAGCTGGCTTTCAATTGAGACGGACGAGACAGATACATGGAGGGGATGATGGAAATCCTTTCTTCAACATTAACATTCGCTTGTGTTTACTCAATAACAAAAGTAAAATTGGAGGGAAATCAAGTTGTCCCCATCTCAAGGGAAGGAAAAAAAAATAGGGTTCAAACTCTACTACTGAATGATAAATGTTAGGCATTCAATCTCAGCCAAAAGTACTTTCACACTGGAAAATAAAAGCTTTAGAGTGTGGCCAAACGTTTGTCTAAAATGGTGTAAAAGTATGAATTGCAGAGTGAGGAGAGCCATAACAACGGCTGTTTGAGGGTTACAAAAAGGGGAAACAGAAAGTTAAACCACTCATGAGATTTATTCTGGGTCAGGGGGAAACTTAAGAGGCCTAAAAGGGAGGCGTTTGATTTTTATGAACTTTATAGAACACACTGTACTTTGTCTTTCTGCTCCCTCTTGGTCCTCTACCACTGAATATAATTTTGTGATTCCTAAATAAATCACCAAATCAACACACCTTTGTGTTTACTACAAATCATTTCATACCTTTTTGTTCTGAAAAACATGGTTAATTAGGACCGGGGGCTTTGCTCTCTGTCTTCTTGTGAAATACAATCAGTGCGAACAAGCGGTACACTGATGTCCACCATTGCCGAGGGATTTTGAAGAGTGAATGTTTTGGAGAAGTGTTTTTCTGGACTGGAATCAGTGATGTAGTCTATGCGATACTCAGATATACGGAGTATACCCACTAGAAAAGCTTAAGAATTTCAGCATACCCACTTAAAAGTGCCTGATGATATGTGACATATCATTAGGCACGTGTCACTGATACGTTAAACGTTTCTGTAACAATCTGTCTGTATGCAGCGCTTCTCTTTGATACCGTTTTATAAATTCTGTAACATGTTTTTAATACATAGCCAACTGTTGTACAAAGTTTGTTGTACATTTATTCAAATATAAGTATCAGATAAATTTGGAAATGTTCAATATGCTTAAAAATCAAAATAAATTGACGATTACATTGTACTAACCAGTGTACTTTGGTTTCTAAGCACAGTATACCCACTACAACAATGCGGACTACACCGCTGACTGGAACTGAACAGGGAATGCTCCACGACGGGGGACGAAAACATTTCAACTGAGGGTTTTTCACATGTTTTACCACTGAAGTTTGTGGCCTAAAGTAAATGTTGTATGTGCGCATATCTGCGAGGGTGTTACACAGACACAAATGGTTAGCCACCGATGCGCAACGGACCTGAAAAGCCCAAATAAAATGTGGGGGAATGTTGAGTTGAGAGACTGAGATGAAGCAGACGGTTGCAAGATGAACAAGGATGGAAGGATCAGTGGAATAAAGAGAGTTCTGGGGCGGTGGTGTGGAGAACCTGCAGTGCTGTGTGTGTGAGGTGTTTCATAAGACAAAACAACCTTAAGTAATGGGAAACCATTTCAACTTTCCACTGATGTTACGAAATGTTTTCTTGGTTTAAAACTCCTTAATGGTCTTAAGGGTCTATCAATTTTTCAATAACTTGGGACATTTTTAGCCCATGCTTATTGTAAATGTTTATTCTCTATATGTTTATTGTATTGAATGAACATTTGTCTTTAATTTGACTTTTGGCAAGTTTATATTGTATAAGCAACGTTTCTCTATTTAAACACATCAAAATCACTTGTGTGCAAGAAGTCCTTGACCATGACCCTACTCCAACACGTAAAAATCAAGACCCAACACAAGGTTTTTGGTTGGTATTGAATCGTAATTAAGTTTACAAACAACTTCATTTTAATACCCTTCAGCTGTCTACATGCTTAAAAAAATACTTTAGAGAGTCAACAGTTCTGAGTTTGTTCTGGCTGCACAGCTTTGACTTACTGGTGCAGATCTCAGCTGATAAAATCTTTCATTGACCAAAACTGACAGAGTCTAGATCTTACAGTTTGAGATAAACTGGTTGTTCTGTTGAATCAATCAGTTCAACATTGCTGCCAAATAATCGCTGCGGTTCAGCTTGTGGAGGGTACCTTTGGATGCAGAAAAAATAACTGTTCAGTACATGGACATTAAAGTTAAAAAAAAAAAAAAAAAAAAAAGCACAAACACATTTTTTGGGACAGAGAAAAAAAAAAAAAATCTATACAAGTTTTCTCCCCTGGCTGTGAACAAGCAGCTGGTGTTTGGTGACCACGCCCAATTTAGACAAAAAAATCTCAAAATTTGGGGTGCGTATCTCTGGAACTACTGGTCTGATGGACCTAAAATTTTAGCTCCTGCACTGTGGGATCACAGTTAACAAATGTGCCAAGTTCCTACTTGCCAAGTTAAAATCTGAGATGGTCTGATAAAGAATTTTCTTGTTATTTGGGGGTGATTTGGCACAGAATGACCAAACACACAAACAGGAGGAGAAAATGCAAAATCCACACAGAAAGAGCCTAGATCCAAACGTGGCGTTGAACTTCTTACTGTGAGGCAACAGTGCTAACCACTAATCCACCGTGCTGCCCATTTTATTAAACAAACAAAGCTGACTTAACGTTAGATTTGTTAGGTTCTTAAATCATGCAATCATTAAATTACCTCCATATCCTGTGTGCTGCGAACATTTTATCAAACATTAAGAGTGGAGGAAACGTGTGTTTCAGAGGAGCAGCTGTTCTGAATGGGGGCCATGGACACCACTGGCCACTCCCTGGTTCCACCATTGCACCTGGTGGTGGATAAAATTGTTCCCTCCACTCACCAGGATCGGTCACTCTGTGCTGCCTCTCAAGCACAAATAAATAAATAAAACCTCCCTCTGTTCTCCACAGTGTCACTTCCACACACTTGAATATCTTGCACCCAAACCATTAAGGTTTCCTTGCAATTCCAGTCCAGAAAAACAATCTCGAAAAGTACAAACATTCACTCTTCAAATCCCTTAATGACGGGAAACATCAGCGTACTGCTCGTCTCCTTTTGTTGTTCAGTTACGCTCAATTTCAGTGAACACGTCACTAATTTGCAGCAATTTGCTACAAACACAACAAAAATCCCAAATCTAACAATTTATACAGTCTCTGAACAGAAGTGATCGCACAGGACGGCATCAGCTTGCAGAAAGGAGACAGAAGGCAGTAATTATAATCCAGGTGTTGAAAGAAACACATGACCACTGTCTGTGTCTCGGCTGCTTTAGGATTAATTCATTCAACAACTATTATACAACTAAACCCAGGCAAATTAACTTTGAGGACTACAAAGCAAACAGACTAAATATAAAAGGTCTGCTGCTCCAAAGACCAAGTCTTCTTGAAATCAGACGTGTCGTGGCAACGCTCAGCCTCTTAGTGAACAACCTGCTGGGATGTCATGTGCACGTGCAGGTGAAGAGGCGCTACAATGATTTATGATCAGTCTGTGTTGTGCCTCACCACAAAGGAACAGTGAACCATCGACTGATGCGGCTTTACAAAGTCAAACTCAAGCTTCTCTTAAACATTTCATCAGGTTTTTCCATTTGATTAGACAAAATACTCCAGATTAATGAAGTTAAATAAGGAAAATATGAGGGATGCACAATATTATCAGCATTGTATCGGTATCGGCCGATATTAGCGATAAAGCTCAATATTGGACATCGGCCCCTCCATCAAAATAACTCACCGATATAAAAGGCTTCCGTTTTAAGTTAATTTTTAGTTTAAAAAACTGTCAAGTATATCTATTAATGCACTACTGCTTATGCGCTTTTCACTTGTCTCTTGTGAACAGGTTAGATTTGTGAAAATGTACAAATTTGCACTGTTCGAGTGTTGTCGTGTTAGAGAGAGTAAATGTCAAATAAATTTGACATTAAACATAATCAAAGTTGAAGTGTTGCATCATTTTCAGCTCCCTTTTTGGCATCTGCATTTGGTATCAGGCTAAACTGACAAAGACCATGCAGAATAATGTAGTATTTTAATTCCACAGCAGAGAAAGTGATGTAGTCTCTGTAACTTGGAGGAAAATGGGAAGAATATACAACCACAGCAAACCAGCAAAATCCATTAAGTGAGAAAGGAGGTCATTAACCAGAGGAGCAGCCAGGAGGCCAAAGATAACCGCTCTTCTGCAAAGACAGGAGGATCTGTTTATGGGACCACGATAAGTTACACAGAGCCAGACTCCATGGAAGAGCAGCAGGAAAGTGGTTAAAGAAAATTTAAAAAGACAAACTCGTTGAAGTTTGTTGAAATTCTCCAAATATGTGGAAGAAGGTCCTGTGGTCAGAAGAAATTACAACTGAACGTTCAGGTCCTTAAGGACAACACGTCTGGCACAAACCTCCCACATCATGCTGACCACCATCCCCACAGCGAAGCATGGTGGTGGCAGAATCATGCTGTGGGAACAGGATGAAACTGATGCCATCATCAGCTCTTACTAGGACTTTGACAGCCATAACTTAGATCAGATACTCTAAACGTATCACACAAACATCTGAAACATGATCAGCAGCCGTTTTTGTTGAGATGCAATTCTTTAAACTTTTGATTTCTATTAATATGTCAGTGTATCTTAATGTGTTGCAGCTTCTAATTATAACTATGTGTAACTATTTTTATTCCACCAACGTTAAATAAAAAAAGATAGACTAGACAAGACAAGACAAGACAGATGTCCATTCCTGACCCGGACAGTTTCAGAAGTGTCCCTTTTCAAAGGTACGACATTCATTGATTTAATTTCTTCTTCAGGAAGTCATCAACTTCTACAAAAGACTGTTTATGGCCCATTCACTCAGATCAGGTGCGCTAAAATCAGGAACTTAACTAAATCTGTCGCCATAGTGGTCCTTAAAGACCGAGGTTGGACACCACTGATTTAGAACGTTGAAAACTCTAACGTTTAATTGACTTGAAAAAAACAAGCTGTACACCGATGACCTCCATCTTTGAGGGGTTTGAACAGTGAATGAGTGTAGTTTTCCAGATGAGTGTTTCTCTGGACTGGACTTGAACAGAGAATGAAAGAAAACTTTATTGTTTTGGTGTCAGATATTCAAGAGGGTAGGAGTTACACTGTGGAGCTGAACAGAGGTAGCGTTCTCATTTTCTTGTCCTAGGCAGCACAGAGGGATGAACCTGGCAAGTGGAGGGAGCAATTTCATCCACCACCAGGTGCAAAGGTGGAGCCAGGGGGTGGATAATGGTGGCCTTGGCCCCCATAGATTACTCTTTGGCCACCCCAATCATTTGAGGAAACTGAGTTTCCTCAAATGATTGGGGTGGTTTGGTTACATATGGCAGTGGTCATCTTTGATTTTGACATGGCAACCCAATTTTTGATAGTAACCTTTTTTACACCTGGATGCAGCCACACACCAAGATGGAAGTCAGTACCGCTCTTATTTTTTCAGGTTATTACGCTCACAACATGCATGGACAAATGACATGTCTTGTTCCCCCTCTTTGCTCTGTGACGGGGGTCAAAAACTACTTTCAGTACACGTGCCTGACTGACACTCCAAAGTAGTTAACGTGTGTGTGTTTTGTTGGCAGGAGGGGGTGTTTGTCATTATCTAAAAGGCCCAAACACAAAGTCATAGAAACCACTCTGTCTAATCCTGGTCTTAATTTAATTCATACAAACAAGATTATGATTCATCATCAAACCGGACGACTTTTCCAGAAAATGTAAATACGTCTAAGACCACATCCAGGTGAAAGCCCAAGTTTTAGATGCGGACAGCCAACAGTCGGTGGTATATTCCTCAGAGAGAAAAAACAAAAACGTTTGTTTTACCTTTGTTCCCACGGTCGTCGCCCCAGGAGTTTTCCACCCTCCACTTTTCATAACCTTCCTTCCCATCCTGAGAGTCAGAGACAGACGATGAGAGGCCAGAGTGAGAAATGGAGTCAAAGCAGAGAAAGTGACCAGACAGCTGGGGTTACTTACAGCAGAGGAAATTGTCAGAATTATGAAAAACTGCAGTGGATTAGAGCAGTGTAAACAAACACAAACTGGGAATGTGTGTGTATTTCTGGTACAGGTTCCCATTGTGTGTGTGTGTGTGTGTGTGCGAGCGTACCTTGTCTGTAACAGCAGTGAGGATCATGGCGTGCGTCATGAGAGAGTCACCGTATATCAGCCTCTCAGCCTTTGAAAGGTTCTTTACCGACACTCCAAACACCAGTTCATGGTTGAACCTGCACAAACACAATCAACCAGGTTGTTGAAGAAGAAACAGCTTCTGAATCTGAATCTTTCTCATGAACATCGGAAATCTTGTGATAAATTCATACAAAGTTTATTATGTTACAGTCATGATGTATTTTAGTTAGAGCTGGAAGAGGCCCTGCCTTTCCACATATTGGGGTTTTGAATTAGCTACAAAGCTCATCTACTATAATCTGTATTTTCAATTCACTTCAATTCAATTTAAATAGCACCAAGTCACAACAGAAGTCATCTCAGGGCACTGAACAGAACCATTCACATACATGAAAAGTATAATAATGAAAGTTACCCATCTAAGGTAATGGTTCCCAACTCTGGTCCCTGAGGAACACCATCCTACATGTTTTAGTTGTTCCTCTTCTCCAACAAAAAGGTGATTAACAGGCTTCTGCTGAACTTAAGGAAGTAATTAAACCACTGAATCAGGTGTGTTGGAGCAGAGAAACAACTAAAACATGCAGGATGGCGTTCCTCAGGGACCAGCGTTGGGAACCACTTACCTAAAGAAACCAGCATATTGCGATGAATCCTCATGTCATCACAGTCTCCCATCCTGAACAAGCACAAAGGCAACAGTGGAAAGGAAAAACTCCCTTTTAACAGGAAGTAACCTCCAGCAGAACCAGGCTCAGGACAAGCGGCCATCTGCTTTGACCGGCTGGGTTTATTTTGAGAACGACTATAAAAATTAGGCTAGATTAAGCCTCATTCTTGTTATGATCTTCTGGTACAGCAACACATCTGTCTGGAAGATGAGCCTCTGCAGAGATAGGAACAGACATTCGGCACCATGCTGGTTTGCATCAGCGAGCACATTTAAGCCTGGCGCCAGCAACTCAGACAAAGTTGCTGCTGCACCTGAAGGACAGAGATGAGGCATAGTGGAAAAACTGATACTTTATATTGGCAGATGAATTCTGGTCCAGATGATCGTATGGAACAGATTTAGTGATAGTGTTTTAATGCTTAAAATGTAAGGAGTTTATTTGGAAGTAGGGTTGGACAGTAATAAGAGTGTATCGTATCGCAGAGCATTTAAAAATAGCAATAGAAACTCAGGCAGTAACGTCCTGTGCTCGGACAAACAAGAATCCTTTGAAAAATCTTGGATCTGGATGGTAATCCAGACCACCAAAAATTCATCATTTGTTCTTTGTGACAACCAAGGGAATGAAAAATGAAAATCTGTTCATACCCCAATGTCCCCCGTCTCAGAGGAATTTGAAAAGCGAGTATTTGTAGTTTTGGAGTGTTTTTCTGAACTGAAGTTGAACAGAGATTGAAGTAAACCTTAATGTTTTTGGTGCACAATATTCAAGTGGGGAGGAGTTGCACTGTGGAGAAGAACAGAGGGAGGTGCCTTTTTCTTTTCCGAGGTGGTGCTGAATGATGGATCCTGGAGAGTGGAGGCAGACATTTTATCCACCATGGAGCCAGGGAGTGGCCAGTGGTGGCCTTGGCCCCCATAAATTAATCTTCAGCCACTTCAGGAAACTACTTTTAAGTAATATAAAAACTAAAAAGAGAAGAAGTTTTCTCAAATGATAGTGTGTTTAAATAAATATATGGCAGAGGCCAGCTTGGATTTTGACATGGCAACCTAATTTTTGAATTGAACCTTTCTTACGTCTAGATGCAGCCAGCCCGACACCAAAATGGAAGTAGGTACTTCACTTATTTTAAGTTATTATGCTCACAACATGCACAGATGGACAGACAAAATTTTCAATTATCCTTCACTCCTCGATGGGGGAAAAATAAAAAAGGACCTGTGATGATAAAACTAATGTAAATTACACAAGTCTACACATGAACCCCCTAAGACATTATTGTGGAACAGTTTGTTATAATAAAACTGGTGTGGCAGAGGAGGTGGGTCACATCATGGAGGAGCAGAACACAGACAGCTGACTGTTTACTGTAAGTGCATCAAATAAAAAATTAAATAACTCCAACATCTGATTTGATTAAGCTCTTCTGATGTAAACTTTGAAGCTAGTTCTTTATCTGCTCAGACCAAATAGGGCCAATATTCTGGTAGACTTATTTTTGGCAAAACAAAACCATTTGAAGCAATAATCCTAATATTAAAAGAAACAATCTTTTAAAGTGTTTCTAAATCAAAAGTCAAGTTCTCATAGGTACATACTGAATATAAACATGAGGTAAACTCAGGAAGGAGTGTTCAATTTTGGTCCTGGAGGGCCAC
>NC_056503.1:20810767-20817312 GCF_014905685.2 Nematolebias whitei
TATATTATTTATCTAAACAAGTTTTTAAATTAAATTTATTTTAATAACAAACATGTGTCATCATGCAAGTAGATTCATTCAAAAGTTAAAAACACAAAAACTTAAAGCTTAGCATTTGGTTGTGCTTTATACACAATGAACGTGTTGTGATTAGGGGTGTAAATCACCAGCTTTAACACGATGCAACATTATACTGATTTGTTTGTATGACGATACGATTTTTCTCGATATCACAACGTCGGTCACGATTTCGATTCTATTCGATTCACAAGTCTGCGATCGATATATAGTGATATCAAATGCCCATTTCATTTACATATAAATACATTTACAAAAACAATTCAAATATGATTTAACCATTTTATTTCTGTTATTACAGGCACCAGGCATTTAAATATTTTTTCTTAATTAATGAAAAAAACAATATAAATGACCTGTTCAGTATAGTCTCACATTTCTCATGTTTAAGTGCATTTTTTAAACCAGTTAACTTAAAATTATCCAGATTACCTTTCAGTTATAAACAAACAAAAATAGATATTGAGCTTACACAACACGACTATCAATGCCGTGTTTCTTCTTCAGGTGAACGGTCAAATTTTAACCAGGTGCCTGTGTAAGTATTTGAACTCACACCTGTTGCATGAGTTCTGTCTGTGGCGCCGTCCTTCTGTTGGAATCAAAAATATTTCCACAGAGTTGATTTAAATCCAGCAGGAGAGTGAATTTCATTTTCTGCATTTTCTGCCTCGTCTGCCATGTTGCTGAGGCGGCCGCAGAGCGCAGCCGCGCACGGAAATGGTGACACAGACGTGCTTTGGGAATTTCAAAATAAAAGCGTATTTTAAAGATGACGATATGAATCGATGTTTTAATTTTTGCCACAATATATAAGCATCATTAATCATTGAATCGCTATATCAATTTAAATTGATGTATTGTTACACCCCTAGTTGTGATGCTGTTCTTCCTTCTTGTTGTTAGGGGGCGCTGCTGTGACAGCGCAGGACAGAAGAGACGCGTTAAATTCCTTGATAAAAATGCATACTGCCCGCCGCCTTTCATGGCAGAGTTTTAAATTAAGTTACATTTGTTTTGATCGACACTGATAACTTAAATAAAATTCAGTTTATTTATATAGCGCCAAGTCACAACAGAAGTCATCTCAGGGCACTGAACAGAAACATTCACATACATGAAAAAAGCCAATTAGTAAAGTTCTCCATCTAAAGAAGCCAGCAGATTGTATTGAATCTTCACTTCATCACAGTCTCCCATCCTGAGCAAGTGCAATGCAACAGTGGAAAGGAAAAACTCCATTTTAACAGGAAGAAACCTCCAGCAGAACCAGGCTCAGGACAAGCGGCCATCTGTTTCGACTGGCTGGAGTTTGAGAGGAACAGGAAGTAGAAACAAACAAACAGAATAGCAGATCCAGGTGTACTTTCTATTGGAGGAAAGACTAAAAAAAAAAAAAAAAAAAAAAAAAAAACACACCTTAGAGCTGGTGTGATGAAAAGTGTGTGTGACACTCTGTTTAAAGAAGATGCATATGTGTATGAAGTTTAGGTAAATGATCTTGAGTGGATCAGAAGTTATGGATTATACAGGAGAATGTTTATGGATGGACCGAGACTAAAAATGTGTTAAACAGAAATGTTCAGATATGGTAGCCAACAGCAAGGGGTTAAACATTCTGACCTCTCTGAAAGTCAAACTGAGGTAAAACATGCTCCTCTGAAACTAATTTATACCCACCGTCTAGAAGCTCACTTGGGAGTGTAAGCAAATGACACCATGCAAACAGTTTGGATAAAAACGAGACATTTTGATTAAACTTCCATGTTTTGTAAACATTGAACACATGTGGCCATTGTTAAATGCAAACAATTGTGCAGAGAAAGTCAAGAAATGTGAACCCAGATCTGGCAATTCCTGAGAGCCTAAACACCGACACACGAGCAGAAACCCACCCACATCGAACAACAAATCAAGCGGTCCGACGACCCGCAGCACCGAGCCTCGGCTACAGCGAGAAGGTTCCTCTGCGAGCCAGTGGCTGTCTCATAAATTAGCTTTGTCTCAGGAATCACAGTGTGTGCTCAGAGCCAAGACCGGAGCCGCACATGGTGCGTCCGATTCCATGACGCAATGGAGCACGGAGAGGCTGCAGTCGTGGCGCGAGGGCACGATCTGTGTATTTTTTCATGTGTGCAAAGTACGGTATGTATGCACAGTTTCCAGAGATCGCATCTTCGTTTACGAGTTGTTCGTACAAGTGATAGAAGCGGAGCACTGAAGCATTCAGCACAGCTTGAAAGATTCACCAGTCCTGTCCGCCTCGCTGAAGAGGAGGCTGGACGCTGTCATTTTAGTGTGGGTGAAGACCGACCATCAGGATTCACACCGGCAGTTTCAAGTGTCGGTTAAAGCCAGGCGTCTTTCACCGAGGTTCTCCGGTAAATGTGAAGCACTCTGGGTGAACGCGACGCGAGTTCAAATAAAAAGGTGCTTGACATGCAAATTAATTAATCTAAATCAAGCGCAAACTGAGTGCAGTGAGGGGAAGCAGAGACGTTGACCCCTTCGCTTGTCATGGAGGCGTACAGGGTCCAGCATGATGAAGACCAGGGCACAATCAGAGCCAGCACACGGGCCAGTTGGACAGCATCACGTGCACACACCAAAGTAGGACTGACAACCGCACTTTGATCCAAGTAACACATGTGAACAAGCAAAAGAAACACTAGAGCCTCCCTGCGTAAATGCACATGGTGTGCACAGTCTAGAACCGGAGGACATATTTTATGGTCTGTAAAAACCACCGCTTTGTTTGTAAACTTAATCAACAAACCGTTCACAGAAGTACTTGGCAAAAAAACAACAAAAAACAAGTGGTACACTGATGTCCCCCATCGCTGAAGGATTTGAAAAGTGAATGTTTGTAATTTTTTAGACGAGTGTTTTTCTGCATTGGAATTGAACAGGGAATGAAAGTACAGTAGTACTCCCTCGCTACTTCGCGGTTCGCTACTTCGCGGTTCGCTATATTGCGGATTTTCAAAGTAAGATTGGACATGACACAACTGGCTGATTGATGGATGAGCTATGGGTTGTTCATTTAAAATTAGACCTGTTGCAATAAACAATAAATAAATTAACTGCATGATAAATTAAAATTATTCAACCTCATTTTCATTTATCAGCTTTATCGTTTCTTCGTGTCTCTCTTTCTACTGAAGACATTGGATGACAAAAGGCTCAAGCAAAATTCAGTTGAAACCCGTGCCTTTGTCTAAAAAGTTGTTTTTCTCTGCAAAAAGAAGCTGAGAACTTGTTTACTGACTTTTTTTATTATTAAAAGCTTTACGTGAAAAATGCAATGCTAAAGAGCTCAAAGAGACAGCCCATGTCATGTCAAGGGGCCTCCCTCCCATTTTCTTAAAGAGACACATTGCTTGCTCCCTCACTATCCATCCTTCAGTTCAAACAGTCTTATACTGTCATCTGGTGGTCGAAAAAAGGTACTAAATGCAAAACAAATGAACATCTCTTCTTAGATTTGACAATAATTACTAATTAGTGTCAAATTTCAAACAATATTATCGTTTATCGCAATAATTTCTGAGACAATTAACCACCCAGCAAAATTTATTATCGTGACAGGTCTTTTTAAAATAAATTGTTTAAAATTATTTTGCATCATGTGTGCAGCCCACAAGTGAAAGAGAAATCTCCCTCCTGCAGCCGATCAGCTGATTTCCTTCTTTGCCACACACACACGCACGCACGCACGCACGCACGCACCACCTGCTGCAGCTTTGGGTAACCCTTTGCTGTCCAGATGCACCGATCGACTTTTGTCTTCCAACTTAAAATTCAAAGTATGTCACATCGGGAAAAATCATAAATCACAAAATATAAAAAAGTGCTAAAAGTTATTTTAAATTATTTTAGAACTTCTATGTTCAGTTGTTTCAGTGTAATTGATCAAGAAGAACATTTCTGCTCCGTGCTGCAGAGATGAAGCTGTGTGACATCACTTTGATGTCCTGCTGCACTTCTCTTCTCTACAATTTAAATTTAAATACTGTAATATTTTAAATAATCAATCCATGCTATATGTATTGTTTATTTAAAATATCTTACAGTATTTAAATTTAAAATAGTTTATTTAAGGAGGGAGCTTGGAGTAACAGGTGATGAGTGTGATTACAGCCTGGCACATGTCATGATAAAGTTTACTGCATTTGAACTTGAACTGAACTTGTATCTCTACTTTGCAGTTTTCTCTCATCACGGGTGGGCGTGGTCCCCAACACCAGTGATAAACGAGGGATTACTGTAAACCTTAATGTGTTTGGTGCAACATATTCAAGTGGGTAGGAGTTGCACTAAGGAGAACAACACAGGAATGTTTTTGATTGTCTGAGCAGGAGCAATTTTATCTATGACCACATCCAATGGCTGAGCCAAGGGGTGACCAGTGGGGGGCTCTGCTACCAGAGATTAATCTTCAACCACTACAACCATTTGAGGAAACTATATATTTAAGCAACAAAAACAAAACTAGAAAATCAGTTTCTACAAATGATTGGGGTGGCCAGTTTTCATATGGTAGTAGCCATCTTGTATTTTGATGTAGCAACCTAATTATTGAAAAGAACCTTTCTTCCACCTAGATGTAGCCACACACCAAAATGAAAGTCTGTACCTCGCTTATTTTTCAAGTTATCATGCTCACAACATGCACATATAGACGGAGAGCATTTCCCGTTCCTCCTCTTTGCTCTGTGAAGGGGACAAAAAGAAAAAACACAAGCCGCTTGTGTTTTACGAGACGTTAAAGCCACTGGATGTCGGCATCAGACCGCCTTTGAAGCCTCTAACAAAATGTCGTGGTAACGGTAACTGACGGAGCTAATCTGAAACAGCGCCTCTCACAGAACAGCCCTGTCACTTAATCACAATTTAACAAAATAATGCAATCAGAATAAGTCCAGCATACTCGTAAGGTTTTAAAAAAAGTCATTTTCACTTCATTTGAAATAAAACGTAAAAAATAAAAAGGCTGAACTTTTTCTGTTGCACCCTATGTCCCAACATAAATGATGATTCGACGAAAAACGCAAAAAGCAAACACACTCGTGGATGTTTTGGCCCTCGCTGTAGCGGTTGTTCTTTAGACATGTGAAAATCCTCCATCTCCATCAGCCGTGACAGAATTGTGTTTCACAAAACAAACCAATTCCAGGTGGACAAACACGCTGGCCATCCTCAGGCCCCCCGAGCCCCGCGCTACAACAGTTCAGCAAAAGCAGTCTGCACTGTTGCACAACGCACGCCTCTGTGTGTGTGGTGATGACTAGGCATCCAATAAGGTGCAGGTAGATGTACACAACTGTTTAAACAAGCAGCCAGTCAGCACCACAACACAACAGCTGACAACAAACGCTGCTGAAGCAGATTGTTGTATAGCAATCGTGTCAATGGGAGAACGACTGGCTGGCCCCTCACACACCAGAAAATTAAGCTTCAAGCTACGCAAGAGGGGAAAAAAAACACCACCATGACACGTGTTACACGCGTGTTTGTTTACACACACGAACCGGGTTGTTCTGTTGCACTGAGGGGGAAACAGTCTTTGCTGTGCAGCCTCAGTTCACTGACTGTTCCATAAACACGATGGCTATCGTCAACGATGGACTGACCCGCGACTGTCGTGAGACACGCAGTTAAACATGTGAGCTTATAAATGTGCTGATAAATAAAGGAGGCTTAAAGCTGTTAACAGTGCAGCAATCACAAATGAAAAATAAGTGATTATTGCTTTCCTACATTTTCCTCCTTTTCAAAGTATTTTTAATTAAATTTACAAGTGACATTACATCCTTACAATGTTGCTTAAAACTGCCAATTAAAGCCATTTTAATAAAGTGCGTTCTACATTATTTATGTTAATAAAGACTTGTTGAATTATATGATGTAGATGAGTTAGATCAATCTGAAGTTGTTGCATCTTTTAAACAGCCTGGTCAGAATAGATCAACCCAGACTTTTATCAGAGCTACTTGGATGGCTGAACACACTCAGGTGAAGTTCTGTCACATTCATGGATTATTTGACAGCTCCCTCTTCTGGTTAAAATGGAATAATGAGACATTTACTATTTCAGTACCTAAAGCAGGAAACTTCTCATTCAACCTTTAAAGCAGCAGGATTTTAACAAAACGTACAGATGAAAATCTGTTTCCAATTCATTTTTAAACCCACTTCCCATAAACTACTTCACAAATCTATTAAGAATACTCAAGAAGCTCAATGACAAGTGTTCAGGTGTTGGGTTGACGGGTTGAGGTTAATGAACAAGCTAAACTGTTACCCATTTCAGAGTACCAGTAATCATTTACTCATGTGACTGTGCTTGAATTTATCCACCCATCTACCGATCAATCAATCCACCCATCTACCGATCTATCAATCCACCCATCTACCGATCGATCGATCCACCCATCTACCGATCGATCCACCCATCTACCGATCGA
>NC_056503.1:20817322-20829445 GCF_014905685.2 Nematolebias whitei
ATCGATCCACCCATCTACCGATCGATCCACCCATCTACCGATCGATCTACCCATCAACAGACAGACAGACATATAGATATATATTTGTGCTGGGGACGTTAATACGTTATCGCTTTAACACCTTTTTTTTCTTAATTTTGAAGTCGGTTGCTCAGTGGCTATGAAGACACAGACACACAGACAGACACATTGGTCACAGGGGGGCGGGATGTTGATCACTACTGGCTATGGATGAGCATCATCATATCGTCACAACCAGTGAGAGCCTTTGTTTTGTAGGGCTGCTGCTGCACAGCGCTCATGTGAACCCTGTCAGAAATTGAGCAGCAGGACAGAAACATGGAGAAAAGTACCAGACTTTACATGGGCATTATTAAGTTAATTCATTTCCTGAAGGCAGGCTGGATAGAAGTAAAGTTATCTGTAAGCTGTGTGTAAACTGTTTTACCACAGGAGTAGTTCAAGCCTGAAATATCACCTAAATTCAAAACACGCTGTTGATGCTACCTAATCATTGTAACAAACAGTAAAGGGAGGTTTCTACAGCTGAGGCTGGATGCAGCGTGTGGGAGTGAGTTTTTGACAGGGTCTTGGACTGAAGAAGTCTTCTGGATAAAAGACCAAACGTTTCATCAAAGAAGAATCTGTTCAGAAGACCTGATTTAACCTTGTTAGAGTCATCTACCTGGATTATTGAGCAGCATCAGGACATAAACTGTTCATGATACTCCCTGATTTGGTAAATGGTAAATGAACTGTACTTGTATAGCGCCTTCTATCTTATCAAGACATTCAAAGCACTTTACAACACAATCTGTGTCCTCATTTACCCATTCATACAGCACTCTATTAGATCTATACAAAGCTAATTGAACAAATCATTAGACTAATCAGTGCTTTAGATCACTGCATCAATGGACACATCCAGATGTTATTCTCATTAAGTAAGGTTGTTTTACAATTTAAAATAATTTTATTTAAAAATGAACCCATTGGTGGGCCATACTGAGCACATGCGTGGGCCTGACTTGGCCCCCGGGCCACCTGTTGAATAGCCCTGTGTAGGTAACGAGTGCATGCTTTGTGCAGATCTCCTATTTGATACACCTTGCAATAAAGGGGGTCATGAAATTTCAACATTAAGAAACAAATCCTGGCCAAGTTTCATGAAATTAGTCTTTAAAACTGACCGATACGTATATTGAGAATCAGAAAAAGCTAATTATCAGAATGTACATGTTCTCATTTCAAAGCCTGAATGTGGTGCTGCAGCTGCAGTTTCATGTCGCCAACTTTCTGTAGGTCATCCTTTCCATATACATGAATGAATTTACTTTTGTCACATCATTTAAAATCTGCTGTACGTCCAGGCAGCGTGGCAGATCTGATAAATCTCGTAATGTTGGAAAACACAGCCGACTGCAACGTGCAGGATTTTCAGGAACTACAACTAGTCTGTACTTCCCCCATTTCAAAACCCAAGCAGCCTTTCTAAGTTTCTCAAAGACTTCCCATGACTACAACAAAAAGTCTGGCCCTGATAATACATACAGAAAAAAGAAGTCTGGATCTGTCCTGGCAGTCTCACCTCTTCTATCATGCTGTCGATCGCTTCAGAGAGTTCAGCTTTTGAAGAGTCGCTGGCCACCATGTTCCTCAGTCTCAAGCAGTATTCTCTCAGCTGAAACAAACAACAAGAGAAATACTATGACTAAATGATGTTCAATATGAGCTCTGATGACTGTAAGTTAAAGAAAACATCCAAACGTACCTTGTGGTTGAGAAGGTCGTTCATTCTGCGCGAGGCCTCCGAGCTGTGGGACTCTGGAAAGCATTTCTTTGGAATGACGCCATACTTCTCTAAAAGACAAGATGGTCTATGTTACATTTAGAAAAGTAAAATACAGTTCATTTTTACAAGTTTAAAAATTTACCAGACATCTAAAAACTACTTGAATGTTGTTTGTTTCCAAAACCAAAGTTTTATTACATAAACCCCAGTAAAGAAGAACATATAAATAACATGAACGAACCAATTAGATTAACCAGCATGTCCCACTGCCCTCCATCATTAGTTGGGTTGGAGAGAAGGAACTGGACCAGACGCCCGTCCACTGGCTCTTTCCTCTGTGCCGTCTCCACGCAGGCGTGGAGGAAAAAGTAGCAGCGCTCAATCTGCACAAACATGAACACAAAACAAGGTCAATTCAAAACACGTAACCAAAAACCTTCCCCTTGTATAAAACTTAACTTGTATTTTTTTTTAACAATGTATTTCACAACAGATTAGTACCTGTCAAAATGTACAAACCGGATTCCAAAAAAGTTGGGACACTAAACAAATTGTGAATAAAAACTGAATGCAATGATGTGGAGATGGCAAATGTCAATATTTTATTCGTAATAAAACATCGATGACAGATCAAAAGTTTAATCTGAGTAAATGTAACATTTTAAACGAAAAATATGTTGATTCAAAATTTCACAGTGTCAACAAATCCCAAAAAAGTTGGGACAAGTAGCAATAAGTGGCTGGAAAAAGGAAATTGAGCATATAACGAACAGCTGGAAGACCAATTAACACTAATTAGGTCAATTGACAACATGATCGGGTATAAAAAGAGCTTCTCAGAGTGTCAGTGTCTCTCAGAAGCCAAGATGGTAAGAGGATCACCAATTCCATCACTGTTGCGCAGAAAGATAGTGCAGCAATACCAGAATGGTGTTACCCAGCGTAAAATAGCAAAGACTTTTAAGTTATCATCATCAACCGTGCATAACATCATCAAAAGATTCAGAGAATCTGGAACAATCGTTGTGCGTAAGGGTCAAGGCCATAAAACTCTACTGGATGCTCATGATGTCCTGGCCCTTAAAATGTCACTGCACCTCAAACAGGAATGCCACTGTCAAGGAAATAACAGAATGGTCTCAGGAATACTTCCAGAAAGCATTGTCGGTGAACACAATCCACCGTGCCATCCGCTGTTGCCAGCTGAAACTCTACAGTGCAAAGAGGAAGCCATTTCTAAGCAAGCTCCACAAGCTCAGACGTTTGCACTGGGCCAGGGGTCATTTAAAATGGAGTGTGGCAAAATGGAAGACTGTTCTGTGGTTCTGTGTGAAACGAAATGTCAAGAAAGGATGACGGACCCTAGACCTTTGCACAGCTTTATATGTTTAATTTATTAACCTCTAATAAAGCAAAGTTTATTACTTTGGTTCCAAAGTTAAACTGCAAGGTTTATGTTGATAACTAGTACCAGAATCAGAATCAGAATAAACGTTATTGGAATTGCACCGAGGTACAAAGCGAATATGTACGTACAGTCGTCCGAAAGATGGGCGGAGTGCACGAAGCTGCAACTACAGGAGAGCGCGGCCATTTTATCCTTATCAGATAATAATCTTAAATAGGAAAAGGGGGAGAAACATGAGGGTACCATAAACTATACCAAAGGCAAACCTTACAATCACCCATTCATCTCATAGGCTGCCAGGACCGTTAGCATAACAGTTCATTGCAAATTTGGACGGAACAGCTTGAGAGCCTCTGCCGTTGACCAACTACACAGTTTAGTAACAAGAGTACCACATACCACACTTTATACTCCTGTTGAAAAACTATTATACAGAAATCTATAGCAATGGTCCAGACAAGCAAAGACCTTGTATAACATTTGACCTTGATTTGTGACCTTGGAGCTGGCGTGATCGTTCTCTAGTCATGATACATACGTGTATCAAGTTTTGTTAAATTTTTATTTATTATTAGCATATCAGAAGTTATGTGCCAGAAAACAGGAAGTTTACATACGTACGGTGACCGTAATATAAATAGGCACCAGCTTCCCATGCAGACTGGTAAAACTGGTAACATTACTGGGTTCTTGTAAGTTCCAGTGTTTCCATAAGAGACAGATTTATTTTTCAACCTATTTTGGGCCTGCGTTCTATCACAGAACATGCATGAAAACCGACGTTCTCTTTCTTGGGGTCGGACGAGGACATAAACACCCACCACTGCCGCAGAGATTTAACCATTCCACAGGAAATAACAGAAACATGATTACAACAAGTACTGTGAGCTCCTAAAGTTTAAACATCAACACAAATGAGTCACTGAAGAAGACAATTTAAAACTCTAAATAAATACGATCGCAAACCTCAAAAGCAAGGCATGACATTTGTAATTTGCTCGAGAAAAAAAAAAAAAAAAAGACTAGACTTCTTTTGAAATTATATCAGATTTACAACTAGAAGAAACGGTAAATGGACTGTACTTGTATAGCAGCTTTCTATCTTGTCAAGACACTCAAAGCTCTTTACAACACAACCTGTGCCCTCATTTACCCATTCATACAGCACTGTACTAGATCTGTATAAACCAACAAACCGCTCAACCACAACGGCCCAAGAAGACAAAAAACATAGATAAATACCTGCTGAGCAAACGAAACTTGCAAAACGAAGAAAGTCATTCTTAAAGCTCGACTCATGGCTAATACTACTTTCAGTAGCATTACGTCTTTAACTTGATAAGAACAGCGGATTTTATGATGAGATTAAATTTGGTCTTAACACGCCAGACAAAAGAAACAGGACTAGTGTGAAAAAAGCAGAGCGGTCTTGCTGCCTTACCTTGTCCCAGAAAAAAAGATAGGACTGACTAAACTCAAATTCCTCTAAATTAAATTTCTTCATGAAGGGAAGCCGCAAGACATTGAGGCACGAGAAGATCCAACATCTCCCTGTTGGAAAACACAAAAGAGAGATAGATGTGGTTATTAAGGACACAACAGGAAACAGCATGAACAATACTCTGTAACCTGAAAATCTTGAATCCATTCTTTTCCATGGATACTTCAATGAATGACAGGGACGTTCCTGGCAATGACTTGGGAGTTCAAGCAAACGTTTTTGGTTTTAGATTGTTGTAGGAGCTAGATAAACCTTGTTTCAATAGGGGCACAATGGATCAGCTTTTGACAGTAAAACCTTTAGTGTACATTACGCCCACCAACATATTCCCCAAGTCACGTCAGTCACGATATGACGGCAGCAACATTGAAATATTCGGGGTTGTCGTCGTATTACTTTAAAACAATGGCAACCAACTTTTAAATAAAGGTTTTAGCTGAGATTCAAAGAGATTATGAAGTGACTCGATCATCGCTCTGATGTCAGCAGTCATGTGAAGTTTTGCTCCACCAGCAGTCGATGCACACCAGTTTTCTTTAGAGCAAACAAATCAACAGAGGATGCCATCACTACCACTCCACACAGCACCAAATCAAATCTTAATGGATGCTTTTCATCCATTAGGGCTGTGTCCCAAGTCCTTCCCTGTATGTTCTGAATACTCAAGACTGTTCAGATCCACCTCCATAACACCATCCAGCCATTATCTTTTGCCCACTTCTTCCATTCGGGTCATGGAGGTCACTGGTGCCCATATCCAGCCATCACAGTGCGAGAGGTGGAGTACACCCAGGACATGTCTCCAGTCCATCACAGGGACAGAGACAAACGAGACGAACCATTCACTCTCACTCACACCTAGAGACAATTTAGAGTTACCAGTCAGTCTAACGTGCATGTTTTTGGTCTGTGGGGGGAAACCAGAGTACCCAGAGGAAACCTATGCATACATAGAGAGAACAAGCAAACTCCACTCAGAAAGGCCCCCAGGCCAGGAATTGAACCGGGGCAACCTGCTCGCTGAGAGGCAGCAGCTCTACCAACTGTGCCACCGTTCTGCCCCACTGTAACACCATTAATACATTTTAAAATGACACAAAGTGGTGAGACTTAACACAGGAGGGGATGAATCAGCATACGAGGTGGGTGGGGAGGTCCAGAAGCTGCAGAGGGGGGCTCCAAAAACAATCTGCTGCTCATGGTAGCAGACATCAAAAGGTAAAAAGTGATCCTGCACCACTCTCTGAAAGGTAACGGAGGGTGTCCTCCTTCTGGAGGGTGTCCTCCTTCAGGTTCCTTGGGACACATTTAACAGAGAATCTCGTCTGGTCGTACAAGACTCTGGTTGTAATTAAAGGTCCATCAGGGTGCTGCGCATATATGATCAGGGGAAACAAACAAAAACAAACAAAAAAAAACAAAAAAAAAAAACCACCTGGAAGCCTTTTACCACCTGACTACTGAGAGTGTACTATATGTTACCATGCTATTCTGTGAGGTACACCAGGTGTTCCACACCAGACGGAGACCAGCACATTGTTGGCTACTCCCAGGCTTCACCTGGATACATTATTAGCTCGGGGCATCTGAGCAGGGCAAAAAAAAAAAAAAGGCCTCTAACCTCCCCCTCCCCACATCCATGATATTCTTGTACCTTCAGGCAGGCGGTTCAAACGACTCAAACGCAGGACAGATGGACCTAAAAAGGTTTTACTGAACTCCTGTGATACCTGACACTTCACAGTCAGTCTCTTTAATGTCATTCAGCAGAGTTATGATCGTGGCTCAGTGTAAAGACAAGAGTAAAAGTAAGGAAGTAAGACACATTTCAACAAGACACTTAACTTCCAACACTTTAAAAATGTTTAAATTAGGATACAAATGTATAGATATACTTTATTGTGTTTTTTTGTGCGTTTTGTGTTAATGTCACACAGTGCATTTTTGTAGTTAACATGTAATTCACTAAAACTTGGATGAATAAAAATTGTGTCAAATTATTTAATTGGCAGTTAAAAAAACTGTGGCATACCAAACATCGGTGTGTGTGTGTTCAGGGCTTACATATGATACACACTGCATTTCCTCTTTGTGTGTTTTATGTGTCTCACCTGAGTTTTTCTGGTTGGTGATGGGCTTCCCCTCTGTGGGGATGGAGTGCTGAAAGATATGCACAGTGTCCTGGACAGTCTGTCGGTGCAGACAAACCTCCAACGGGTCGATGCAAGTCGAAACATTCTGGGCCAACAGGTAACGTGGCTCGGACCGCAAACGTTTAGCAAAGGTGGATACCTTCTCTTGACTCAGACCTTTAAAAAATACAGAGTACAACAGGAATAAAAGGACGAAAGGCAAAGAGAGATAGAAAGCAATAGGTTTCCTTTGTTCATAATTCCCATGACTCATCGGTGCACTTTGGGCCGACACACTTCCCATTTGAGATTTGACTTACGAGCACTCCCGTCCTCAGGCGTCTCTGTACTTTTCTGAGAAAATGCCAGATCAATAGATGTAAGCCAACACCTCTTCCTTTAACGGTCTGGAGCTTCACATTTTCCATCAACCATCAGTGGGTGATAAAAGAACAACTTCCATCCATTCATCCATCCATTATCTTTACCCGCTTCTTCCATTTTGGGTCACGGGGGTCGCTGGTGCCCATGTCCAGCAATCACTGTGTGAGGGACGGGGTACACCCTGGACAGGTCGCAAGTCCATCACAGGGCCACATCGAGACAAACGAGACAAACAACCATTCACTCTCTCACTCACACCTAGGGACAATTTAGAGTTACCAATCAGCCTAACATGCATGTTTTTGGTCTGTGGGAGGAAACCAGAGTACCCGGAGAAAACCCACGCATGCACAGAGAGAACATGCAAACTCCACCCAGAAAGGCCCCCGGACCGGGATTTGAACCAGGGACCTGCTCGCTGAGAGGCAGCAGCTCTACCAGTTGCGCCACCGTGCTGCCCAGAAGAACAACTTATTAAAGTTAAAGAAGCCAATTGAAAAGAGCTCTGACAGAGAACACAGTAATAAGGAAGGGCAGATAATCGAGAGTGGATATTGAACAAGTGCAGATCAGAGTGGGCTGTTAGGACTGACCTGGCTCCATGTGTGAGAGGAACACACTGGAAAGGCCAGTCTGGTCCTGCTGGATGAAGCACAGCGGGGCACGCACTTTGACAGAACCAAACGGGAACCAGTGTGTAATTCTGTTAATAGCACTGAGCAATTAAACATGGACAGGGACATTGCCTAGTCATGCATGAGGCCAAGAGTTCGACCTTTCTCTCTGTCTCAGCTGCATTCTGTTATTTTCCATCGACACAGAGCTGAAACCAGCAGCTCAGAACGGTGTCAAACTTCATTACACTCATTTTTTACTTACAAGTTCATCAGATCTATGAAATGACAAAGCAGGACCACATAGACCCAACACAGGTAGGGTGCTGGTTGAAGCAGATCCTACAGAAAGGCAGGTTTGGGTGCGTGTTCAGGCTGTTGAACAAATGAAAGCATGAACTGGAAGAGCAAAGAGCACGGTGGTTTTCTATGGAGTGGGGCCAGGCGGACCCAGCCTGGGTGACTTGCACATTTACACGCGAGTGGTTTTACAACTGCTTTTATACAAAGTAAGCACTTTGTTGTTCCAGTCATGGCTGCATGTGCCAAGGTCTGAAATATATGGACCCCTGCTGGAGTTTAAACAAAGGTAATGAAAATGTTATAATGTGCCTCGTCATAATAACAGAATGTATTATAATGCATTGATGATGCGTTTGAGGTGATTTAACCAGTTCACGGGTAAAAACATATAATAATTCTCCTTTAAACGTAGACTGAGACATAAAACCTGAATTACGAAGCTGTTTTCAGGTGAAGTGACATGTACACAGCATAATAAAATTAACATAAAAACAGATGAGACAAGCAAATTCCCGCTACTGGTTTTTGACAGTTTCGTTTTGAACTAGCCGGCTAATTCAGGCTAACACTTGTAGTTCTTCTATCGGACATCTTTCACTGGTAATGGTTGGTTAGTTCCTGTTTCCAGAGTCTGTCTGTCTGTGACAACCTCCCGGCGTTTTTATCTTCAGCTGTCATCTTTACTGACAGAACTGAGGTGAACTTATTCGGCATGGCTAACGCGCTGAATGAACGCTAGCTTTAGCCGCTTAGCTCCAGCAGCTGTCAGCCTCCAGCTACAAGAGGAACGTTTCGTTTTGCTCATAGTCGACAGAAAGAGAAATCGACCCGACGGAACCAGAAACTTGTGAGACCCGACCTACCAGCTTCCATGTTCCCGAGGAGCCTGAGGAGCGGGGACTGATGTGCCTAAAAGTCGCCGGCTCTTTGTTTATCTCTGCCTCCGACAGCCAGTCAGAGGGACCACAGGGTGCGCTCCGTTTATGGGCTCGCGGACGATGCTTGACGTGGCGGGTGGGCGGGGTTTGAGAGCTCACGTTCCCGCTTTCAGAGTTCACTTATTAATCTGTCACTTAATGAAGCGAGCCAGTTCACTTAAATCAATTTAATGACGCTATCAAAATAAATGAATAAAGATGATCCTTACGTTTCTGAGTCACAGTGTTCCAGTGAATCTTTAACTCGAATCAGCGACTCGACTCATCAAAGTCCACAGTGCTTTTCTGGTGAGTCTTTAACCCAAATCAGACACAACTAGTCTTGTTCTGCAGCATTTTTCTTGTGAGTCTTTAACTTGAATAACAAGGATTCAGC
This sequence comes from Nematolebias whitei, assembly GCF_014905685.2. Classification (NCBI taxonomy): domain Eukaryota; kingdom Metazoa; phylum Chordata; class Actinopteri; order Cyprinodontiformes; family Rivulidae; genus Nematolebias; species Nematolebias whitei. The sequence goes on from NC_056503.1 coordinate 20,826,771, forward strand.
TGGGTTTTTTGTTGTTGTTGTTTTTTGGCAAGTCCTCCAATTTATGGATATAGTCTCCCTGGGGACATTTAGGATCCGAGTTAATAGAGACCTCAAACTCACGAGTCCTGATTCAGTGATTTGAATCATTAACCCGTGTGAGTCAGCACTTGACCAGTTTAAAGCTGTAAAACATACTATTGTGTCCCAGTATGATCTAGTCATTTTGTGCTCTGTGAATGGGTTTGGAAAGTGTAATTCAAATTTTAAGTTATCTTATTTCAATCACAATGCAGCTTAAAAATAAATATTTAAATTTAGAAATTAAAAGGATGGCAATGAGAACTGAAAACATGGTCAATAAGTGCTGTACATAAAAGTAAATGTTCTCATCTGATTATTTGTCCATTATTCTTCCAGTTAAAACACTTCTTTATAATTTGCATTTACATCTTTGAGAGAAAACGCTTAGCTTACTGTTCCCTTCCGTACCAACTAAAGTGCATTTGCACTGTGATTGTTCAAAGCCTTATTTGTAGCCCTGTGTTCCTGTCTGTCTCATAACGAGTTCTGTCAGGGAATGAGGAACACAGTGTGTGGTTACCAACTGGTTCTTTTTACTTTTTTCAATACATTTTACACATGAACACTGTTTTTTTATGACATAGATTGTAATGAAAATAATTTCCAATCTCCTGTTGGGCTTTGTGGGAGAAAGATGTTGAAATTTCAAGAATAGTCAGCATTGTTCTCCCTTTTAATTTGGTTAAAAACTTTCCAGTTGTAGATGCTGCTGTTAATGCAAGTTTATAAAGACTGAGGGAAACCTGTTGATTCTCTGGCTGTCATTGAACATTTTCAGAATGAGGCACCACCGTTTCATAATTTATGTCTTTCTGCTTTACTTCCAGGACTTTGTCATACTTTTGAGATCTGAACTAAGCTCAGTCTATCATTCATCCCTCACCTTTTTCTTCTTCTTTCAGTTGTTCCCTCTTCAGGGGTCGCCACAGCGAGTCATCCTCCTCATGTCCTCTGCATCCTCTGGCCTCACCCCTACTACCTCCATTTCCTCTCTAACTGCATCCATATATCTCTTCTTTAGACTTCCTCTTTGTCTTCTTCCTGGCAGCTGCATTTCTATCATTCTTCTACCAGTATACCCACTGTCCCTCCTTTGGACATGTCCAAACCATATCAGTCTGGCCTCTCTAACTTTATCTCCCAGTTGTTCAACCTGTGCTGTACCTCTGATGATCTCATTCTGTCCATCTTTGTCACTCTTTAGGAGAACCTCAACATCTTCATTTCTGCTACTTCCAGTTCTTTCTCCTGTCTTTTTGTCCATGTCTCTGTCTCCAGACCATACAACATATCTGGTCTCATCACGGTCTTGTAAACTTTTCCATTGACCTTTGCTGACACCCTTTTGTAGCAAACCCCTCCTGAAACTTTTCTCCATCCACTCAATCCTGCCTGGACTCTCTTCTTCACCTTCTTTTTTACCACACTCCACATTTTCATTTTAGTGGACTCCAAGTACTTGAAGTCCTGCACCTTTGTGACTTCTGTTCCTTATCCTCATTGTTCACACATCTCTGTTCTGAAGTCATGTTCTGGTTGGTGGATACGCAGTACATCTGTCCGATTAGTGCATCTGAACTGCTTATTGCATCAGGCTTGTGGGCTGCATGGGGTGACTTAAAGAGTTACTCCATACAAATGAAACACGTTAAAGTCTCAAGACAGTAAAGAATGGTTGGTGAGAGTCTCTCCACTTCATTAACCAAAGTTACAATGTAACCAGTGACGGAGAAAGTACTCAGACACTGTACTTAAGTAAAAGTACAAATAAACAGACAAAAATGTACTCTAGTAAAAGTAGAAGTACCACTTTAACGGTTTTACATAAGTAAAAGTAAGTGCTTGCTTTTAAAAATACTTAAAGTATTAAAAGTAGCTGAATGTATTATCTAATGCAATGGTCTACACATCTTTAAGTACCTACCATATGTATATTTTCTGTAATACATTAATAGTGTTGTTCCATTTTAATGAACAATGCTGCAGATAATACATGTTTTTATTGTGTTTACTCTGTGACACAGTTCACACTTGGACTTGTGATTCTGTGTGTCAGAATTTCAGGGATGACCTGCAGAGTTAAATGCCATTAAGCAAAATGAGAAAGAGGAATGATTTTACTTTTGAAAGTTTTTATTTAACACAAATCAAAACCAATGTGTCATTTTAACTGCAGTAAGTAGCATTACACACACCTAACAAAGGAATATCTGATCATTTCACCTCCAGTTTGTCATCAACTCTAGTTAAAATCTTGTCTAGTCAACCTTGTAATGGGTCAATATTGAACAATATTTTAACTTCCTGACACCATTTTTAAAACTTGGACCTGAGTGTTGAGACATTTGGAGACATCTATTGTCTCCTAACATCATGAACTGACACATTTTAATATTGCAGCAAGAATTTCTTGTTCAAATTCACAAGAAGTTGGTTTTCAAAGTGTTTTGAGTTCAGTCTGGCTCTTTTGGGAGAGAAAATCTGTCCTGTTGTACTAAACAGTCTTTCAATAAGGCCAGTGGCACTCCAGTCTCCAGTGGAATACATTTTGGGTGCGTTAGCGGTGCTGTGGGTGCACTCAGCTCAATGATGTATATATATATATATATATA